>NC_069502.1:553643482-554243482 GCF_027579735.1 Bombina bombina
TAGAGTGCAATATATTTTAATGTGTCAGGTTAGCACGATTAAGACCTTACATAAAGGGTTAGGGCTAAAAAAAAAAAAATATGCATCAAACACATCATAAACACATTAAAATATACTGTTATATACATACTATATACTGAAGAAAGAGTAGAGATAAGAGTAGAGAAGTAATGTTGCTTATAGAGATTAAGGCATCTATTTATCAAGCCGTCAACCGCAAATACGCTAGAATTCTGCAGCGTAATTGTGGCGTGCCTGATTCTCCTTAGTTATCAAACCCTACAAACAGGCAAAAGTAGAATTTTGTGACGTAACATACGATCCGCCGGTCTCAGTCTGACACAGATCAATGCTTACATCACTACAGATGTTCCGAATGCAAATTCGGCACTATCTGACTACTTTTGTTAGTTATCAAATAACTACCAGGTACGCTCGCCACTATTCTGGCCCAGCGTACCTGGTTTTCAATCCGCCGCCCTGGAGGCGGCGGATGCCATAGGAATAAATGGGAGTTAGAAAGCAGTGAAAGCTCATGTTCGCTGCTGCCCGATATCCCATTGTTTCCTATGGGAGAATAAAGTTATGTTTACACCTAACACCCTAACATTAACATGTACCCCGAGTCTAAACACCCCTAATCTGCCATCCCCTACACTGCCGCCACCTACATTATACTTATTAACCCCTAATCTGCCGTCCCCGACACCGCCGTCACCTACATCCTACATTATACTTATTAACCCCTAATCTGCCGCCCCCGCCACCGCCGCCACCTGCATTATACTTATTAACCCTAATCTGCCGCCCCGACACCGCCGCAACCTACATTATACTTAGTAACCCCTAATCTGCCATCCCCGACACTGCCGTCACCTACATTATACTTATTAACCCCTAATCTGCTGCCCGCCACCGCCGCCACCTACATTAAAGTATTAACCCCTAATCTGCCGCCCCTAACATCGCCACCACCTACCTACATTTATTAACCCCTAATCTTTCACCCCCAACGTCTCCGCCACTATACTAAAGTTATTAACCCCTAAACCTAAGTCTAACCCTAACACCCCCTAACTTAAATATAATTTAAATAAATCAAACTAAATATTCCTATCATTTACTAAATAATTCCTATTTAAAACTAAATACTTACCTATAAAATAAACCCTAAGCTAGCTACAATATAACTAATAGTTACATTGTAGCTAGCTTAGGGTTTATTTTTATTTTACAGGCAAGTTTGTATTTATTTTAACTAGGTAGAATAGTTATTAAAAAGCTAGGAAAAATGTGGATATGTTGCTATAGAAATATATATTTAAAAAAAATGCAGATATATATCTATAAATATATATATATTTATATATAAAAAAACATTTTCTTCTAATTGAAGAAATTAGGTATTTTAAGTATTCCCAATCCCCCCTTAAAAAACCTAACACTACCCCTTTGAAGATCACCCTACCTTGAGACGTCTTCACCCAGCCGGGCACAAGTGGACCTCCAGAGGGACAGAAGTCTTCATCCAATCTGGGCAGGAGGTCCCCCAAGCGGCGGAAGTCTTCATCCAGATGGCATCTTCTATCTTCATCCATCCGGAGCGGGTCCATCTTCAATCCAGCTGACGAGGAGCATCCTCTTCAAACGAAGTCCAAGCACAGAATGAATGTTCCTTTAAATGACGTCATCCAAGATGGCATCCCTTGAATTCTGATTGGCTGATAGGATTCTATCAGTCAATCGGAATTAAGGTAGGAAAAATCCTATTGGCTGATCCAATCAGCCAATAGGATTGAAGTTTAATCCTATTGGCTGATCCAATTAGCCAATAGGATTGAGCTTGCATTCTATTGGCTGTTCCAATCAGCCAATAGAATGCAACCTCAATCCTTTTGGCTGATTGGATCAGCCAATAGAATTTTTCCTACCTTAATTCTGATTGGCTGATAGAATCCTATCAGCTAATCTGAATTCAAGGGACGCCATCTTGGATGACGTCATTTAAAGGAACTTTCATTCTTCGCTTGGACTTCATTTGAAGAGGATGCTCCGCTTCGGCTGGATTGAAGATGGACCCGCTCTGCTCCAGATGGATGAAGATAGAAGATGCCATCTGGATGAAGACTTCTGCCACTTGGAGGACCTCTTCTGCCCGGATCAGATGAAGACTTCTGCCCCTCTGGAGGTCCACTTGTGCCCAGCTGGGTGAAGATGTCTCAAGGTAGGGTGATCTTCAAGGGGGTAGTGTTAGGTTTTTTTAAGGGGGGATTGGGTGGGTTTTAGAGTAGGGTTGGGTGTGTGGGTGGTGGGTTTCAATGTTGGGGGGTATTGTATTTTTTTTTTACAGGTAAAAGAGCTGATTACTTTGGGGCAATGTCCCGCAAAAGACCCATTTAAGGGCTATTTGTAATTTAGTATAGGGTAGGGAATTTTATATTTTGGGGGGCTTTTTTATTTTATTAGGGGGATTAGATTAGGTGTAATTAGTTTTAAAAAAATTAATTATTTTTTTATTTTCTGTTATTTAGTGGGGGTTTTTTTGTACTTTAGTTTATTTAATTTAATTGTATTTAATTGTAGGTAATTTAGTAAATAAATTTAATGATAGTGTAGTGTTAGGTGTAATTGTAACTTAGGTTAGGATTTATTTTACAGGTAAATGTGTACTTATTTTAACTAGGTAGTTATTAAATAGTTAATAACTATGTAATAACTATTGTACCTAGTTAAAATAAATACAAAGTTGCCTGTAAAATAAATATAAACCCTAAGATAGATACAAATGTAACTATTAGTTATATTGTAGCTATTTTAGGGTTTATTTTATAGGTAAGTATTTAGTTTTAAATAAGAATAATTTATTTAATTGTAGTAATTTTATTTAGTTTTATTTAAATAATATTTAAGTTAGGGGGGATCAGACTTCATTTTAGGGGTTAATAAATTTAATATAGTAGCGGCGACGTTGGGGGCTGCAGATTAGGGGTTAATAAATGTAGGTAGGTGTCGGCGATGTTAGGGACGGCAAATTAGGGGTTAATAAAATTTAACTAGTGTTTGCGAGGCGGGAGTGCAGCAGTTTAGGGGTTAATATATTTATTACAGTGGCAACGATGTCCGGTCGGTAGATTAGGGGTTAAAAACTTTATTTAAGTGTTTGCGATGTGGGGGGGCTCGAATTAGGGGTTAATAGGTAGTTTATGGGTGTTAGTGTACTTTTTAGCACTTTAGTTAAGAGTTTTATGTTACGGCGCTAGTCCATAAAACTCTTAACTACTGACTTTCGCGGTAGGAGTCTTGACAGGAGAGGGTGTACCGCTCACTTCTTCCAAGACTCATAATACCGGCGTTATGCAAATCCCATTAAAAAGATAGGATACGCAATTTACGTAAGGGGATTTGCGGTAAGCTCGAGCGGTACACCTGTACCTGCCTGACTCATAATACCAGAGGGCGTTAAAAAGCAGCGTTGGGACCTCTCAACGCTGCTTTTTAAGGTTAACGCAAGACTCGTAATCTAGCCGTTAATTTTCTGGTCCCATCTAATTTTTGGAATGGGAGACAAAGAAAATATGTGCAGATTTTTGATGTTTTTGAATAAAAGAAAATTAAAGGAATATGAAACCCAATTTTTTTTTCTTTCATGATTCAGATTATGTAATTTTAAGCAACTTTCTAATTTACTCCTATTATCAATCTTTCTTCATTCTCTTGGTATCTTTATTTGAAAAGCAGGAATATAAGCTTTGGACTCGGCCAATTTTTGGTTCACCACCTGGGTAGCACTTGCTGATTGGTGGCTAAATGTTGAATTAATAAGGAAGAATTTAAGTGAGGCCAGACATAAAAATTAATCCTGCACTAGTGAATCTGAGCAAAGCAACAAACTTTGCAGTCATGTGCAGGTGCTGCAATAAGAGACTGTTTGTGGAAACATGGAGGCTGAGTGTGCTGATTCCCCACCCAGGGGAGACAAGTTTGCTGTAAAGCAAAGTAATACAGCTATGGATTTTGCTTGTGTACAGGCCCCAGATGTGGATTATTAAGAGGCAATAGATTTGAGTAATGGGGGAAAAAATGCTGTAATCAATTCTTAATACATAATGCAGCCTGCAAGCAATACTATTTACACAGTGCAAGAAACTCATGCAGCTTGTAGCAAACAAATCACAGTATTGCAGCATAAACCAGAAGCTACAGCCAAAGGGCTAGATTACAAGAGGAGTGCTAAATTATTGCGCTCCCGCAATGACTGGTTATTGCTACCACAAGCTCGCGGTAGCAATTAGCACTTCTAAAAATAACCAGAGATTGGATCTCTGGTTAATTTTATAAATCTGCCCAAAATGCCCCCAAAATACTGTCTAGTGTAGCTTATTAAAAAATAAAGATGGCGGGGGGCGGAGCCAACAGCCGGTCTGAGCAGACGTGCTTCTTTAGAGCTCCTCTTCAAATTCATATTTTACCTTGATTATAACCTGCATTTTGGGGCTCACTACTTATCTACAAAGACCTACACTGACTGGCAGCAATGGAGGCACTAGATCGTTGGGAACAGAGAACCCAGACACTCATAACCCAGCATTTTACCACTCTGAAGGAGAGTATTCAAAAGATACTGACTTCAGCAGTGCAGCGCAAACCAGGCACCCAGATCTACCTACAGAGAGAGGAATCTGAGACACTCGGTCTCCCAACAAGCGTGACATTTTCAGCTTTACTAAAGACACAACGGATTTACCCACGTGAGACTTATAAGCGGAAGGCCACCGGTCATACAAGTGCAGCTAAGACGCGGTATAGACCAAAGTTAAAATGGCGTCTTCGCTCTGCAGCTCTGCACTTACGTGGTAAGACCCCGCGCACACATCAGAAGAAGGAAGACCGAGAGTGCACTTACAAGTTGCGGTATGTGCCTTGGTGGGTGGATGTACCCCAGACTGTCATTATAGGAGGCAAGTCAAGGAGAGAGCGACAGTGGAGCTCAGGCTCCGTGGTGACAAAGGCTACTAGCGTGTGCAGTCAGAACCCAGTCAGCACTGAGCACTCTTATACAATTCCTGCTACTAGAAGCGCCATAACTAGGCTGGCCATTGAACTTAGGGACAGACTTCCCTCACCCTGGCCATCCGGGGTGGGATAGGAACACTGAGCTGTGCAGCTCCCGGAGGCTCATCTAATTAGATCACTTAGCCATGAGGGTTGATAGACATTAAGATGCCGTGGGACTGCACTCTGTTAACTACTTACAAACCAGAATGCTTGTTCTATAATGATAAGACTGCCTATGTTACCCTCACGATGTCTAGGGGGACTGCTAACTGCATGCGATACATATATAAGTTTAAATGATAGAGCTTTAAAGCACCGCTCATTGTTATGTTCCTGGTGTTTTCAGAAGAGGCATTGGCTAATTTGGAGCTTCCTAGGAATATACTAGTAGCGTCTGTACTATAACATATGATGGCTACTTTGAGTCTGAATATTTACATCTCACTGTCTAATAGGACTGCTTGTCATGCTTATATATATATACTATATTGACCACTGCTATACTGTATATCCCCAAGTGTGGAGCTGCAATATTATATGCTTACAGATTACTACAAGCTGTTCCCTGCAAAATTTGTTTGAGCCCTGATATGTTTTTTTATTTTTTCATTGGGGCATTAATAGAAACTGAATGTAATGCTATTTATATGTATTTCTGTTTATGTTTCAATGGGGCCAGTTTATCATCTCTTTAGCTATTCATACTATTGCATTATATGTACAGGCTCCTCATTGTTTGCATATTTAGTGAGCTTACCAGAATTTAAATATTTCATCACATAATTTTTCTAAGTTTGCAGGCTCTCATGCTTCATGTATAGGCATTGTGTTTAGATGAAATTTGTGTACATGACCTCTCGCTGCCAGCGGCCGGGGCGGCGTGATGTTTGTGTCTAACAAATATATGGCTTTATAGAATAATTTTTGATATAGCATTGCACCATAATGCCTGTTATTGATGCACAACTGTTTGTATTGTTTTCATAATTAATATGTCCAGGAATATAAATGTTCCATTATGTTTACTGGATCCATCCCTTTATTGTTATGATGTTTTCCCATTGATGGCATCTCCGCCTATAGCAGATCTTTCACTCATTTATATGTGGGTGACAGTTTAAATAAGGTGTGTGCCGGTTGCTGGGCATAGGGCCCGTGCCTAGGCAGCAGAAGCACACTAATGTTTTATTCAGTTGCTTTAGCGCTTGTTCTCCCTATAGGAATCATCCCCTTATAGCATCTGCATTTTATATTTTTCTGTGAATCTAGTTATCTCTTCAGTCCCAGTGTGTAATTTTTTGGGGTGAGGAGACGCTTCCCTGTTCACTTATTTTTAAGGGCAAGATCCCCTTAGATAACTAGCTACTAATAATAATACCTAATAGGTTTGAGCCTGCCTACAGTAAGTTTTGTTCCCCTTCTCGCCCTAGATAGATACCAATCTCGGCGTGGAATAATGTTATCCCCTATTTTTTGTTTGTTAGCTCATTAATATATTGATTAGTATACATATTAAAATCACGCCCAACCACAATATGAAGTACAACATCAATTCAATACTCCAAGTATGTCCCTGCTGCAGGCTGGCCCTGCATTAACATTCCCATCATTTGGGATCTATATACTTACAACACTCATAATGCAGCGTTACTATCATGAGTAGCTAATCTATATTTACTTCTCCCCCAGTTTTCCATATGCTCTTGAGACCTTACTTAGAGTCATGTTAAGTTTTACCCACCTAGTTTAAATAACCACCTATAGTAGTTAGCCCAATCACAACCTATTTCCTGTGCATCTGTTTGGCAAATTTAGAAGACAAGCTGACATTTCTTATCTACTTCTCGTAGGTAACTCATCACCTCCACCCCCCCACTCCACTTAATATGCCTCCCTTAAGTGGGAGGACTGACTACGCGGTTTTTCTTACATATACCGCACCCTATATACCCTCCTTTCTAGCTAAATCTTGCAGGTTATCATTATACTCAGCTTTATTTTTTTCTTAATCTATGCAAGATTGTCCAAATATATATATGCACGTAACAATATTATCCCTTTAGCACCTTACTTAATTTACACACTATTCATATTAGTAAGAGATAAAATTATAAAAAACTGAGGTTTACCAACGAGACCCACAAGTGGTCTCTTTTGTTTGCATATGCCTTCTTTTATCTTAAATGCTTGTGATGGTCCAAGAGCGGCCTAGGATTTTATTTAAAAGGCATTTCAATATTTGGCATTCTATGTATCTCATGGTTGCATGATATGTAAATTGTTACACTTGCGTTTATTTTCTGTGTTGGTTTTCTCATTCTTGTAACACTAAATCTTACTGTATGTGACATGCAATGCAGGAACCTGTTTTTATGACTATTGTATGCCTTTGAATATTCCTCAATAAAAATTATTAATAAAAAAAAAAAAAAAAATAAAGATGGCTGCAACTTTATTTTGTAATAAATTTACTGCACTAGGCAGTATTTTGGGGTTAAAGTTGGTGGGAGTGGGGTGTTAGAAAAACAACAGCGCTGAAAACTGCCTTTTATTGTGGTCAATGGGAATTGTGTGTTCCCAGTAAATATATATGTACATGCTTTTATATATATATATATATATATATATATATATATACACATATTAACACATAATTATATATGAATATCAGCATTTACATATATATTTATATTTGCTGCCATCGCTGAGTGACTTACTCCCTTCACTGGCCCCTCCCTTCATGAAAGATATATAGCGCTCCACTGGTAATCTAGCCCAAAATGTTTTAAGTGTGGTTTCAGAGGACATTTTTCTTCAACCTGTGATAAAATCAGATGCAGTAACTATAAGGAATTTGGTCATCCAAGAAGTGAATGCATCAATACCATTGTTTGCAATTTGTGCTGTAAGCTCGGTCATTTGTATATTAAGTGTCCAGAGGCTCAGCATAATCAGAACCATGAAGAGTAAAATTCCTTTAGTGATCTAGACTTATTACAGGTTGAAGGCAACACACTAGGCATCATGAATGTGGCAAGATTTGGAGTAAATGAGGTAAATGTTCCTCGCCCTTTAGATGACACACTAATGTAACATTGTGATTTTGGATAAATGAGGTAAGATGTGAGTTCTTCAGATCCTATTGTCCTAAAACCTGAAGAAGAGGATAAAGAATGTGACTGGCAAGTTCAGTAAAAAAAAAGGTAAAAGTGTAGCTACTAAGCAGCAAAGAGTTTCCAAAGGCAAAAGTTAAGATGTGATGCCTGGAAGTGGAAGTCTGGAGCTTAAAAACAGTTTTCAGTCCCTTGTCAAATCAATTGGTGACCAAGTACTGTAGATGAGGCAGAGGCAACTTCTGTTAGTTTTGGGACTAGTACTTTGGAAGCATCACATTTGTTGGAATTGGATCATTCTCAAGAATCTCTTTTGGTTATGCCACTGTCTTCAAAGGAGAATTCCTGCGGGGAGAATATGTATTTACAGACATATATACACATATAAACACATAAATACATATGTACACATATATAGACATATATATTTATATATAATTGCATTGGAGCCCTTTGCAGTTAAAAAGATGAAACATGTAAAAACATATTTATGCAATATTCATATTTACTGTGCATTTGCTGAAAATAGTTTACATTCCAATGTTCTGCACCTAGCAGAATATGTTCTAAGTATTTATAAATAGATATACATATATATCTGTATATATCTATACCTATATAAAATCATGTATATGTATCAATAGAAATATATATTGTACCAAAATACCATCAGATAGATGTAAAAATATGTATTCATGAATAAATATAAAATATTCTGCTATGTGAAGAACATTGGAATGTGAAATATTCATATTTTCATGTCGGTTAGCACACATGAGAATATGAGATTGGGTTTGCACACAAGTAGGGTGTTGGCTTTTCACAGGCTTTTCACAGACCTACACAGATGCTAGTATCTTAATTGTTAACATATTTCTTAGTTTAAAGGTTTGACTTGTTTATTGTTTTAATATTTTAATTAAAATGGGAAATATTAAAATGTTAACTAAGTAATTGGCGCAAATAAAATGCAACTGGGGTTGTCAGCTGAAATAAATTTACAAACCTTATGCACATATCTGACAAAGTAATCTGATAACTATCCAAAAACCTTTTTTTTCTGATAACTTGAGATTAATTCAGATTTGAAAAAAAAGGGTTATCTTACCGCGCATATAGTTCATGGAGCAATCTAGAATATACCCCAAAATATTTAAATATTAATAAATGCTGCATGTTGTTACAGGTAGCCATGAAAGTCATTGATAAGAAAAAAGCCAAACAGGATTCTTACGTTTTGAAGAACATGAAGAGGGAGCCCCGCATCCATCAGATGATTAAACATCCTAATATTGTTCAACTCTATGAAACTTTGGAGACAGAAAATTCATACTATATGGTTATGGAGTTGTGCTTAGGAGGTGACCTGATGGATAAAATTTGTGATAAAAAGAGACTGGAAGAAAGAGATGTTAGAAAATACACTCGGCAGATCATGTCTGCTGTGGAGCATCTACACCGCCATGGAATTGTCCATAGGTATAGGTATTTATTTATATAGAAGTAACATAGTAACATAGTAGATAAGGTTGAAAAAAGACTGAAGTCCATCGAGTTCAACCTATACAAATCTAAAATATATACAAAAAGCTGCAGTTAAGCGTAAATAATCCCACTAAAAGGTGACCCATTTAATACTAGCAATAATATCCATGAATTTGGTTTATAGACAGAAATGTATCCAAGCAATTTTAAACGTATCTAGGGTATTGGCATTCAATACCTCCTTTGGTAATGAGTTCCACAATTTTATTGCTCTTACAGTGAAAAAATGTTTCCATTGCAGGAGATTAAATCTCCTTTCCTCCAACCTTAAATTGTGACCTCTGGTCACAAACTATTTTCTTGGAATAAACAGAGCTTCTGCCATCTCTGTATATGGGCCTTGAATATATTTATATAAAGTAATCATGTCACCTCTTAAGTGCCTTTTTTCTAAAGAAAACAGACCCAGTTTGGCTAGCCTCTCCTCATAGGTTAAATTCTCCAATCCCCTTATTAGCTTTGTGGCACTTCTCTGAACTTTTTCTAGTTCTGCAATATCTTTTTTTTGCAATAGGTCCCCAGAACTGCACTCCATACTCAAAGTGAGGTCTTACCAGAGCTTTATATAGTGACAGATTTAATACATGCTAGTATCTTATTACTGCCCTGCATTGTGCACCCATCTTTACCTTGTTATCTATTACTACCCCCAAATCCCTTTCCTCCTGTGTTTGGCTAAGTCCTGTCCCATTTAAATAATATGTTGCCTGCTTATTGTTACTTCCAAAATGTAGAACCTTGAATTTTCCCATATTAAATCTCATTTTACACTTACCTGCCCATACTTCTAAATTTTGCAGGTCCCTTTGTAATGAAAGTTCATCCTGCGCTGACCTAATGACCTTACTTAACTTAGTATCATCTGCAAAAATAGAGATGTCGCTATTTAATCCTTGCTCCAAGTCATTTAAAAAATATTAAAAAGAATAGGGCCCAGTACTGATCCCTGGGGTACTCCACTGATTACCTTTATTCTAAACTAACATTTTCAGCTATTCCCAGTCCCTTAATTTTGTACATTAATCTCTCATGTGGCACTGTATCAAACACCTTTGCAAAATCTAAGTATATCACATCAACTGATTCCCCTTTATCTATATTTTTACTTACTTCCTCATAGAATCTAATTAGATTAGTTTGACATGATCTATTTCTTATAAAACCATGCTGATTAGAACCCATAATCGTGTTTATACGAATATGCTCATCAATATACGGGGGTAGTTATCAAGCCGTCTACTTTTCTGACTTCACCGGCCCAATACGCCCGCCTAAGCTCGCCTACCTTCGCCGCCGCGGACCTGAAAAAATACGCCTAAGTTATCAAATAAAGCTGTCAAAAAGCTGCGGGGCGATGAGCAGCGGACTGTGACAGTTATCACTCATCCGATCTCGCTGCTCTTCGGCTTTTTCCCAGCTTTATTGCTAGCCTGTCACTAAGCACTCACACTAAACTACACTGTTCTATCCCTATACCGGCGCCCCCGGAGCACCCCGCAACTAAATAAAGTTACTAACCCCTAAACCGCCGCTCCTAGACCCTGCCGCAACTCTTATAAATGTATTAACCCCTAAACCGCCGCTCCCGGACACCGCTGCCACCTACAGTATACCTAGTAACCCCTATCCTGCCCCCCCTACACCGTCGTCACCTATAATAAATGTATTAACCCCTAATCTGCCTCCCCTACACCGTCGCCCCCTATAATAAATTTATTAACCCCTATCCTGCCCCCCACTACGCCGCCGCCACTGTAATAAAATTATTAACCCCTAAACCTAAGTCTAACCCTAACCCTAACGCCCCCCTAACTTAAATATTAATTAAATAAATCTAAATAAATTAACTCTTATTAACTAAATGAATCCTATTTAAAACTAAATACTTACCTTTAAAATAAACCCTAATATAGCTACAATATAAATAATAATTATATTCTAGCTATCTTAGGATTTATTTTTATTTTACAGGTACCTTTCAATTTATTTTAACTAGGTACAATAGCTATTAAATAGTTATTAACTATTTAATAGCTTACCTAGCTAAAAGAAACTGAAATTTACCTGTAAAATAAATCCTAACCTAAGTTACAATTACACCTAACACTACACTATACTTTAATAAATTATTCCTATTTAAAACTAAATACTTACCTGTAAAATAAACCCTAAGATAGCTACAATATAATTAATAATTATATTGTAGCTATCTTAGGATTTATATTTATTTTACAGGTAACTTTGAATTTATTTTAGCTAGTTAGAATAGTTATTAAATAGTTATTAACTATTTAATAACTACCTAGCTAAAAGAAATACAAAATTACCTGTAAAATAAATCCTAACCTAAGTTACAATTAAACCTAATACTACACTATCATTAAATTAATTAAATAAACTACCTACAAATAACTACAATTAAATACAATTACATAAACTAACTAAAGTACAAAAAATAAAAAAAGCTAAGTTACAAAAAATAAAAAAATAAGTTACAAACATGTTAAAAATATTACAACAATTTTAAGCTACTTACACCAATCTAAGCCCCCTAATAAAATAACAAACCCCCCCAAAATAAAAAAATGCCCTACCCTATTCTAAATTAAATAAAGTTCAAAGCTCTTTTACCTTACCAGCCCTTAAAAGGGCCATTTGTGGGGGCATGCCCCAAAGAAAACAGCTCTTTTGCCTGTAAAAGAAAAATACAACCCCCCGCCAACATTAAAACCCACCACCCACATACCCCTAATCTAACCCAAACCCCCCTTACAAAAACCTAACACTAATCCCCTGAAGATCATCCTACCTTGTCTTCACTCAGCCGAGCAGCGATGGAGCCGAAGTGGACATCCAGAGCGGAAGAAGTTAATCCTCCAAGCGGCGCTGAAGAAATCTTCCATCCGATGAAGTCATCATCCAGGCGGCGCTGAAGAAAAGTCTTCGATCCGGCCGATGTCATCTTCAAAGAGGCACTGAAGAGGTCTTCTATCCGGGCGATGTCATCTTCCAAGCCGGGTCTTGAATCTTCCTCCGGCCGACGCGGAACCTCCTTCTTCACCGACGGACTACGACGAATGAAGGCTCCTTTAAGGGACGTCATCCAAGATGGCGTCCCCTCAATTCCGATTGGCTGATAGGATTCTATCAGCCAGTCAGAATTAAGGTAGGAATATTCTGATTGGCTGATGGAGTCAGCCAATCAGAATCAAGTTCAATCCGATTGGCTGATCCGATCAGCCAATCAGATTGAGCTTGCATTCTATTGGCTGATCGGAACAGCCAATAGAATGCGAGCTCAATCTGATTGGCTGATTCCATCAGCCAATCAGATTTTTCCTACCTTAATTCCGATTGGCTGAAAGAATCCTATCAGCCAATTGGAATTGAGGGGACGCCATCTTGGATGACATCCCTTAAAGGAGCCTTCATTCGTCGTAGTCCGTCGGTGAAGAAGGAGGTTCCGCGTCGGCGGGAGGAAGATTCAAGACCCGGCTTGTAAGATGACATCGCCCGGATAGAAGACCTCTTCAGCGCCTCTTTGAAGATGACATCGGCCGGATCGAAGACTTTTCTTCAGCGCCGCCTGGATGATGACTTCATCGGATGGAAGATTTCTTCAGCGCCGCTTGGAGGATTAACTTCTTCCGCTCCGGATGTCCACTTCGGTTCCATCGCTGCTCGGCTGAGTGAAGACAAGGTAGGATGATCTTCAGGGGATTAGTGTTAGGTTTTTGTAAGGGGGGTTTGGGTTAGATTAGGGGTATGTGGGTGGTGGGTTTTAATGTTGGGGGGGGTTGTATTTTTCTTTTACAGGCAAAAGAGCTGTTTTCTTTGGGGCATGCCCCCACAAATGGCCCTTTTAAGGGCTGGTAAGGTAAAAGAGCTTTGAACTTTATTTAATTTAGAATAGGGTAGGGCATTTTTTTATTTTGGGGGGGTTTGTTATTTTATTAGGGGGCTTAGATTAGGTGTAAGTAGCTTAAAATTGTTGTAATATTTTTAACATGTTTGTAACTTATTTTTTGTAACTTAGCTTTTTTTTATTTTTTGTACTTTAGTTAGTTTATGTAATTGTATTTAATTGTAGTTATTTGTAGGTAGTTTATTTAATTAATTTAATGATAGTGTAGTATTAGGTTTAATTGTAACTTAGGTTAGGATTTATTTTACAGGTAATTTTGTATTTCTTTTAGCTAGGTAGTTATTAAATAGTTAATAACTATTTAATAACTATTCTAACTAGCTAAAATAAATTCAAAGTTACCTGTAAAATAAATATAAATCCTAAGATAGCTACAATATAATTATTAATTATATTGTAGCTATCTTAGGGTTTATTTTACAGGTAAGTATTTAGTTTTAAATAGGAATAATTTATTAAAGTATAGTGTAGTGTTAGGTGTAATTGTAACTTAGGTTAGGATTTATTTTACAGGCAAATTTCAGTTTCTTTTAGCTAGGTAAGCTATTAAATAGTTAATAACTATTTAATAGCTATTGTACCTAGTTAAAATAAATTGAAAGGTACCTGTAAAATAAAAATAAATCCTAAAATAGCTAGAATATAATTATTATTTATATTGTAGCTATATTAGGGTTTATTTTAAAGGTAAGTATTTAGTTTTAAATAGGATTCATTTAGTTAATAAGAGTTAATTTATTTAGATTTATTTAATTAATATTTAAGTTAGGGGGGCGTTAGGGTTAGGGTTAGACTTAGGTTTAGGGGTTAATAATTTTATTATAGTGGCGGCGGCGTAGTGGGGGGCAGGATAGGGGTTAATAAATTTATTATAGGGGGCGACGGTGTAGGTGGGGCAGATTAGGGGTTATTAAATTTATTATAGGTGGCGACGGTGTAGGGGGGGCAAGATAGGGGTTAATACATTTAATATAGGTTGCGGCGGGTTCAGGGAGCGGTGGTTTAGGGGTTAATACATTTATTATAGTTGCGGTGGGCTCCGGGAGCGTTGGTTTAGGGGTTAATATGTATAGAGTAGCTTGCAGTGGGCTCCGGGAGCGGCGGTTTAGGGGGTAATAACTTTATTTAGTTGTGGCGGTGTAGGAGGGGATAGACTCGGGGTACATGTTAGGGTGTTAGGTGTAGACAGCTCCCATAGAAATCAATGGGATGTCTGGCAGCAGCGAACTTGTACTTTCGCTATGGTCAGACTTCCATTGATTCCTATGGGATCCGCCGCCTCCAGGGGTTGCGGTTTGAAAACCAGGTACGCTGGGCCGTAAAAGTGCCGAGCGTACCTGCTAGTTTTTTGATAACTAGCAAAAGTAGTGAGAATGTGCCGCAGATGCGGAACATCTGGAGTGACGTAAGAATCGATCTGTGTCGGACTGAGTCCGGCGGATCAAAGCTTACGTCACAAAATTCTACTTTTGCCGGTCTCGAGCCTTTGATAACTAAGGCGTATCAGCCTCGCCACAAATATGCTGTGGAATTCCAGCGTATTTGAGGTTGACGGCTTGATAACTACCCCCCATAATCCCTTATAATCCCTTCAAATATCTTCCCCACTATTGATGTCAGACTAACTGGTCTATAGCTTTCTGGATCATCCCTACTTCCCTTTTTGAAGAGTGGCACCACATCAGCTTTACGCCAATCCTTGGGTATATTGCCTGAGTATAATGAGTCTTGAAAAATTAGAGTAGAGGTTTGTCTATAACAGTGCTAAATTCCCTTAACATCCTTGGGTGTATTCCATCTGGGCCTGGAGTTTTATTTACCTTAATATTATCTAATTTGTTCATGATATCCTCTATACATAACCCAGATAATGGTATGGGCTGGCATGTTCTATTTTGTTCCAAAGTATCATCCAATGGTTCCTCTCTTGTGTATACTAAAGAAAAAACTAGTTTAGTATCTCAGCCTTCTCCCTGTCACTGTTAATCATGCTACCGTCCATGCATTTTAATGTACCTATATTATCTTTCTTAGATTTTTTTGCTATTTATGTACTTAAAGAACCTTTTAGGATTAGATTTAGAATACTTTGCAATTAATTTAACATTTTCAATTTTGGCTAATTTGATTGCTTTTTGATTCAATTGTTAGAAAAAAAACTTTCACAAGATCTGCAGACATTTTTATTAGTATGATTACATTGTCTGAACAAATATTCTTTTAGAGTATTTTCCTTCAGTTAACATTTCAAGCAAGTCTAGTGTATATCTATCTATCTATTGATGGTCATTGGGCTAAATATAAGACTGTAGTGTATACTAATAGATAACAGAATCCTGTTTTTTCAGGAGGTGAAGATGAGGATGTCTTTAATTAAGAATAAGACAGTATTGGAATGCAGATTAAAAGGAGATACCGGTCTCTAAAGCGAAAAAGTCCTTTAAACAGTTTACAGTAGAATTGCTGTAAAGCCAAAGTACTTACTTGACAGTGTCTGAAAATGCCATACCCCATAAATACTGTGTTCCTGGGGATTACAGCTGGGAGTACTCGTACAGCCAATCAGGACTTAACACAGTCATAATTCACTGGAACAGCATGTAGTTTAAAACACACAGATGTTAATACTAGCACTACGGGTAATTTCCAATGTTTCTGTTAACCTCTATGTACAAACCATAAATTTTTGCACATACTCCTAATTTTCCTACTCTAATATAGCTTGAGATGCAAAACAATATAAATGTTCCAAGAAATATAACTGATATATTAAATATTTCTAAATATCTAAAAATGTGAGCTATTGTGGAATAACAACATTTATTGGCTTAAAGGGACAGTCAACTTGAAAATGTATATTGTTTAAATAGATGGATAATCCATTTATTACCAATTTCCCAGTTTTGCATAACCAACTCTGTTATATTAATATACTTTTTACCTCTGTGATTACCTTCTATCTAAGCTTCTGCAGACTGTCCTCTTATCTCAGTTCTTTTGACAGACTTTTATTTTAGCCAATCAGTGCTGACTCATAAATAACATCACGGGAGTGAGCACAATGTTATCTATAAGGCACACTTGAACTAGTACCATCTAACTGTGAAAAACTATCAAAATGCAGAGAGATAAAAGGTGGCCTTCAACGGTTTAGAAATCAGTTTGAGCCTAGCTAGGTTTAGCTTTTAAAAAGGAATAGCAAAAGAACAAAGCAAATTTGATTATAATGGAAAGTTGTTTAAAATTGCATGCCCTATCTGAATAATGAAAGTTTAATTTTGACTTGGCTGTCCCTTTAAATCAGGAATCTACTTAATTGATTCCATTGATAGCATTGCAGCTTCAAAGAAGGAAGTGGAGTGGCAGATATAATATTATACATAAACTGATTTAGAATTTTAAAATATGACAATACATAAATATGGAATGAACTCTAATAATGTAAATCTATTTTATTTTTTTAAACTTTGCATAGAATTGCATCATGTGACAAGAATATATCAAATATTTAACAATAAAAGTTGCCTTCCTGTGCTGTATAGTACATTTAGTTAAATTCATGAATATTTATATTTATTATATTTTTTTCATTTTTCTTTTTTATTGTATAGAGATTTAAAAATTGAAAATTTTCTACTAGATGAAAATTACAACATAAAAATTGTAGGTAAGTAGGACTTTATTTATCTTTATTTTTTTTATCTAGGATCTATTTTTGTGTGCTGCTAATCATGAATGTTCTGTTATAATTGACCTCTCATATTGCTTAAAAACTGTCGGTTGCTTTTAACATATTCTGTTTAACTTATGCATATGCTATAGACCCCATTCCAGTCTGTTGGTATTTGCCTTGAAAAAACGTTGAACTGAATTATTTTTCTATGGCATTCCAAAGCATTAGAAGTTTGTTTGTTTAACATATGGATTACCATATGCACCAAATTCTTAATATTTGTAATTGACAAAAGCAAAATAACTATAAGAAACAGTCGGCTAGATTACAAGTTTTTCATTATGAGCTGTGCGGTGCTAACAAGCAGTTTTGTGTCAGCGCTTACTTACCTACAGCGCTGGTATTACAGGTTTTTACAAACCCAGCTTTAAAAGGCAAGAAGTGAGCGTAGAGCAAAATTGAGTTCTTTACCACACTTCAATACCAGCGCTGCTTAAGTCAGTGGTGAGCTGTTGTAACGTGCTTGTGCACGATTTTCCCATAGGAATCAATGGGGAGAGCCAGCTGAAAAAAAGTCTAACACCTGCAAAAAAGCAGCGTAAAACTCAGTAACGCAGCCCCATTGATTCCTATAGGGAAACTAAATTTATGTTTACACCTAACACCCTAACATGAACCCCGAGCCTAAACACCCCTAATCTTACACTTATTAACCCCTAATCTGCCGCCCCCGACATCGCCGACACCTGCATTATACTTATTAATCCCTAATCTGCCGCTCTGGACATCGCTGACACCTACATTATACTTATGAACCTAATCTGCTGCCCCCAACATCGAAGACACCTACATTATATTTATTAACCCCTAATCTGCCACCACCAATGTCGCCGCAACCTACCTACACTTATTAACCCCTAATCTGCCGCCCCCAACGTCGCCGCCACTATAATAAACATATTAACCCCTGAACCGCTGCACTCCCGCCTCGCAAACATTAGTTAAATATTATTAAACCCCTAATCTGTCGTCCCTAACATCGCCGCTACCTACCTACATTTATTAACCCCTAATCTGCCGCCCCCAACGTCGCCGCCACTATATTAAATGTATTAACCCCTAAACCTAAGTCTAACCCTAACACCCCCTAACTTAAATATAATTTAAATAAATCTAAATAAAAATTAATATTATTACCTAAATAATTCTTATTTAAAACTAACTACTTACCTATAAAATAAACCCTAAGCTAGCTACAATATAACTAATAGTTACATTGTAACTAGCTTAGGGTTTTTTTTTTGGTTTTTTTTACAGGCAAGTTTGTATTTATTTTAACTAGGTAGAATAGTTATTAAATAGTTATTAACTATTTAATAACTACCTAGCTAAAATAAATACAAAAGTACCTGTAAAATAAAACCTAACCTAAGTTACAATAACACCTAACACTACACTATAATTAAATAAATTAACTAAATAAACAACAATTAAATAAATTAAATTAAATTAGCTAAAGTACAAAAAAAACACTAAATTACAGAAAATAATAAACAAATTACAAGATATTTAAACTAATTACGCCTAATCTAATAGCCCTTTCAAAATAAAAAAGCCCCCCCAAAATAAAAAAACCCTAGCCTAAACTAAACTACCAATAGCCCTTAAAAGGGCCTTTTGCGGGGCATTGCCCCAAAGAAATCAGCTCTTTTACCTGTAAAAAAAATACAAACAACCCCCCAACAGTAAAACCCACCAACCCCCCAAATAAAATACTATCTAAAAAAACCTAAGCTCCCCATTGCCCTGAAAAGGGCATTTGGATGGGCATTGCCCTTAAAAGGGCATTTAGCTCTTTTGCGGCCCAAACCCTAATCTAAAAAATAAAACCTACCCAATACACCCTTAAAAAAACCTAACACTAACCCCCTGAAGATCGACTTACTGTTCTGAAGACTGGACATCCATCCTCAAGGAAGCGGCAGAAGTCTTCATCCAACCGGGCCAAAGTCCTCAGCGAAGCCGGGAGAAGTCTTCATCCAAGCTGGGCGAAGTGGTCCTCCAGACGGGCAGAAGTCTTCATCCAGACGGCATCTTTTATCTTCATCCATCCGACGCAGAGCGGCTCCATCTTCAAGGCATCCGGCGTGGAGCATCCTCTTCAAACGATGGCTTCTTACTGAATGACGGTTCCTTTAAGTGACGTCATCCAAGATGGCGTCCCTTAGATTCCGATTGGCTGATAGAATTATATCAGCCAATCGGAATTAAGGTAGAAAAAATCCTATTGGCTGATGTAATCAGCCAATAGGATTGAACTTCAATCCTATTGGCTGATCCAATCAGCCAATAGGATTGAGCTTGCATTCTATTGGCTGTTCCAATCAGCCAATAGAATGCGAGCTCAATCCTATTGGCTGATTGCATCAGCCAATAGGATCAGCCAATAGGATTTGTTCTACCTTAATTCACTTAAAGGAACCGTCATTCAGTAAGAAGCCTTCGTTTGAAGAGGATGCTCCATACCGGATGTCTTAAAGATGGAGCCGCTCCACGTCGGATGGATGAAGATAGAAGATGCCGTCTGGATGAAGACTTCTGCCCATCTGGAGGACCACTTCGCCCAGCTTGGATGAAGACTTCTCCCTGCTTTGTTGAGGACTTTTGCCCGGTTGGATGAAGACTTCTGCCGCTTTCTTGGGGATGGATGTCCGGTCTTCAGAACAGTAAGTCGATCTTCAGGGGGTTAGTGTTAGGTTTTTTTAAGGGTGTATTGGGTGGGTTTTATTTTTTAGATTAGGGTTTGGGCCGCAAAAGAGCTAACTGCCCTTTTAAGGGCAATGCCCATCCAAATGCCCTTTTCATGGCAATGGGGAGCTTAGGTTTTTTTTAGTTAGTATTTTATTTGGGGGGTTGATTGTGTGGGTGGTGGGTTTTACTGTTGGGGGGTTGTTTGTATTTTTTTTTACAGGTAAAGGAGCTGATTACTTTGGGGCAAGGCCCTTTTAAGGGCTATTGATAGTTTAGTTTAGGCTAGGGTTTTATTTATTTTGGGGGGGGCTTTTTTATTTTGATAGGGCTATTAGATTAGGTGTAATTAGTTTAAATATCTTGTAATTTGTTTATTATTTTCTGTAATTTAGTGGGGGGGCTTGTACTTTAGCTAATATAATTTAATTTAGTTCATTGTATTTAATTTAGTTAATTTATTTAATTATAGTGTAGTGTTAGGTGTTATTGTAACTTAGGTTAGGTTTTATTTTACAGGTACTTTTGTATTTATTTTAGCTAGGTAGTTATTAAATAGTTAATAACTATTTAATAACTATTCTACCTAGTTAAAATAAATACAAACTTGCCTGTAAAATAAAAATAAACCCTAAGCTAGCTACAATGTAACTATTAGTTATATTGTAGCTAGCTTAGGGTTTATTTTATAGGTAAGTATTTAGTTTTAAATCAGAATTATTTAGGTAATAATATTAATTTTTATTTAGATTTATTTAAATTATATTTAAGTTAGGGGGTGTTAGGGTTAGGGTTAGACTTAGGTTTAGGGGTAAATACATTTAGTATACTGGCGGCGACGGGGGCAGCAGATTAGGGGTTAATAAATGTAGATAGGTGGCGGCGATGTTAGGGATGGCAGATTAGGGGTTAATAATATTTAACTAATGTTTATGAGGCGGGAGTGCGGCGGTTTAGGGGTTAATATGTTTATTTTAGGTGTGGCGATGTCCGGAGTGGCAGATTAGGGGTTAATAATTTTATTATAGTGTTTGCGATGCAGGAGGGCCTCGGTTTAGAGGTTAATAGGTAGTTTATGGTTTGTGTTAGTGTTCTTTTTAGCACTTTAGTTAAGAGTTTTATGTTACGGCGTTGTACCATAAAACTCTTAACTACTGACTTTTAAATGCGTTAGGACTCTTGATGGGGTAGGGTGTACCGCTCACTTTTTGGCCTCCCAGGACAGACTCGTAATACCGGCGCTATGGAAGTGCCATAGAAAAAAGACTTTACGAAGTTTACGTAAGTAGTTTTGCGGTAAGGCCAAAAAAGTGTGCAGTGACCCTAAACCTTCAAGACTCGTAATAGGAGCGGGCGTAAAAAAGCAGCGTTAGGACCTTTTAATGCTGCTT
Organism: Bombina bombina; assembly: GCF_027579735.1. Classification (NCBI taxonomy): domain Eukaryota; kingdom Metazoa; phylum Chordata; class Amphibia; order Anura; family Bombinatoridae; genus Bombina; species Bombina bombina. Next base: position 553,664,933 of record NC_069502.1, read on the forward strand.
TTTTACCCTAACACACAACTCGTAATCTAGCCGAGTATTTCTGAAAGCAAAATATACACAGCCAATGTGAAAATAATGCATTAGCACCTACTGACTCAGAGGTCAGGGCAAATTCAATAAATCAATTTTTGCACCTTTTTTTAGCTAATACTTTACTACAGCAAAAAGTTTGAGAAAATAGTCATTTAAGTGTTTTTATCTAATTAGAGTGTAAGAAAACTAATTAAAACAGCAACAGTTCAAAGAGTTGAAATTCCAAAGAAAAAACAAGATTAAAAATAACTAAGTTGAATTTAAAATCTTCACATTGAATACTCTCATTTTAATGGAGCCCAAATTGGTTTAAATTGGCAAAATTGATTGATTAAAAAAGAAATGCTAGAAATCATGTGAAAAAAACCATATATATTTTTTTCTTTTTTCTAAATGAATAAATTGGTGGGGTATTTAAATGGGACGCATATGACAGGTAAAGGCAGTGCAAATTAAAAAAAAAAGATCTATAGATTTATATTTCATTGAAATGATAAGAGATATAAATACAATGGAACAATTAAAATTCCAGCCAAAACATTTCCTGTTTAAACCACAGAAGATTCATTGTGTTCATTGTTTCTTTTTGTTTTGGAACTAAAAAATAATTTATTATTGTTCCTGTAAGTGAAATTGACAAATACTTGAATGCAAAGTAATAAATTACATTTGATCTAAAAAAATGTAAGCACTAAGAATTTTTGCTTTATTGAAAAAACACTAACGGCTAGATTACGAGTTGTGCGTTAGGCTTAAAAAGCAGCGTTGGCCAGTCCTAACACTCCTTTTTAATGCCCGCTGGTATTACGAGTCTTGCAGGTACAGGTGTACTGCTCACTTTTTGGCCAGACTTGGAAATACCGCAAATCCACTTACGTAAATTGCGTATCCTCTTTTTTCAATGGGACTTGCATATCGCCGATATTACGAGTCTGACAAAAAGTGAGCGGTAGACCCTCTCCTGTCAAGACTGGTACCGCATTTTAAAGTCAGTAGTTAAAAGATTTGCACTACAATACTGTAGCATAAAACTCTTAACTAAAGTGCTTAAAAGTACACTAACACCCATAAACTACCTATTAACCCCTAAACCGAGCCCCCCCACATTGCAAACTCTAAAATAAAAATTTTAACCCCTAATCTGCCGAACCGGACATCGCCGCCACTATAATAAATATATTAACCCCTAAACCACCGCACACCCGCATCGCAAACACTAGTTAAATATTATTAACCCCTAATCTGCGTCCCTAACATTGCCGACACCTACCTACATTTATTAACCCCTAATCTGCCGCCCCCATGTCGCCGCCACTATATTAAAGTTATTAACCCCTAATAGTCTAACCCTAACCCTAACACAACCTAACTTAAATATAATTTAAATAAATCTAAATAAAAATAACTATCAATAACTAAATTATTCCTATTTAAAACTAAATACTTACCTGTAAAATAAACCCTAAGCTAGCTACAATGTAACTAATAGCTAGCTTAGGGTTTATTTTTATTTTACAGGCAAGTTTGTATTTTTTTAACTAGGTAGAATAGTTATTAAATAGTTATTAACTATTTAATAACTACCTAGTTAAAATAAAGACAAATTTACCTGTAAAATAAAACCTAACCTAAATTACACTAACACCTAACACTACACTATACTTAAATTAATTCCCTAAAATAAATTCAATTAAAATTATCTAAAGTACAAAAAAAACCCCACTAAATTACAGAAAATAATAAACAAATTACAAGATTTTTAAACTAATTACACCTAATCTAATCCCCCTAACAAAATAAAAAAGCCCCCCCAAAATAAAAAAACCCTACCCTACACTAAATTACAAATAGCCCCCAAAGTAATCAGCTCTTTTACCTGTAAAAAAATTACAACCCCCCCCAATATTAAAACCCACCACCCACACAACAACCCTACTCTAAAACCCACCCAATACCCCCTTAAAAAATCTAACACTAACCCCTTGAAAATTACCTTACTGGGAGAAGTCTTCATCCAACCGGGCCGAAGTCCTCAATGAAGCCGGGAGAAGTCTTCATCCAAGTCGGGCAAAGTGGTCCTCCAGACGAGAAAAAAAGTCTTCATCAAGACGGTATCTTCTATCTTCATCCATCCGGCGTGAAGCGGGTCCATCTTCAAGACATCCGGCGCGTAGCATCCTCTTCCAACAAAGTCTTCTTACTAAATGACGGTTCCTTTAAGTGACGTCATCCAAGATGGCGCCCCTTCAATTCCGATTGGCTGATAGAATTCTTTAAGGTTGAAAAAATCCTGATTGGAACAGCCAATAGAATGCCAGCTCAATCCTATTGGCTGATTAGATCAGCCAATAGGATTGAACTTCAATCTTATTGGCTGATTGCATCAGCCAATAGGATTTTTCTACCTTAATTCCAATTGGCTGATAGAATTCTATCAGCCAATCGGAATTGAAGGGACGCCATCTTGGATGATGTCATTTAAAGGAACCTTTATTCAGTGTTAGCCGTCATCAGAAGAGGATTCTCCACATCGGATGTCTTGAAGATGGACCCGCTTCGCGCCGGATGGATGAAGATAGAAGATGCCGTCTGGATGAAGACTTCTGCCCGTCTGGAGGACCACTTCGTCCGGCTTGGATGAAGACTTCTCCCGGCTTCGTTGAGGACTTCGGCCCGGTTGGATGAAGACTTCTCCCGGTAAGGTGATCTTCAAGGGGTTAGTGTTAGGTTTTTTTAAGGGGGTATTGGGTGGGTTTTAGAGTAGGGTTGGCTGTGTGGGTGGTGGGTTTTAATGTTGGGGGGGATTTGTAATTTTTTTACAGGTAAAAGAGCTGATTACTTTGGGGCAATGCCCCGCAAAAGGCCCTTTAAGGGCTATTTGTAATTTAGTGTAGGGTAGGGCTTTTTTTATTTTGGGGGGCTTTTTTATTTTGTTAGGGGGATTAGATTAGGTGTAATTAGTTTAAAAATCTTGTAATTTGTTTATTATTTTCTGTAATTTAGTGTTTGGACTTTAGATAATTTTATTTAATTGTATTTAATTTAGGGAATTCATTTAATTATAGTGTAGTGTTAGGTGTTAGTGTAATTTAGGTTAGGTTTTATTTTACAGGTAAATTTGTCTTTATTTTAACTAGGTAGTTATTAAATAGTTAATAACTATTTAATAACTATTCTACCTAGTTAAAATAAATACAAACTTGCCTGTAAAATAAAAATAAACCCTAAGCTAGATACAATGTAACTATTAGGTATATTGTAGCTAGTTTAGGGTTTACTTTATAGGTAAGTATTTAGTTTTAAATAGGAATTATTTAGTTAATTATAATAATTTTATTTAGATGTATTTAAATTATATTTAAGTTAGTGGGGTTTAGGGTTAGACTTAGGTTTAGGGGTTAATAAATTTAGAATAGTGGCGGCGAAGTTGGGGGCGGCAGATTAGGGGTTATTAAATGTAGGTAGGTGGCGGCGATGTTAGGGATGGCAGATTAGGGTTTAATAATATTTAACTAATGTTTGCGAGGTGGGAGTGTAGCGGTTTAGGGGTTAATATGTTTATTATAGTGGCGGCGATGTTGGGGGCGGCAGATTAGGGGTTCATAAGTATAAGGCGGCGGTGTCCGGAGCGGCAGATTAAGGGTTAATAATATAATGTAGTTTGCTGCGATGTTGGGGGCGGCAGATTAGGGGTGAATAAGTGTAAGATTAGGGGTGTTTAAACCCGGGGTTCATGTTAGGGTGTTAGGTATAGACATAAATTTTATTTCCCCATAGGAATCAATGGGGCTGCGTTAAGGAGCTTTACGCTGCTTTTTGCAGGTGTTAGACTTTTTTTCAGCCGGCTCTCCCCGTTGATTCCTATGGGGAAATCATGCACGAGCACGTTACACCAGCTCACTTCTAATGTAAGCAGCGCTGGTATTGGAGTGCAGTAATGAGCAAAATTTTGCTCTACGCTCACTTCTTGTCTGGTTTGTAAAAACCCGTAATACCAGCTCTGTCTGTAAGTGAGCGGTGAGCATAAACTGCTCGTTAGCACTGCACAGCCTCTAACGCAAAACTCGTAATCTAGTTGTAAATATGTTTAAATTGAATAATTATGAAATATGAAATAAAAAAGGCAATGCAATAGCACTCACTTTAAAATTTGAATTGAGCAGTAGAATATTTTCTGACAAATCCAATTTTCCCTCTCCCTGTATCATGTGACAGTCAGCCAATTACAAAATACATAAACGTGTATATACTGTGCATTTTTTGCACATGCTCAGTAGGAGCTGGAGACTCTGAAAGCATGCATATAAAAAGAATGTGTACATTTTAATAATAGAAGTATATTGGAAAGGTTTTTTTAAATTGTATGCTCTATCTAAATCATGAAAATTTTTAATAATGACATAAGTGGCCCTTTAACCTTGACTACCTTTTACTGTGCAATATCAAAATTACCCATATGATCTATCTGCTCATTTTACAAAGGAAAGGCTGCTAAATAATTGTCATACATTACTGTTAGAGATGAGTTTTATTGGGTTGGCTATGCATTTGTGTAAGGAGAAAATAGCTCCTAAAAGCTATCTTTGCACACCTCTACAAAGCAAAGATTTTTTGTTTAAATTGAATGGCAGTACAGCCTATATGTTGATTTATTGTCTACCACACAGGCATACAGAGATCATCCGCAGCCTTCCAAATAGTCTAAGATCTAAGTATGGAAAATATGTTTCCATATTTTATAATTCACATTATTCTATTATTTATGGAATTTTCTAAAATTCTTCCTGTATTGATGGGGCAGAAATGAATATAGGGCCAGATTACAAGTGGTGCACTAATGATAGCCCAGGAAGCAAAAAGCAATATCGCTGGACCTCGCTAACTTAAGCGTGCAACTTGATATTACAAGTCCATGGTAAATCCCATTTACAAGAGACGGGCTAGCGTGACTGACATCGTTCTAGGATGACCTATACTTTCAATGGATATCGCGGCCGTGCTAAATAGTGTTCATATAACAAGTTGAAACATACACTTTTTTAAATAAAAAATATCATTTTAATATTGTTTAAAAGGTTTTACAAGAGTTAAAAGAGATATGGTAAAAGGCAAAGTGCTTAAATGTGAAGGGCTCCAATATATATATATATATATATATATTTTTTTTTTTTATTTTTTTTATTTATTTATTTATTTATATATATATATATATATATATATATATATATATATATATATATATATATATATATATATATATAAAATTTATATACAGTTTATATGTATATATTGCGTATATAATGAAATTTATGTTTACCTGATACATTTATTTATTTCGTGACATGGTGAGTCCACTGATCCTCATAGTTACTGTTGGGAATATCACTCCTGGCCAGCAGGAGGAGGCAAAGAGCACCACAGCAAAGCTGTTAAGTATCACTTCCCTACCCACAATCCCCCAGTCATTCGACCAAAGGGAAAGTAGAGAAAGGAAGTAACACAAGGTGCAGAGGGTCCTGAGGTTTATATAAAAAAGAAACTGTCTGAAAATACAGGGCGGGCCGTGGACAAGAAAGAATTACATTTATCAGGTAAGCATGAATTTAGTTTTCTTTCTAATGACACGGTGAGTCCACGGATCATCATAATTACTGTTGGGAATCAATACCCAAGCTAGAGGACACAGATGATAAGGGAGGGACAAGACAGGAACCTAAACAGAAGGCACCACTGTTGAAGAACCTTTCTCCCAAAAGAAGCCTCAGCAGAGGCAAAAATATTGAAGTTATAGAATTTGGTAAAAGTGTGCAAAGATGACCAAGTTGCAGCCTTGCAAATCTGTTCCACAGAAGCTTCATTTTTGAAGGCTCAGGAAGAAGAAACAGCCCTCATGGAATGAGCTGTGATTTTCTCAGGAGGCTGCTGTCCAGTGGTCTTATAGGCTAAACGAATAATACTCCTTAGCCAAAGAGAAAGAGAAGTAGCCGTAGCTTTCTGACCCCTGCGTTTCCCAGAAAAGCAAACAAGCAATGCAGAAGACTGCCGAAAGTCCTTAGTCACCTGAAGATAGAATTTTAGAGCTTGCACAACATCTAGGTTATGCAACAAACATTCCTTATGAGAAGAAGGGTTAGGACATAAGGAAGGAAAAACTATTTCCTGATTAATATTCTTGACCGAGACAACCTTGGGCAGGAAACCAAACTTAGTACCCAAAACCACCTTATCAGAATGAAAAATAAGATAAGGAGAATCGCACTGAAGCGCCGATAGTTCAGAAACTTTTTGAGCAGAAGAAATAGCAACAAGAAACAAAACTTTTCAAGATAACAACTTAATATCTAAGGAATGCATAGGCTTAAACAGAGCCTGCTGTAAAACCGTAAGAACAAGATTAAGACTTCAAGGAGGAGTAACCGATTTAAACACAGGCTGGATCCTGACCAAGGCCTGACAAAACAACTGCACATCACATCTAGCACATCTGCCAAGCGCTTATGCAACAAAATAGATAATGCCGAAATCTGACCCTTCAGAGTTCTCGCCGACAAACCCTTCTCCAGACCGTCCTGGAGAAAGGACAAAAGAAAGGACAAAATCCTAGGAATCCTGATTCTACTCCAAGAATATCCTTTAGATTCACACCAAGACAAGTATTTATGCCAAATCTTGTGGTAGATCCTATGAGTCACAGGCTTACAAGCCTGAATCAAGGTCTCAATAACCGGCTCAGAAAAACCATGCTTAGATCAAATTAAGCGTTCAATCTCCAAGCAGTCAGCTTCAGAGAAACGAGATTTGGATGAAGGAAGGGGCCCTGAAGTAGAAGGTCCTTCCTCAGAGGGAGTCTCCATGGTGGAAAGGATTACATTTCCACTAGGTCTGCATACCAGATCCTGCGAGGCCACGCCGGGGCTGTGAGAAATACAGATGCCCTCTCCTGCTTGATTCGAGCAATAACTCTTGGAAGGAGAGTGAATGGAGGAAACAGGTAAGCTAGACTGAAGTTCCAATGAACCACCAAAGCATCTATCAGAACTGCCTGCAGATCCCTTGACCTTGAGCCATACCTCAGAAGCTTGGCATTCTGCCCCCATTTGAGAGTCAAACTGGTAAATACCTCAGGATGTAGTTCCCACTCCCTGGGGTGAAAAGTCTGTCTGCTCAGAAAATCATGGCCAAGGAACTCAGAGTTCCCCCCTGGTGGTTGATGTACACCACTGAGGTTATGTTGTCCGACTGGAACCTGATAAACCGGCCTGAAGCTAACTGAGGCCAGGCCAGCAGTGCATTGAAGATCGCATGTTTATGGGCAGAGCCGACTCCTCCCAAGTCCATAGTCCCTGCTCCTTCAATGTGCTCCAGACTGCTCCCCAATCCAGAAGGCTGGCATCCATTGCCACAATCACCCAGGAGAGCCTGTGAAAGCAAGTTCCCTGGGAGAGATGATCCTGAGACAACCACCATGGAAGAGAGTCTCTTGTCGCCTGATCCAGATCTATTCGCAGAGACAGATCTGCATAATCCCTGTTCCACTTTCTTAGTATTCATAACTGCAGAGATCTGAGATGGAACAGAGCAATTGGAATGATGTCCATAGAGGCTACCATCAGGCCAATCACCTCCATACATTGGGCCACTGATGGCTGCGGAGAGGCCTGAAAGGCTAGGCAAAACTTGAGGATTTTTAATTTTCTGACCTCTGTCAGAAAAATCTTCATTAGAAGGTCTTTTATGGTTCCTAAAAACTGTACTATTGTAGCTGGAATCAGAGAACTTTTTTCTAGATTCACCTTCCAACCGTGGGACCGAAGAAAAGACAACAAGATCTCCATATGAGATTTTGCTTGTTGAAAAGAAGGTGCCTGAACCAGTATGTCATCCAGATAAGGCGCCACTGCGAAGCCCCGAGACCTGATTACCGCCAACAGAGCTCCCAGAACCTTTGAGAAAATTCTGGGAGCTGTAGCAAGGCCGAATGGAAGAGCTACAAACTGAAAGTGATTGTACAAGAAGGCGAACCTTAGAAACTTGTGATGATCCCTGTGTATGGGAACATGAAGGTATGCATCCTTTAGGTCTATGGTTGTCATGAATTGACCTTCTTGCACCAAAGGAAGAATGGAGCGAATAGTCTCCATCTTGAAGGATGGAACCCTGAGGAACTTGTTTAGGCACTTTAGGTCTAAGATTGGCCTGAGCGTTCCCTCCTTTTTGGGAACTACGAACAGATTTGAGTAAAATCCCAGACCCTATTCCTGTAGAGGAACAGGAATTTTAACACCCAGAGTGACAAGATCCTTGACACAATGTAAGAACTTCTCTCTTTTTATCTGATCTACAGATAATCTGGAAAGAAGAAACCTTCTTCTGGGAGGGAAGGTCTTGAATTATATTTTGTACCCCTGGGATACAATGTCCACCGCCCAGGGATCCGGGACATCTCGTACCCAGGCTTGAGCAAAAAAGGAAAATCTGCTCCCTACTAGATCTGCTCCCAGATCGGGGGCCGACCCTTCATGCTGACTTGGAGTCTGCTCTGGGCTTCTTAGACTGCTTCCCCTTATTCCAAGACTGGTTAGGTTTTCAGGAAGATTTGACCTGATCTTGCTTGGAGGAGGGAGAGGTGGGTTTACCTCTAAAGTTACGAAAGGAACGAACATTATTTTGATGTCCTTTCTGCTTATTCTTTTTATCTTAAGGAAGAAAGGATCCCTTCCCTCCTGTAATGTCTGAGATAATTTCAGTCAACCCAGGCCCAAACAAGGTCTTACCCTTGTAAGGAATTGCATCAGTAATAAAGGAATTGGCTAACTTGAGAGTCTTAATCCTGTCCTGGATTTCTTCAAGAGGAGTATTTGTCCAAATAGAATCAGACAACGCATCAAACCAGTAAACTGAAGCACTGGTGACAGTAGCAATACACACCACAGGCTGCCATTGGAGACCCTGGTGAACATACATTTTCTTTAACAAAGCCTCTAGCTTCTTGTCCATTGGATCTTTAAAAGAACAACTATCCTCTATGGGAATGGTAGTCCTCTTAGCCAAAGTGGAAATCACCCCTTCCACCGTAAGGAACCATTTGCCACGACTCCTTAATAGAGTCTGCTATAGGAAACATTTTCTTAAAAATTGGAGATGGAGAGAAAGGAGTACCAGGTCTCTCCCATTACCTAGCAATAATCTCTGTAGCACGGTCTGGCACAGGGAAACACCTCCACAGCGGAGGGAACATCAAAGTACTTATTCAGCTTACTAGATTTATTAGGGTTGACTACGACAGTTGTATCAGAGTTGTCCAAGGTAGCCAAAACCTCCTTAAGTAGCATGCGGAGGTGTTCTAGTGTAAACCTGAAGGAGACAACTTCAGCATCAGAAGAAGGAACTGTACTCTCTGAGTCTGAGATTTAACCCTCAGACACTACCGAAGTGTCTTCTTCCTCTGACTTGTGGGAAGGAGCATCTTGGAAATCCACAACTTGCTTAGAAACCTAACTCACTGATTCCTTAAGTTTTCTTTTTGGGAAAAGCAGACAAGGCCTCAGATTCCACAGAGGATACCTGAGTAGCAATATCCTGCAAAGAAAAAGGTACTGGATTATTAGAGGAAACACAGGTCACTGCATGTGGAGACTGAAAGGGTTGGGCCGCTTAAGGAGAAAGCTTCTGCATATCTGATACAGGAAACTCCTGAACAGCATCTGCCTTAGCTAATGGTGGCTCATGGTTAAAAATTTGATCTCTGTAACTCAAAGTTCTCTCAATGCATGAGGAACAAAATGGTATTGGAGGTTCCACTTGGGAATCAAAACACAGTTGACATGAAACAAGTTTCAATCCTCTTCCATCTTTGCAGAAGAAATTTGAAAAGGAAAACATTTTTTAAAAAATAAACCGTTTTTAATGAAAATTAAATTAAGGGTACTGTATCTTTAAATTAACTTTTAATGGAAGGAGCAAAGTCTGCAATAAATCCCAGGCACCCAAACACCTCAGTAGCTTCATTGAGGTGTCTACCTGTCCTGCAGCCAGAAAAACACCAATCTTATTCCCAAAAGTCAGTTTCAACCTGCAACGACTTAGAAATTAACTTCACCCACGGAGCAGCCGATAACTGCGTCACCGGCTCCAGCCGTTTCCTATAGTGTAACTTGAAAGCACGCCAAAGACAACCCCGATTCTAACAAGGACCTTACCCCTTTAATTCTGGAACGGTCCCGGCGGTCATAGTGAAGAAACATGGCCACAATAATAAAAATTCAAAGTGCTGCCCGGATCTCTACCGGAGCAAACACACAGTTGAGCCACCAAAATAAAATAAAAAATAACTCCTCATAGTCTCCCAGTGCCTGCCAAACCCCAAATTAACCCTTTCTAGCCTGGGTAATTATAAAGCATCCTGTTCAAGCAGTAGTAAACTGCTGAAGTACCCACATTTTTCCTGTTTGTTTTCTTCTTCCCAAAAAAAGTCTGTCTGGCAGCAGGACATCTCACCTGGTTTGAGAGGCTATCATGCCTCACATGGACTTGTGGAAAAAAAGGAAAGAATCTGAGTAAACCTACTCAGGCTTTCTGATCAGGGCAGCAACAACATTGGGAAAACGCAGAGAGGATTGTACCTCACAAGTGTCAAGGATTTTGAAAAAGGAAAGATCTTCACTTGGGATGACAAACAGCCCAGGTGATGACCTGTGAATAGTCTACCACCCTCTAGAACCACAACACAATCTGATTGTGAGTCTTCTGCTTTAGAAGACAGTGATTCAGATACTGGTAATAAAAATCCCACTAGAATCAGATTTTTAGGCAGAGACCCAGATCAATTGGACAAAGGGACCAAAGACCCACAAGAAGAGCAGCCAAAGGGGCCAAACAGAAATCTGCAAGAAAGATCCAGGTGGGCATATCGAACAGACAGTGGGTACAGGAGAAGGGAGGACTGGGGGAAATTACCCAAATAGTAGATGAGACTAAAGACAGACTACAAGTAATAAATCTGTCTAAAAGAACATTGACTCCTATACATATGAATATTTTGTCTAGAGGACTATCCTTCTCCCCCACCCCATCACTTAATAAATTTGAGTTAATTAAGGATCTACACTTATTTTGCAGAAAATTAGCTCTAAAAAAGATTTATAATACACATGGGGATAACGCTACTGACGATTTAAGAACTCTTGATGTACTAATAGAACTATGGAACGAGAGTGAAGAAATTGATAGCCCAATGAGTGAAACTTTCCTCGACAAAAAACTCAAAATAAAGTCAAATTTTATGCCTCCACTAAACAAAATTCCACAAATAGAGGTATTCCTAAGAATGATGATGAGAGAATTTTTACAAATCAAAGAAACTAATATTTCTAATATAAAGAAAGATGAATCCATAGCCCTAAATGAAATCAATTCATGGGATGACATTCTTGTCAAACCATCCGATAAGGGCAGTAACATTGTAATCTGAGACAAAGAGGAATACATTTTAGAGGCCAAAAGACAACTCATGGATAAAAAATGTTATAAACATGTATTCTCTAATCCTACCACCAAATTCTTGATGGAATATATGAGTTTGATTGATAATGCTAAATTGGAAGGTTTGATTAGCCAGAAAGAATGGCGTTTTCTACATGTTAAAAATCCAAAAATAGCAACACTATATCTTCTTCCAAAAGTTCACAAAAACAAACACAAGTACCCAGGAAGACCAATCGTATCCAGTATTGGTAGCCTACGTGAACAGGCAAGTAGGTTCTTAGATCTATATTTAAGGGAGATTGTATGGTCCCTACCATCATTTACTTGAGATACGATGGACATCCTAAATAAGATAAATGAACTATCGGTTGAACAAGAAGCTATACTCCTAACATGTGACGTTGAGTCTTTATACACATCAATTAAACACGAATATGGATGTGAAGCAGTTAAATATTTCCTTAGCATGAAATCTACAGATAAATACAAACGTAATTAATTTATTCTAAGTCTTCTAAAATTTGTTCTGAAACACAACTATTTTTTTTTCAATGACAAATTTTACTTGCAAACTCAGGGCACAGCAATGGGCTCATCATGTGCACCAACATACGCTAACATCTATTTAGGTTGGTGGGAAAGAGAATTTGTATTTAATGAGAATCTCTCTGGGTATACACAGTATCTAAGCCTATGGTGTAGATACATAGACGATCTGTTTGTGATCTGGACAGGCATTGAAGACACTTTTAAGGAATTTATCACCATCCTTAACACTAATGACATGAATTTAAGGCTCACATATAACATGAGCAGAGAAAAGGTGGATTTCTTGGATATAATAATTTATAAAGATGATAACAATATGTTGAAAACAGATCTGTGCCGGAAAGAGACAGCCACTAATTCAATTTTACAATTTGATAGCTGTCACACTACACAGACAAAGAAGGCAATTCCAATTGGAGAATTCCTCAGAATTAGAAGGAATTGTACTGACAATGAGGTTTTTAACATAAGAGCAAAAGAGCTAAAGCTGCACCTGAAAGAAAGAGGGTATACCCGTCATGTGATTCGGAAAGCTTTCCAAAGAGCAAGTAGAACCCCTAGGGACCAGCTCCTATACCCCAAGAATAAGTATAAGATACTGAATGATGAGATAATATTTGTGACTACATTCAATGGTAATCACCATAAGATTAGCAATATATTAAACCGACATTGTGATATACTAAGATCTGACGAAGATATATCGCAATTTATAGGTGACAGAATTAAAACCAGTTAGAGAAGAGCACCAACTATTGGCAATAAATTGGTAAGAAGCCATTTCACAATGAAAAGGTCTAACAAAAGAAACATTTGTGGAACTTACACATGCGGTTTGTGCAGTTTTTGCAAATACATTCATAATGAAAGAGAATTCAATATCTGTACGGGTGAGACAAAAAGGATGTTAGGATTCACGAATTGCAGGACAAGAAATGTAGTGTACTGCCTTTTATGTAAATGTGGCAAGAGATACATAGGAATAACGACACGTGAGCTACGTGTCAGATTAGGCGAACACATAAATAGTATTAAAAATTGTGAAAATGATAAAAAGAAACATAAGACACTCCTGTTGCACCATATTATCTCAGTAAGCATGGTACAAAACCAGACATTAAAATTTGTGTTCTACAAGTGATTAAAACAGGTAACAGGGGTGGAGATATTGAAAACTTGCTATTACAAGCTGAATGCAGGTGTATTTTTTGGCTAAACACCCTAACACCAAATGGACTAAATGAACAAGATGGGTTTGGCTCCTATCTTTAATACCCCCGTGAATATTCGGTTAATATGCACAATTACCCGCATACTTATGACATCATTGGGATTAACTGTCAGTCGTAATCTTGAAATATTTTAATTATATATATATACACAATTTCTGGCTTTATGGGATGTTATTCCTTATAAATGTCTAATTTTAACAAACCTGAACCTTCATGGATATAATATTAGAGTTTCTTATTAAATAACTGTAATATCATGCACATACAACTCTCCAATGGCTTATCTTTACGAATGATAAAGACTTTCCCCTTTTTCTCTATTATCACCATACATCTCAACAGAAATATAGTGAATTTAATACACTTACTAAAATCTATAGTGGATTCTATTACACAATAGTTATATATATATATCTCAGAATATTTCACAACCATCGCTATGTACATAATCTGAATAAGAATATTCCAATATGTTTCCTTATATCAACTTATGATAAGTGATATTGAAAGTCTCAGAAATTTGTACTATTCATATCCTGTGATGTGATTGCGGAGTAGCTAATGAATTTTGACAAATGCTTTGTCATTTAACCCAGCCTGCGCTGTTATCACGCTAATCTGTGAATAGGACTAAATCTAAATACATATAGATTTTTTGCGATCGTTTGAAACGTTGATGAATTATGTGTTGACTAAATAATACTCATATTCTGTGACTTGATCGAGTAGCTAATAAAGTCTGACAAATGCTTTGTCATACAATCCAGCTTGCGCTGTCATCACTCTAAACTATGAATGAATTGGATCAAAACACATATAGACTTTTTTCGATCATCTGATACACTGACTAATTAAATACTACTCATATTCTGTGACCCGATTGTGGAGTAGCTAATGAATTTGGACACATGCTTAGTCATACAATCTAGCCTGCTTTGTCATCACACTAATCTGTGAATGGATTAGATTAAAATACATACAGATTTTTTGCGATCAGTTTATGTGATATTTAAATACTACTTATATTCTGTGATCTGATCGTGGAGTAGCTAATGGATTCTGACTAATGCTCTGTTATACAACACAGCTTGCGCTGTCATCACGCTAATCTATGAATGGATTAGATCAAAAAACATATAGATTTTTTGCGATCCTTTGATGGTTGTTTAAATACTACTCAAACTTTGTGATCTGATCGCAGAGTAGCGAATTCTGACAAATGCTTTGTCATACAACCCAGCTTGCGTTATCATCATGCTAATTTGTGAATAGATTAGATCAAAATACATATAGTTTTTTTTGCGATCATTTGCTACATTAATTAATTATGTGTCGGCTAAATACACAAGATATAGGCAATGTAGAGAATGAGGATATATATATATATACAAACATAGGGGCAAAGAGCGGAATGTCAGACAAACATTTAAAATTCCTAAAAGATAGTGCAAAATATATACTGTGTAACAACTACTTTAGCTTCAATGGGAAATTTTATAAGCAAATCCAGGGGACAGCCATGGGTACCCCAATGGCACCATCATATGCAAATATTTATATGTCCCATTTTGAAGACCTTATGATTTGGGAGAATAACCCCTTCCTAGAGAGGGTAATTAAATATTTAAGGTATATTGACGATATAATAATCATCTGGCAAGGGGACGACATAACAGCACATGACTTCATTAGACACATGAACAATAATCAATATAATTTGAAATTCACAAGCAAAATGTCCCAAGAAAAGATTGAGTTTCTGGACGTAGAATTTTTTGTTGATCAGGTGTCTAAATTAGTGAAGGTGAGAAATTACAGGAAACCCATGGACAGTAATGGTTTCCTAAACGCAAAAAGTGGCCATAAGAACATGTGGATAAGAAATATACCACAGGGCCAATTCCGTAGAATTCGCAGGAATTGTACGAATTTAGAGGATTATAATCTTGAAGCAGAAGTGTTAGAAAACAAATTTATTGAGAAGGACTATGATAGAGAGATCATTAGGGTAGCTAGAGATAAGAATGCCACATGCATGAGGGAGGAATTGTTACAAACGAAAGCCAATCTATCGCAGGAGCAAAATATAACAGATAAAAAGGTAAGATTTATCACGACATATAATGAAGGGGCAGGGTTTCTTCAAAAAGTACTGCATAAACATTGGGGGATATTAAGAGCTGACCCCATCCTAAAAGAGGTAATAGAAGACAAACCAAATATAGTCTTTAAAAAAAATAAGAATTTAAAGAATATCTTAGCCCCGTCCAAATTAAGAAGCCCAGAAATAGGGATAAGTAGTAAGCCAGGAACCTTGCAACAGTGGGTCTCTAGAAAACCGGGGACATTCAGATGTGGCAGGAAAAATTGCTGCATGTGTCCCATTATCAGTAACAGAGAATCTATAGATAATTGGAATCACACCAAGTCAATACCAATAAACTCAAGGGGTACCTGTCAATCCACATTTGTAATTTATGGGCTCACGTGTAAATGTGGGCGGATCTATGTGGGAAGGACAAAACGCAAAATCAAGAGGAGATGTTATGAACATATTCATAATATTGAAATAGGGTTGAAAACACACAGTGTGTCTGAACACTTTAAATACCACCATAAGCAAGATCCCTCCAGCCTACGAATCAGTATTTTAGAAGTTGTACCATCAGGGTCTAATCCACATCAGAGACTCATAACTTTGAGAAAGAAGGAAACAAAATGGATACAACAATTAGAAAGTTTAGCACCCAAAGGGTTAAATATTGACCTCGATCTCCAGGCGTTCATGCTCTGAATTATAATGTGTAAATAAACACTGAGAGTGATAGTATAATCTCAATTACAAATAGAGCCGGGACAAGCATTTATAAGTATAACAATAGGAAGAGTAGACAACATGATCCCTAGGCATTCAGACGGGGAATGGTTACACATTAACAACTACGTATAGAGTAGGGAGAGATATCTGTGAATAGAAATATATGAGGATTAGGTAATATGGAGGACAGCCAGTCTCTAAAAATAAGAAGAATCAACTTTGATTTGGTAGCATCCTAAAAATAAGTAACACAATAGAATTTTTAACATTATGTATATACATCAATAAATAGAGTTATGATAGTATAACATTTTTAACGTACGAAATATAAGTATAGGAACGTATACAGGAGTACACGGTACTGCAAGTATTTTAATGATGTGTTTTGATTATGAGACTTTTTATAAATTTTGAGTAGAAAGAATATATGGATGTTAGTTAATATAATGTAATGAAATGTATATTGAATGTATCAAACAGCTTTAACTTTGCAATTTTGTATTCTTATTACGGCATACCAATCTGTATTTGGTCAGAGGGGTGTGTGAGAAATCTGGACATGTGATTGGCCTACAAGATAGCAATAGGGTGGAGCTACCACTTTTAAACTACGGACCCCCGCGAAAAACTTCATACCTTGTTTGCAAGTCTTGAGAAAGTTCGCAGAGGTCGGACGAAACGCGTAGAAGAAAAAGGCACAAGGCAGCAGTCACTAAAAGAACAAAGTCCGTCTGCTGGATGATCAATAACTTACGGTGTATACCGGAGACAGCTCAATTATAAAGAAGACGTAAAAATCACAGCTGAACCGGGACTAAATAATCCTATATGATCTGCCACATTGAGGCGCCTGTTTTTATCTAAGCTCTTGTAAGTGCAATATGTATGTATGCGCAATTTGGAGGCATTAAAACTTTTACCTTGAGTCGTGGCTGCGCTCGTTTTTCTTTTTGTCTCTATATATATTTATGTATTACCTTTTCCTTACAATCATATTTTTAATATGTTAAGGTATAGCTGACAGATCAGTGTTATCCAGTTTTTGAGATCGATGTCCCGAACAACAAATTCTATCACAGTAAATTCACATATGATTATATAACAGGACACTGCAAGAACCTAACCTTACTTAGTAAGTTGTATTAGGATTCTAGTGATACATCTGTTTTTTTTACATTGGTCCGTATGTGATAGCTTTCCATGTGATCTGCTCTCATCCAATGATAAGAGGATTTTCCTTATTGGACAATTTAAGGGGTGTGTAATATCTCATGCCCCACTACACTGTTAGACTATTTATTATTCATATATACTAATAAATGTTAAGTTTTAATTTGTGTACCCCCTTGGCAACCTTCCTGCCTAATGTTCTTTATTATAACACTTATAGGAATGTTTCGTTTGAGTGCTCTAACTATGTCCACCCTTTTCTCTATATTTACTCATACCTCACAAGTTCCCAATTGCTCAAAAGCCACCACTGCCCTACTGAAGAGACTGATGTGGACTAAGGCTAGACCCCAGAAAGGATCAGAGTAAACCTACTCTACCTAAAAATAATAAAATCTTGATTGAAGAAAAAATCTTATCAGACACCTAAACTTCACCTCTTCCTTGCACTGTAAGCAAAGAGAATGACTGGGGGATTGTGGGTAGAAAAGTGATACTTAACAGCTTTGCTGTGGTGCTCTTTGCCTCCTCCTGCTGGCCAGGAGTGATATTCCCAACAGTAATTAAGTAATTATGATGATCCGTGGACTCACCGTGTCATTAGAAAGATATATATATATATATATATATATATGTATGTATAAATATACCTATATATGTATAAATATGTGTATATGTGTGTGTCTGTAATCCCTTCCAAATCAAATACCTACATGCATGTAATGTAATTTGTATTAACTTTTAATATGTTTTAATGAGTTTTCAATAGAAATACTTGTTCTTCAAGAACATTTTCAGTTTATTTATATATATATATATATATATATATTCATATAGGTAGGTATAGATATATATTTTACAAAGAATATATATATATACAGTATATATATCTTTATTTTTATATATATATATATATATATATATATACACATACAAATATAAATTTAAAAATAAAACACCTTCAGCTTTAGCGCAGAGCTTTCTTTAGTGTGCCCCATAGAAGTCTAGTGGGAGAGGGAGTCAGAGCGGTCACCATATCTGAAGTCCTGAAGTTGGCGCTCCTGAGCCTTTCACTTGTTCACTAACTTTTTACTTTAAACTTGTAATATATGCGCTAATCCGGCCGTGCTAATTTTTTGTTCTGAGTGCAGTTAGCGATTGAGCGGAGAAAATAAATTTGTACGCCACTAATAATCTGGCCCATTTTTTATTAATATCTTTTTTTTTTCTTATGTAGATTTTGGATTAAGCAACACAATAAAGCTTGAAGGTTTTTCTCAGGAGTTTCTTAGTACCCAATGTGGAAGCCCTGCTTATGCTGCTCCTGAACTCTTAGCTAATAAAAAGTATGGCCCAAAGGTAGATGTCTGGTCTATGTAAGTATGCCAAGGCTATATCCTCAAATTAACGCTGAACATTTATATACAGTTTATATTATAATTATATACAGTACCTACTATACGTTTGTGTGTGTGTGTATATATATATATATATATATATATATATACGTATATATATATATCTATGTCATCTCAAAAAGACTCGCACTTACTCAACTTTTAAAATGTAAAAGTGACTTACTAAGTGATATTTCGGGATTTCTCTTGCCTTACACCCTGATGGATGATTTTTTTTTGCACTTTTGCAAGAAACTCAGACTCGCTAACATCTGTAGGTTGGATAGCGAAGTCAAGCTCCCTTTCACCATAGACGTCTGTGGGGTGCTCTACAAAACCCTCTTCTCTTCTATATATTTAAAATATATATCAATATAGATGGATAGATAGACAGATAAATAGATATTACTACATATTACGTATATATATAGATGGACAGATGGATAAATAGATAGATAGATAGATAGATAGATAGATAGATAGATAGATAGATAGATAGATAGATAGAAAAAGAATAATAAAAAGAATAATAATATTAATACCATTTTTTAATAAGTAAAGAACAAACTTTTATTTAAAAGGGATATGGTATGTGCCAAGGTGTTTTACTATGAAGAGTTCAAAGGTGTATGTATATATACATATATATATATATATATATATATATATATATATATGTGTGTGTGTGTGTGTGTGTGTGTGTGTGTGTGTGTGTGTGTGTGTGTGTATACATTTGTATGTGTGTATGTATAAACAGTATCTCACAAAAGTGAGTACACCCCTCACATTTTTGTAAATATTTTATTATATCTTTTCATGTGACAACACTAAAGAAATTACACTTTGCTACAAAGTAGTGAGTGTACAGACTGTATAACAGTGTAAATTTACTGTCGCCTCAAAATAACTAAACACACAGCCATTAATGTCTAAACCGTTTGCAACAAAAGTGAGTACACCCCTAAGTGGAGATGTCCAAATTGGGCCAGATAAGCCATTTTCCCTCCCTTGTGTCATGTGACTCATCATGTGTGAATGGGGAGCAGGTGTGTTAAATTTGGTGTTATTGCTCTCACACTCTCTAAGGCCTAGATTTGGAGTTCGGCGGTAAAAGGGCTGTTAACGCTCCGCGGGCTTTTTTCTGGCCGCACCATAAATTTAACTCTGGTATCGAGAGTTAAAACAAATGCTGCGTTAGGCTCCAAAAAAGGAGCGTAGGGCATTTTTACCGCAAATGCAACTCTCGATACCAGAGTTGCTTACGGACGCGGCCAGCCTCAAAAACGTGCTCGTGCACGATTCTCCCATAGGAAACAATGGGACTGTTTGAGCTGAAAAAAAACCTAACACCTGCAAAAAAGCAGCGTTCAGCTCCTAACGCAGCCCCATTGTTTCCTATGGGGAAACACTTCCTACGTCTGCACCTAACACCCTAACATGAACCCCAAGTCTAAACACCCCTAACCTTACACTTATTAACCCCTAATCTGCCGCCCCCGCTATCGCTGACCCCTGCATTACAGTTTTAACCCCTAATCTTCCGCTCCGTAAACCGCCGCAACCTACGTTATCCCTATGTACCCCTAATCTGCTGCCCTAACATCGCCGACCCCTATATTATATTTATTAACCCCTAATCTGCCCCCCACAACGTCGCCGACACCTGCCTACACTTATTAACCCCTAATCTGCCGAGCGGACCTGAGCGCTACTATAATAAAGTTATTAACCCCTAATCCGTCTCACTAACCCTATCATAAATAGTATTAACCCCTAATCTGCCCTCCCTAACATCGCCGACACCTACCTTCAATTATTAACCCCTAATCTTCCGATCGGAGCTCACCGCTATTCTAATAAATGTATTAACCCCTAAAGCTAAGTCTAACCCTAACACTAACACCCCCCTAACTTAAATATAATTTACATATAACGAAATAAATTAACTCTTATTAAATAAATTAATCCTATTTAAAGCTAAATACTTACCTGTAAAATAAACCCTAATATAGCTACAATATAAATTATAATTATATTTTAGCTATTTTAGGATTAATATTTATTTTACAGGCAACTTGGTATTTATTTTAACCAGGTACAATAGCTATTAAATAGTTAATACCTATTTAATAGTTACCTAGTTAAAATAAATACAAAATTACCTGTAAAATAAATCCTAACCTAAGATATAATTAAACCTAACACTACCCTATCAATAAAATAATTAAATAAACTACCTACAATTACCTACAATTAACCTAACACTACACTATCAATAAATAAATTAAATACAATTGCTACAAATAAATACAATTAAATAAACTAGCTAAAGTACAAAAAATAAAAAAGAACTAAGTTACAGAAAATAAAAAAATATTTACAAACATAAGAAAAATATTACAACAATTTTAAACTAATTACACCTACTCTAAGCCCCCTAATAAAATAACAAAGCCCCCCAAAATAAATAATTCCCTACCCTATTCTAAATTTAAAAAGTTACAAGCTCTTTTACCTTACCAGCCCTGAACAGGGCCCTTTGCGGGGCATGCCCCAAGAAGTTCAGCTCTTTTGCCTGTAAAAGAAAACATACAATACCCCCCCCCCAACATTACAACCCACCACCCACATACCCCTAATCTAACCCAAACCACCCTTAAATAAACCTAACACTAAGCCCCTGAAGATCTTCCTACCTTGTCTTCACCATACCAGGTTCACCGATCCGTCCTGGCTCCGATATCTTCATCCAACCCAAGCGGGGGCTAGACATCCACTGAAGAAGTCCAGAAGAGGGTCCAAAGTCTTCCTCCTATCCGGCAAGAAGAGGACATCCGGACCGGCAAACATCTTCTCCAAGCGGCATCTTCGATCTTCTTCCATCCGGTGCGGAGCGGGTCCATCTTGAAGCAGGCGACGCGGATCCATCCTCTTCTTCCGATGTCTCCCGACGAATGACGGTTCCTTTAAGGGACGTCATCCAAGATGGCGTCCCTCGAATTCCGATTGGCTGATAGGATTCTATCAGCCAATCGGAATTAAGGTAGGAATTTTCTGATTGGCTGATGGAATCAGCCAATCAGAATCAAGTTCAATCCGATTGGCTGATCCAATCAGCCAATCAGATTGAGCTCGCATTCTATTGGCTGTTCCGATCAGCCAATAGAATGCGAGCTCAATCTGATTGGCTGATTGGATCGGCCAATCGGATTGAACTAGATTCTGATTGGCTGATTCCATCAGCCAATCAGAAAATTCCTACCTTAATTCCGATTGGCTGATAGAATCCTATCAGCCAATCGGAATTCGAGGGACGCCATCTTGGATGACGTCCCTTAAAGGAACCGTCATTAGTCGGGAGACATCGGAAGAAGAGGATGGATCCGCGTCGCCTGCTTCAAGATGGACCCGCTCCGCACCGGATGGAAGAAGATAGAAGATGCGGCTTGGAGAAGATGTTTGCCGGTCCGGATGTCCTCTTCTTGCCGGATAGGATGAAGACTTTGGAGCCTCTTCTGGACCTCTTCAGCACCGGATTATGGATCGCCAACCCCCGCTTGGGTTGGATGAAGATCTTGGAGCCAGGACGGATCGGTGATACCTGGATGGTGAAGACAAGGTAGGAAGATCTTCAGGGGATTAGTGTTAGGTTTATTTAAGGGGGGTTTGGGTTAGATTAGGGGTATGTGGGTGGTGGGTTGTAATGTTGGGGGGGGTATTGTATGTTTTTTTTAACAGGCAAAAGAGCTGAACTTCTTGGGGCATGCCCCGCAAAGGGCCCTGTTCAGGGCTGGTAAGGTAAAAGAGCTTGTAACTTTTTTAATTTAGAATAGGGTAGGGAATTTATTATTTTGGGGGGCTTTGTTATTTTATTAGGGGGCTTAGAGTAGGTGTAATTAGTTTAAAATTGTTGTAATATTTTTCTTATGTTTGTAAATATTTTTTTATTTTCTGTAACTTAGTTCTTTTTTATTTTTTGTACTTTAGCTAGTTTATTTAATTGTATTTATTTGTAGCAATTGTGTTTATTTAATTTATTGATAGTGTAGTGTTAGGTTAATTGTAGGTAATTGTAGGTTGTTTATTTAATTATTTTATTGATAGGGTAGTGTTAGGTTTAATTATATCTTAGGTTAGGATTTATTTTACAGGTAAATTTGTTATTATTTTAACTAGGTAACTATTAAATAGTTCTTAACTATTTAATAGCTATTGTACCTAGTTAAAATAAATACCAAGTTGCCTGTAAAATAAATATTAATCCTAAAATAGCTATAATATAATTATAATTTATATTGTAGCTATATTAGGATTTATTTTACAGGTAAGTATTTAGCTTTAAATAGGATTAATTTATTTAATAAGAGTTAATTTATTTCGTTAGATTAAAATTATATTTAAGTTAGGGGGGTGTTAGTGTTAGGGTTAGACTTAGCTTTAGGGGTTAATACATTTATTAGAATAGCGGTGAGCTCCGATCGGAAGATTAGGGGTTAATAATTGAAGTTAGGTGTCGGCGATGTTAGGGAGGGCAGATTAGGGGTTAATACTATTTATGATAGGGTTAGTGAGGCGGGTTAGGGGTTAATAACTTTATTATAGTAGCGGTGCGGTCCGCTCGGCAGATTAGGGGTTAATAAGTGTAGGCAGGTGTCGGCGACGTTGAGGGGGGCAGATTAGGGGATAATAAATATAATATAGGGGTCGGCGGTGTTAGGGGTAGCAGATTAGGGGTACATAGGGATAACGTAGGTGGCGGCGCTTTGCGGTCGGAAGATTAGGGGTTAATTATTTTAAGTAGCTGGCGGCGATGTTGTGGGGGGCAGATTAGGGGTTAATAAATGTAATATAGGGGTCGGCGGGGTTAGGGGCAGCAGATTAGGGGTACATAAGTATAACGTAGGTGGCGGTCGGAAGATTAGGGGTTAAAATTTTTAATCGAGTGGCGGCGATGTGGGGGGACCTCGGTTTAGGGGTACATAGGTAGTTTATGGGTGTTAGTGTACTTTAGGGTACAGTAGTTAAGAGCTTTATAAACCGGCGTTAGCCAGAAAGCTCTTAACTCCTGCTATTTTCAGGCGGCTGGAATCTTGTCGTTAGAGCTCTAACGCTCACTGCAGAAACGACTCTAAATACCAGCGTTAGAAAGATCCCATTGAAAAGATAGGCTACGCAAATGGCGTAGGGGGATCTGCGGTATGGAAAAGTCGCGGCTGTAAAGTGAGCGTTAGACCCTTTAATCACTGACTCCAAATACCAGCGGGCGGCCAAAACCAGCGTTAGGAGCCTCTAACGCTGGTTTTGACGGCTACCGCCGAACTCTAAATCTAGGCCTAATACTGGTCACTTGAAGTTCAACATGGCACCTCATGGCAAATAACTCTCTGAGGATCTGAAAAAAAGAATTGTTGCTCTACATAAAGATGGCCTAGGCTATAAAAAGATTGCCAAGACCCTGAAACGGAGCTGCAGCATGGTGGGCAAGATCATACAGCGTTTTCACAGGACAGGTTCCACTCAGAACAGGCCTCGCCATGGTCGACCAAAGACCAAAGAAGTTGAGTGCTTATGCTCAGTGTCATATCCAGAGGTTGTCTTTGAAAAATAGATGCATGAGTTGAAGGGGGGGATCAGCCTGTCAGTGCTCAGACCATACGCCGCACACTGCATCAAATTGGTCTGCATGGCTGTCATCCCAGAAGGAAGCCTCTTCTAAAGGTGATGCACAAGAAAGCCCGCAAACAGTTTGCTGAAGACAAGCAGATTAAGGACATGGATTACTGGAACCAGGTCCTCCGGTCTGATGAGACCAAGATAAACTTATTTGGTTCAGATGGTGTCAAGCGTGTGTGGCGCCAACCAGGTGAGGAGTACAAAGACAAGTGTGTCTTGCCTACAGTCAAGCATGTTGGTGGGATTGCCATGGTCTGGGCCTGCATGAGTGCTGCCGACACTAGGGGGCTACAGTTCATTGAGGGAACCATGAATGCCAACATGTACTGGGATATACTGAAGCAGAGCATGATCCCCTCCCTTTGGAGACTGGGCTGCAGGGCAGTATTCCAACATGATAACAACCCTAAACACACTTCCAAGATGACCACTGCCTTGCTAAAGAAGCTGAGGGTAAAGGTGATGGACTGGCCAAGCATGTCTCTGGACCTAAACCCTATTGAGCATCTGTGGGGCATCCTTGTTGTGGAGCGCAAGGTCTCTAACATCCACCTGCTCTGTGATGTTGTCATGGAGGAGTGGAAGAGGACTCCAGTGGCAACCTATGAAGCTCTGGTGAACTCCATGCCCAAGAGGGTTAAGGCAGTGCTGAAAAATAATGGTGGCCACACAAAATATTGACACTTTTTGCCCAATTCGGACATTTACACTTCGGGGTGTGCTTACTTTTGTTGCCAACGGTTTAGACATTAATGGCTGTGTATTGAGTTATTTTGAGGGGACAGCAAATTTACACTGTTATACAGGCTGTATACTCACTACTTTACATTGTAGCAAAGTGTCATTTCTTCAGAGCTGTCACATGAAAAGATATAATAAGAAATTTACAAAAATGTGAGGGGGTACTCACTTTTTTGAGATACTGTATGTGCATGTATGTATGAACGTATTTATGTACACATATAAACATATTTATGTACACATAAATACACATACGTATATAAATACACACATACAATTATCTACACACATATATACACCTTTGAGCCCTTCACAGTCAAACACCTTGATTTTAATAATAAACACACATATATATATACTAGTTGATAAGCCTACCCAGAGGGCAGTCTATGTGTTGAAAATACAACCATCCAAGCTATAAAAAAAAAAAAAAATAGAAATACAGAAAAAAATAAACAAAACTATCAAAATTAATAAAATTAAACCTAAACTAATACCCCTATAAAAATAAAAAATCCCCCCAAAAATAAAAACACCCCCTAATCTAATACTAAACTACCAATAGCCCTTAAAAGGTATTTTTGTAGGGCATAGCCCTAAGTTTAACAGCTCTTTTACATTAAAAATAAACAAAGTCCCCCCTAACAGTAAAACCCCCACTCACTAAACCCCCCAAAATAAAAAAAACTAACACTAATAAACCTAATCTACCCATTGCCCTGAAAAGGACATTTGTAAGGGCATTCAGCTCTTTTTCACTGTCCTTAAAAGGGCATTCAGCTCTTTTGCAATTTGCCCCAAAAAAACACTAATCTAAATAAACAAAAACAAAAAAAAATGTAAAAAAACACCTAACACTAAAGCCCCAAATAGGTACTCACGGTTTCAGAAGTCCGGCGGAAAAGGTCTTCTTCCAGGCGGGTCCATCATCTTCATCCACGGAGCGGAGGTCCGGAGCGGTCTTCACAGATATGCCGATCCTCTGCAGTGATCATCTGTGGCGGCGTCGGCAGTCCTGGTCAGCGATGGTCCGTGGCAGTCTGCGGAGGTCCTCGCCGGCGGCGGTCCTCGGCGACATGGGGGCTCCTCTTCATCGGATGTCTGTGGTATACTGAATATTCAATGCAAGGTACCGCAATCAATTTGGGGTACCTTGCATTCCTATTGGCTGAATTTTTCAAAACAGCTAAAATGATTAGAGCTACTAAAATTCTATTGGCTGTTCAAATCATTGAAGTGACTTTGCAATGCTTGATTGTGATGTCACAAATTTATTTTTTTAATAATGTATTTAAAGGGACAGTTAACGTAAAAAGTAATGTTAAGATTTGAGAGATTTTTATCCCACAAAGTTACACTTACCTCATTTCCTCTCCAGGCTCTTCTGATCAGGTCTTCTTTTTAAAAGTGTTTTGAGCTAACTAAATGAGCTGAGTGAGTTACATTTAGTTCAACAGCTCTTTTGAAAAGAAGACCTGATCAGAAGAGCCTGGTGAGGAAATTAGGTAATTGTAACTTTGGGGGATAAAGTCTCTCAAATCTTTTGATTTTTTCAAGCTGTCGCTAAGATAATGTTACATAATTCTGCACTATGTGCAGAATTATGTAATGTTATTTTTTATGTTTACTGTCCCTTTAAATAAAGAAAGAAATCAACAACAAAAATATAGAAAAATTATCATTCTTGAAAAATTAAATGTATATGTACCAAATTTAAAAAACAAGATTATGAGAGGTTATTCTTTTGAGAAGGAAGCAAAATGTTTCTTTGCCAGGGTATCCAAAAATAATTGCACTGGACAATGAAATGACATAATTAGATTCTGCTTTACTATATATTATGGCCTCCTTATAGTAAAATTGCAGCTTCAATGAATATTCTATGACAAACTCAATTTTTTAAATGCTTATAATTCTTGATTTCTTTTAATACTCTTCGTTAGCAGCAAGCAATTTGTTAATTATTAACAGATATAGGGCTAGATTTACAAGTGGTGCGCTAATGATAGCATAGGACACGATAGGCAATATAGCAGCACTGTGCTAATATTAGTGTGCAACACACACACACATATATATATATATATATATGCACACACATATATATATATATATATATATATATATACACACACACACACACTCGGACAGATTACAAGCGCTGCTATTACAGGTTTTCCAAAAACCTGCGTTTGCTGGCAATATGGCAGCGTTAAGCTCCATACTGCACACAAATACCAGCGCTGCTTTGAGCTGGTTTTACGTGCTCATGCATGATTTCCCCATAGACATCAATGGGGAGAGCCGGCTAAAAAAAACACCTGCAATAATGAGCATAAAGCTCCATAACGCAGCCCCATTGATTCCTATGGGGAAAGAATATTTATTTAAACCTTACACCATAACATAAACCCCGAGTCTAAACACCCCTAATCTACCGCCCCCGACACCTACATTATACTTATTAACCCCTAATCTTCCACCCTGACATCGCCGACACCTAGCTATATTTTTAACCCCTAATCTGCTGCCCCCAATGTCGCCGCCACCCACCTACACTTACTAACCCCTAATCTGCTACCCCCACTGTCGCTGACACCTACCTACACTTATTACCCCTAATCTGCGCCCCCGACATCGCCCCACCTACATTACACTTAATAGCCCCTAATCTGCTGCCCCCGACATCGCCGCCACCTACCTACACTTATTAACCCCTAATCTGCTGCCCCCAACGTCGCCGGATGTGATACATATATGTTTTTATCAGGATCTAAATACCAGTATAAAACACAAGATAACCGATGATGGGAATACAAAATCTCTGCAGACGCATATAATACTTGATCTATACAATAAATAATATAGTAAACTTCCTAAAATATGGGATCTAAAATTTTGGAAAAATATATATCTGGAACATGAATCATATTGAAAAATGGTATATAAAATGTGTCTACAACCGTGATGTATCTAAATGCGAAATGTTGTGTATCTAGAAAATTGCTACATTGTATAGTCGCAAAAAACAAAACAAAAACAAATATACAGATGGACCACTGAAAACACTATCCTAGAGAAGAGGAGGGAAGCGGGGAGAGAGGAGAAGGGTTTGTATAAGAAAATATTCAGGCACTGTGTAATAAAGATGCATAAGGCTTATGTGAGTTGCAAAAAATATATATATATATTCAATGGGAGTTGAAATGAAAAATTAAAACCAGTGTAATTAAACATATAGATATGTATTAGAAATGAGACCCCTAGTGTGTAAGGATATGTGGTAATCTAGGGTTAGAAATAGTTATGATGGTAGTGAATAAACCAAGTGATGGTAGGTATTGTGAAAAAGTGTGAGAGCATGAGATCTTAAAGGTGAAGAAGATGGATTTTGATATTATCACTAGTGTATAGGGAAATGGAAATGAACAATATAAAATGGATAAAAGCTGAAAAAAGGTGTGTCAAAAATTGTTTTTAAGGGGAGGTGTTAATGGAGTGTGTATGTTTGTGATTCTTATGTGTGTAAAGTGGTATGTTGACTAGAATCTTTAACTAGTAATTTGATATCGTGCCTTATGTATATTGTAAGAAAGAAGTAAAAAAGTAAGTCTTGTAGTAGGACTTCTAATTACAAGCTGCTAGATCTAGATTGGAGTTCAGACCTAATGGCCATAATGTATTTAATTTGTGAATCCAGAACGTTTCATGGACCCCACATAGACATTCTAAAACGTAAACAATAAAGTCCTACTACAAGACTTACTTTTTTACTTCTTTCTTACAATAGATTCTAGTCAACATCATTAGTTACATACATACCACTTTACACACATAAGAATCACAAACATAGACACTCCATTAACACCTCCCCTTAAAAACAATTTTTGACACACCTTTTTTCAGCTTTTATCCAGTTTATATTGTTCATTTCCATTTCCCTATATACTAGTGATAATATCAAAATCCATCTTCTTCGTCTTTAAGCTATCTCATGCTCTCACGCTTTTTCACATTACCTACCATCACTCGGTTTATTTACTACCATCATAACTATATCTAACCCTAGATTACCACATATCCTTACACACTAGGGGTCTCATTTCTAATACATATCTATATGTTTAATTACACTGGTTTTCATTTTTCATTTCAACTCCCATTGAATATATATATATATATATATACATATATATATATTTTTTTTTTTTTGCAACTCACATAAGCCTTATGCATCTTTATTACACGGTGCCTGAATATTTTCTTTTTTCATTTCAACTCCCATTGAATATATATATATACAGGGAGTGCAGAATTATTAGGCAAATGAGTATTTTGACCACATCATCCTCTTTATGCATGTTGTCTTACTCCAAGCTGTATAGGCTTGAAAGCCTACTACCAATTAAGCATATTAGGTGATGTGCATCTCTGTAATGAGAAGGGGTGTGGTCTAATGACATCAACACCCTATATCAGGTGTGCATAATTATTAGGCAACTTCCTTTCCTTTGGCAAAATGGGTCAAAAGAAGGACTTGACAGGCTCAGAAAAGTCAAAAATAGTGAGATATCTTGCAGAGGGATGCAGCACTCTTAAAATTGCAAAGCTTCTGAAGCGTGATCATCGAACAATCAAGCGTTTCATTCAAAATACTCAACAGGGTCGCAAGAAGCGTGTGGAAAAACCAAGGCGCAAAATAACTGCCCATGAACTGAGAAAAGTCAAGCGTGCAGCTGCCAAGATGCCACTTGCCACCAGTTTGGCCATATTTCAGAGCTGCAATATCACTGGAGTGCCCAAAAGCACAAGGTGTGCAATACTCAGAGACATGGCCAAGGTAAGAAAGGCTGAAAGACGACCACCACTGAACAAGACACACAAGCTGAAACGTCAAGACTGGGCCAAGAAATATCTCAAGACTGATTTTTCTAAGGTTTTATGGACTGATGAAATGAGAGTGAGTCTTGATGGGCCAGATGGATGGGCCCGTGGCTGGATTGGTAAAGGGCAGAGAGCTCCAGTCCGACTCAGACGCCAGCAAGGTGGAGGTGGAGTACTGGTTTGGGCTGGTATCATCAAAGATGAGCTTGTGGGGCCTTTTCGGGTTGAGGATGGAGTCAAGCTCAACTCCCAGTCCTACTGCCAGTTTCTGGAAGACACCTTCTTCAAGCAGTGGTACAGGAAGAAGTCTGCATCCTTCAAGAAAAACATGATTTTCATGCAGGACAATGCTCCATCACACACGTCCAAGTACTCCACAGCGTGGCTGGCAAGAAAGGGTATAAAAGAAGAAAATCTAATGACATGGCCTCCTTGTTCACCTGATCTGAACCCCATTGAGAACCTGTGGTCCATCATCAAACGTGAGATTTACAAGGAGGGAAAACAGTACACCTCTCTGAACAGTGTCTGGGAGGCTGTGGTTGCTGCTGCACGCAATGTTGATGGTGAACAGATCAAAACACTGACAAAATCCATGGATGGCAGGCTTTTGAGTGTCCTTGCAAAGAAAGGTGGCTATATTGGTCACTGATTTGTTTTTGTTTTGTTTTTGAATGTCAGAAATGTATATTTGTGAATGTTGAGATGTTATATTGGTTTCACTGGTAAAAATAAATAATTGAAATGGGTATATATATGTTTTTTGTTAAGTTGCCTAATAATTATGCACAGTAATAGTCACCTGCACACACAGATATCCCCCTAAAATAGCTATAACTAAAAACAAACTAAAAACTACTTCCAAAACTATTCAGCTTTGATATTAATGAGTTTTTTGGGTTCATTGAGAACATGGTTGTTGTTCAATAATAAAATTAATCCTCAAAAATACAACTTGCCTAATAATTCTGCACTCCCTGTATATATATATATATATATATATATATATATATTATTATTTTTTTTTTTTTTTGCAACTCACATAAGCCTTATGCATCTTTATTACACGGTGCCTGAATATTTTCTTATACAAACCCTTCTCCTCTCTCCCCACTTCCCTCCTCTTCTCTACGATAGTGTTTTCAGTGGTCCATCTGTATATTTGTTTTTGTTTTGTTTTTTCCGACTATAAAATGTAGCAATTTTCTAGATACACAACATTTCGCATTTACATACATCACGGTTGTAGACACATTTTATATACCATTTTTCAATATGATTTCATGTTCCAGATATATATTTTTCCGAAATTTTAGATCCCATATTTTAGGAGGTTTACTATATTATTTATTGTATAGATCAAGTATTATATGCGTCTGCAGAGATTTTGTATTCCCATCATCGGTTATCTTGTGTTTTATACTGGTATTTAGATCCTCATAACAATATATATATATGTATCACATCTTTTTAATGTCTGCAGGCGATATGCTAGTTTTTTATTTTTTGTATATGGGTAATCGTTCCTTTTCATTGCCTTACTTTTTCTACTCTTCACAATATGTAGATCACATTTTGTATTATTTATTTTTCATTATCAAGTTTTAATGTTACATGTTTTTAATCGCAATTATTATGCCGCTACCTGTGATTTTCATTATGCAAGCAGATGTGTTGTCAGCTTTCTGGCAGAAGTTCAGACCAATCCTGTTCTATTTGTGGTTTTAAAAAGCATTCACGTTGTTTTAACTTTATATACTACCTGATGAAACGGCCGTGAGCTTTAAGGCCGAGAAACACGTTGTAGTGCTCAAATAAAATACTCCTTTTTAATACAACACATCTGATTTGGTTTGCATTATCAGATTTTATAACTTTTGGTGCATTCCACTGGATCTAACTTCCAAAAAGCCGAGTTTGCTTTAATATTTTTAAACAGCTGACGTTTGCTGTGACCTGTCAGGCATCAGACTTCTACATGCTGACCGAACCGGAAGACATCTTACACTGAGATATCCTTCTCTGTGTGGCACCTGGTATAGCCCTTCCTGGCTTCTCTACGGACTTCTGTCAGCTTACTGGTTTCTGTGAAAGGCCACTATACTGAGACATCCTCCTTGGTGCGGCTACCTGGTATAGCCCTGCCCGGCTTCTCTGCGGACTCCCGTCAGCGTACTGGCTGCTGTGAAAGGCTAGCCTGCTCTTACGTACTAGTTTGTAGTGCCAACCTGTTTGTGAGTAGCATTTCAACGTTTCTTGATCCATTTGGGCTTTTATCCTGTATTTGCGATATTACACCATGAGGTGCTCCCTTTCTTTTTGTCTCCATTTCTAGATTACCTGACTGACCATCAGTACCGAAGAGGAGCTGCCTATATTATTGCATTAACTTTTTGAATTTTATCAGACTTCTGTTTTCACTTATCTGGTGACTTTTGATCATAAGAATTTCTTCATATACAATTTATTTTTATTATTATTCTTTTTTGATTTTGTGTTTTTTGGAGCTTTTTTATTATTATTATCATATCTTAACATTTTAATATTTTCTATTTACCCAGGATTTTTTTTTTACACAATTTTTTTTGACACTTTTTGACACTTTGTTCCTGATTTTCATATTAGCTCTTATGTACCACATTTTTTGGCATTTTATGAAAACTTATTATTTGTGAATATCACAGTTTTATTATTTTTTACGCACTATGTATTAGATTTTCATATTGGGAATATCATACTATTTTATTATCAAACCCATTCTTACACTCTGTATACTCCTAGGGATACCATATATTTTTTTAAATATCCTCAATTCAATCCACAGACCTGGCACACCTCTAGGGATCAATACATAGGTTCCTTATTTGCACACATTGCATGCTTTTCTTCCATCACGTATGACATTCTAGGAATATAACGTTAAGTTTTTTCTGATTATCGTCTGATCATATAAGCTCAGATCACGTTGCTTAGCACTTGATTTTCTATTTATTTTATATCTATTTTTTGTTTCCATTTCCCTTACCTTGTGCACATTCACTGACTAATTTTTACACTTAGCGCATCCTATTGTATGCCCAGGTGCATACGATTATAACTTTCTTCCAGTCTAATAATTCTTCCTTTACCATATGATTGCATATCGCGGATGCAAACATGGGCACTCCGCTGCACTACAAAATTGGGATCATGAGATGTGAGAGGGGGGAACCACATTATGATATTATGATTGCTTGGTGGTGGAAGGTAAGGAGGGTGAGGCTGGATTGCTACACTAATGAACCTGGGTACAGGCAGACAGCTGCCAATACCCAAGGTGGCAGATATCATTAGGAGGGGGTTTAGAAAGCTGTTTGTGAGGGATCAGGGAGGTAAGAGAGTAAGGGGTGATCCTACACTGCAGAAAATTAAAAAAATAAAAACAATAAAATTAATTAATTTAAAAAAAGCCCTAAAACTTCATACTGACAGACTGTCTGCCAGTACCTAAGATGTTGGTAAAGACTGATAGTGGGAGGGGGTAGTGGTTTAGGAGGGATCAGATAGGGATCAGGGAAGTGGTAGGTGTCAGATGGGAGGGTAATCCCTACATTAAAATACTATTTCTACCTAATACTACCTAATTAACCCCTTCACTGATGAGAATTTCTGAACTGTGGTGTGCAACTGCAGTGAGCGGCCTTCTAATTACCAAAAAGCAATAGCAAAACTATGCATGTTTGCTATTTCTGAACAGAGGGGATCACAGAGAAGCTTTTACAACTATTTGTCTTACGATAGCAGTAGTTGTATGTAAATAGTTTCAGTAAGAAACCCACGCCTAGATTTAGAGTTCTGCGGCCAAAGGGGTGCGTTAGCTACGCATGCTTTTTTTCCCACGCACCTTTTAAATACCGCTGGTAATTAGAGTTCACAGAATGGCTGGGTTTTCAATGCGTTAGGCTCCAAAAAGGGAGCGTATAGCATAATTTAACGCCACTGCAACTCTAGATACCAGTGGTGCTTACGGAAGCGGCCAGCTTCAAAAACGTGCTTGTGCACGATTCCCTCATAGAAAACAATGGGGCCATTAGAGCTGAAAAAAAACCTACCACCTGCAAAAAAGCTGCGTTCAGCTCCTAACGCAGCCCCATTTTTTTCTATGGGGAAAAACTTCCTACGTCTGCACCTAACACTCTAACATGTACCCCGAGTCTAAACACCCCTAACCTTACACTTATTAACCCCTATTCTGCCGCCCCCGATATCGCTGACAACTGCATATTTTTTTTAACCCCTAATCTGCCGCTCCGTAAACCGCCGCTACTTACATTATCCCTATGTACCCCTAATCTGCTGCCCCTAACACCGCCAACCCCTATATTATATTAATTAACCCCTAATCTGCCCCCCACAACGTCGCCTCCACCTGCCTACACTTATTAACCCCTAATCTGTCGACTGGACCGCGCCGCTATTATAATAAAGTTATTAACCCCTAATCCGCCTCACTCCCGCTCAATAACCCTATAATAAATAGTATTAACCCCTAATCTGCCCTCCCTAACATCGCCGACACCTAACTTCAAGTATTAACCCCTAATCTGCCGATCAGAGCTCACCGCTACTCTAATAAATTTTTTAACCCCTAAAGCTAATTTTAACCCTAACACCCCCCTAAATTAAATATAATTTTATTCTAACGAAATAAATTAACTCTTATTAAATAAATTATTCCTATTTAAATCTAAATACTTACCTGTAAAATAAACCCTAATATAGCTACAATATAAATTATAATTATATTATAGCTATTTTAGGATTAATATTTATTTTACAGGCAACTTTGTATTTATTTTAACCAGGTACAATAGCTATTAAATAGTTAAGAACTATTTAATAGCTAAAATAGTTAAAATAATTACAAAATTACCTGTAAAATAAATCCTAACCTAAGTTACAATTAAACCTAACACTACACTATCAATAAATTATTTAAATAAAATATCTACAAATAAATACAATGAAATAAACTAACTAAAGTACGAAAAATAAAAAAGAACTAAGTTACAAAAAATAAAAAAATATTTACAAACATTAGAAAAATATTACAACAATTTTAAACTAATTACACCTACTCTAAGCCCCCTAATAAAATAACAAAGCCCCCCAAAATAAAAAATGCCCTACCCTATTCTAAATTAAAAAAGTTCAAAGCTCTTTTACCTTACCAGCCCTGAACAGGGCCCTTTGCGGGGCATGCCCCAAAGAATCCAGCTCTTTTGCCTGTAAAAAAAACACATACAATACCCCCCCCCCAACATTACAACCCACCACCCACATACCCCTAATCTAACCCAAACCCCCCTTAAATAAACCTAACACTAAGCCCCTGAAGATCTCCCTACCTTGTCTTCACCTCACCGGGTCCCGATCTGTCCAGAAGAGGGTCCGAAGTCTTGATCCAAGCCCAAGCGGGGGGCTGAAGAGTGACGTCCATCCTCGGGCTGAAGTCTGGATCCAAGCGGCAGCTGAAGAAATCCATCATCGGCTGAAGTCGGAAGTCCATCATCGGGATGAAGTCTTCTATCAAGCCGCATCTTCAATCTTCTTTCTTCTGGAGCGGAGCGGAGCCATCTTCTTTCCAACCGACGCGGATCCAACCTCTTCAACCGACGCCTACTCGCCAAATGACGGTTCCTTTAAATGACGTCATCCAAGATGGCGTCCCTCGAATTCCGATTGGCTGATAGGATTCTATCAGCCAATCGGAATTAAAGTAGGAATATTCTGATTGGCTGATGGAATCAGCCAATCAGAATCAAGTACAATCCGATTGGCTGATCCAATCAGCCAATCAGATTGAGCTCGCATTCTATTGGCTGTTCCGATCAGGGGTTAGGGGTTAATAAATATAATATAGGGGTCGGCGGTGTTAGGGGCAGCAGATTAGGGGTACATAGCTATAATGTAGCTGGCGGCGGCGTGCGGACGGCAGATTAGGGGTTAATAAGTGTAGGCAGGTGGAGGCGACGTTGTGGGGGCAGATTAGGGGTTAATAAATATAATATAGGGGTCAGCGGTGTTAGGGGCAGCAGATTAGGGGTACATAGGGATAACGTAGTTGGCGGCAGTGTACGGAGCGGAAGATTAGGGGTTAAAAATTTTTTATAGAGTGGCGGCGATGTGGGGGGGCCTCGGTTTAGGGGTACATAGGTAGTTTATGGGTGTTAGTGTACTTTAGAGCACAGTAGTTAAGAGATTTATAAACCGGCGTTAGCCCAGAAAGCTCTTAACTACTGACTTTTTTCTGCGGCTGGAGTTTTGTCGTTAGAATTCTAACGCTCACTTCAGACACGACTCTAAATACCGGCGTTAGAAAGATCCTATTGAAAAGATAGGATACGCAATTGACGTAAGGGGATCTGCGGTATGGAAAAGTCGCGGCTACAAAGTGAGCGTTAGACTCTTTTCTGACTGACTCCAAATACCGGCGGTAGCCTAAAACCAGCGTTAGGAGCCTCTAACGCTGGTTTTGACGGCTACCGCCCAACTCTAAATCTAGGCCCCAAAGTTTGTAAAAAAAAAAAAAAAAAATGTAATATGATCGCATTTGGCTGTGAAATGGTGGTATGAAAAATACTAAAATGGGCACAAATCAATACATTGGATTGTTTAATAATAGGTAAATAAATAAAAAAAAGCTCTATTTCCATTGTAATGGAGTGTTAGCTAAAGAAAATTCTCTGGTATTTTGGGCAAGTTTTTCTCTGAAATTCCCTGAAGGGATTAAAGGGATATGGCAAGGGCTCCAAGGTATATATGTGTGGTTTGTGGATTTGTATTTGTCTATGTATACATATACCTACATACGCATACTTACATTCACACACATATAAACAAATTAAAGTCCTTCACAGTCCAATCCCTTGTTATGTACCATATCCCTTTAAAACACTTTTTAAACATATATTTCAATAATAAACATATATATTACTTTTAATAGGTATATATACAGTATGTGTGGGGTTTTTTAATATAGTTTATATGTGTTTTATTGTACTTATTTTAGCCCTAATACTTTACTTCAGGTTTCCAGTAGCGCTAACTTTTTTTAGAGCTGTTATATGTTGCACTCGAGCACAACACATAACTCATGGCTTGTAATATGAATGTCGTTTAATGCAGCCACAATTTCCATTAAAGTATAGGGTGTGCTAAAGAGATGTTGGCCTCACTAAACATTCTCGGGTAATTCTTATTAACAATTCATTGGTATTACCAGATTGTGCACTTTTCATGGCATGGGCCCCTTAGTATTGATAATGAATCCTGTGCTATCAATAGCGCTCCAATTTTAATCTGAACTTTAGTGACATTTTTTAAAATAATTGAAGTTTATAATGAGATTTTTTTAAAACAAAATGTTTAATGTAGTTGTTGTTAACATATTGTTATCAATTACAGAGGTGTCAGTATGTTTGCAATGCTAACAGGAACACTTCCTTTCACTGTGGAACCATTCAACATTAAACAACTTTATGAAAAAATGATAAATGGAGAAATTAGTCCTATCCCGCCTGACATTTCCTCAGGTACTATAAAGTGTTTTAATCTCAACTCTTTGTTCATGTTATTGTACTTGAGAGTATGCTGCAACAATATTTTATAAGTGTAATTTATGGCTGACATGACATATTTTGCCAGTAGTGTGATATATGGGTTTATGAGTTAAGTAGGTTAGGGGGATAATGAGGTAGGGTATTGGCAGTGTAGGGGTTAAGTAGAGAGGGGTGATTCCTGCGGTGGGCTTGTGGCTGTTTAGGGATAAATAGGTATATTTATTAATCTCAGTGCTATATTTCAAAGCTATCTTTTACTATACATCATCAATATTGGTGCCGACGTTGGTTGTAATATTCTGCCAATTATAAACAATGATGTATGCAGCTATGAATATTTTGCCAGCTTGCTTAACATTGCTGCAGATTCCTTTGAAATATTTTGATCATTAGGGCCTCATTCTCTCATCATTCTAGTATTTTTACAAAATCTTTTATTGTATCAGCCTGTCCTAATGATAAGCACAAGTGAACTCATATGTGCATTTAATCCATTAAATATAGTTTTGTAAATGCTCAAACACTTGATTACAATGATGATAAAGCATTCATATAACCTAACTGGTGAGCCTGCTCCATAGTTCCATTGTGTGTTTTCACGGTAATTGTAATTAAGAGTCAAAAAAGAACTGGGAAAAAAGCTAAGGTTTGATGTGTGGGGTCTTAAAAGATGTTTTTTTTTCTTCTTAAACGGGAAGAGTCCACAGCTGCATTCATTACTTTTGGGAATTGAGAACCTGGCCACCAGGAGGAGGCAAAGACACCCCAGCCAATGGCCTCTATTTATCAAGCCGTCAACCGCAAATACGCTGGAATTCTGCAGCGTAATTGTGGAGAGCCTGATTCGCCTTATTTATCAAAGGCTACAGACCGGCAAAAGTAGAATTTTGTGACATAACATACGATCCGCCAGTCTCAGTCCGACACAGATTGATGCTTATGTCACTACAGATGTTCTGAATGCAAATTCGGCACTATCTGACTACTTTTGCTAGTTATCAAATTTCTACCAGGTACGCTCGGCACTATTCTGGCCCAGCGCACCTGGTTTTCATTTTGCCGCCCTGGAGGCAGCGGATGCCATAGGTATCAATGGGAGTCTGAAAGCAGCGAAAGCTCATGTTCGCTGCTGCCCGATATCCCATTGATTACTATGGGAGAATAAAAGTTATGTTTACACCTAACATGTACCCCGAGTCTAAACACCCCTAATCTGCCACTCCGACACCGTCGCCACCTACATTATACTTATTAACCCCTAATCTGCCCCCCGAAACCGCCGCCACCTACATTATACTTATTAACCCCTAATCTGCCCCCCAACACCGCCGCCACCTACATTATACTTATTAACCTCTAATCTGCCCCCCCAACACCGCCGACACCTACTTTATACTTATTAACCCCTAATCTACCGTCCCCAATGTCGCTGCCACTATATTAAATTTATTAACCCCTAAACCTAAGTCTAACCCTAACACCCCCTAACTTAAATATAATTTAAATAAATCTAAATAAAATTCCTATCATTACCTAAATTATTCCTATTTAACTAAATACTTACCTATAAAATAAACCCTAAGCTAGCTACAATATAACTAATAGTTACATTGTAGCTAGCTTAGGGTTTATTTTTATTTTACAGGCAAGTTTGTATTTATTTTAACTAGGTAGAATAGTTACTAAATAGTTATTAACTATTTAATAACAACCTAGCTAAAATAAATACAAAGTCCCATTCCGAAGAGTACTACCCTGCATAAGAGAGTATCTTTAATTTTCCGACACTTCTCTGCCAACCTCCTATGACGAAAGGCAAAGAATGACTGGGGGATGAGGGAAGTGGGGGAAGTATTTAAGCTACTGGGGCCTATTTATCAAGCCATCAACTAACATTGCTGCCGCGGACCTGAATACGCTCTCCAAAGTTACCAAAAAAGCTGTCAAAAAAGGAACCTACTCTTAGTGAGAGCTTGGATGAAAGTTAGAGTCCAGAGATGCAGGGAGAGTCTTTCTGCAAAACCATCCCGTCTCATATTAACAGCTCCTTAGCAATCAGTGTTGACAAGGTTTGCTGCCTGCTTTGTTCGCTCAAGTCCATGTCAGAAGTGAGGCTACTTTCTGTCACACTTGAAGGGCCGTGTTCCTGTTCCACGGTGTAGATTCCGGTAAGATCATTTCATTTTACTTAAGATGTGTGAAGTGTAAAGTAAACGAAGAAAGTCATGGTCTCAGTGGGACTCCTTTATCTTATGGAATTGAGGGTTAATATCTCCTGAGGGGGGTTATATGAACAGGGGGGATGTTTAATCATGTTTTTTATGTGATTCATGTGATTCTATCTGCTATGTGTAGTGATATTTGGGCTTGAGGCTATATCGGAACATAATGGTCTTTTTGTCAGGCTGTGCAAGCCTTGTGGCTTTAGCATGTTTTTAGTTAGCCTGCATGGTGTACCTTGTGACTGGGCGTGGTCACGTTTCTAGTCACCATTTCTGTATTCCTGACTGTGTGGCGATAGAGAGAGTCTGTTTCGCTAGTTGTCTGGGTCATAGGAGGTGGTGAGCGCCCCAGCCATTGGAAGTGTAAGGTGCCGTTTTATTTTTTCTTTCCTACCCATAATTTCTATCCTAGTTATGGAGGACTCTGATTTTTTTGGAGACAGACTTTTCTCCTGATCCAGGGAACTTAGAGTCTGCTGAACCATCCGCCCCTGGGGGCCCCATATCCCTTGTGGCGAATACTCTGGAACCTTCTTTGGCTACGCAAGCAGGTGTCCCTAATGCCATTACCCCTTCTCCGGAAGGCGGCTTGTTTCCTCCAGAGGTTACGGCACGGTTCCGCATGGCCATTTCTTTAGCATTGGTGCATTTACATCTTTTAGGGAGGGAGACATTAGTGAGAATCTGTCCGTGATTGGTGAACCAGCACGCCTTCATGTCCTGCTGCGGCATGTTTTGGCAGTGCTGAAGGATCACAGCCCAGAGGGATTGAGGGGTCCTCGGTCCTCCGCTCCGGACGGCAAGCTGGGTTAGACGTGGGGGGATGAAGTTAATCTCCTTTTTGTCTCCGATTTATCTTTTTCTTTGGGGTATCTTATTCCAGCTCTGAGCTTCAGGAGAATGGGATCTCTGACGGGCTGGCCCTGTGAGTGTAACCATTTTTCTTGGGCATTCACCTGTGAGTGCTGCCCTCTTTTTTGTTGATCCAGTTAGGATGTATTTGTTTTTTCTTGGAAACTCATGTTTGTTATACATTCTCCGTTGGGAAACATTTCTTCTCTGGAATTCAATACTAGCGATTTTGTGGTCGCTTGGACACTTCTGCTGAGGTTGTATGTTAAGATATTATTTTCATAATTTTAAGTTTTCTTGATCCCTTCTAGGGTTTCTAATTTTCTGTGACCTGGTTCAGTTCTGGAATGCTTCTCTGTAGCAGACTGGTCCTGGTCGGGTGCTAGTTTCTGTTCCTTAAGGGTCTATAACATCCACGTGGTGCTGAGATATCTGGTTGACCTGGTTGGTTGGTGAGTTTTCTCTCAGACAATGGGTTTATTATGCTTGGATTCCTCCTTCAGCATGAAATATTCCCTGTTAATAGGGTTTGCCAGGGAGAGGAACTCCATAAGAGTTTAAAATTTTACTTATAAGAATCTGCAATTGATGGTGCTAAGAGAGGAGTCCTTTCGGTTTATGACGTCAGGCTGGTTCTCATTGCTTCTTTTTGGGTGGGGCATCAAGGGGTTTTCAGTCCTCATGGTCCTGTTCCTGTTTGTTGGGCCTGGGCGGATCCTGCTAAGAAGCACTCTGAAGGTGTTTGACCTCGGAGCTAGTTCTCTCCATTTCTGTTTAAATTGGAGTTTAAGACATCTCCTTAACTTGGAATGCCATGTTGCCGGGGTTTTTATCCCTTCTATGGTATTTCCTTTTTTGATCTACTCTTTTTTTAAATTCTTGACCTCTGTTCCTCTTCCATAAGGAGGGAGGTGTCTTAGACTTCCTTTTTTCCCTTGTCTGGGGATAGTTGGTTGGTCATCGGGTTTGGAAGATTGGGCACTTTTGTCCGCCTTTCTTCCTCATATTGCTTCTCTTCTGCCCCATGTTTTGTGGTCCTGGAGCTACCCTTTCTTACATCATATCAGTTGATAATTTGTTTTTGGGATATCGATGTTCATTATCCTGTTGTCCCTTGGATCGCTTCTGATTTTTGCAGCCTCTGTTGTAGAGGTGTGCTTTTTATTGGCAGCTTCTTAGCTGTTGGTCTGGAGGGTAATGTTCCTTGTATTTTGGAACAGTTTCTTTCTGTCTCTGGGATGCTTAGTGATCGTCCAGTGCCCTGGGGCCTTTGGACGGGCTGTGCTCTTTGTATGAGGTATTCCTATGGTTCCTCAGAGGTTCCTAATTTGTGACTGGCTCTGGTTTCCGGGTGCCCAGTTGTTTAGTCTTTGCGAGGATATCTGGTCGGACCTCCTAGTTGGATCCTGAGTGATTTGGCTCTTAAGGTTGAGTCATCAGCTTGCTCCTTCAGGTGGAACCTTGAGAAGGGCTTGTTGGATTGTTCACTGTCTAGCAAGGGAGAGTGCTCTCTTATTTTAGCCATTCCACTTTATAGGTGGGCTCGCTGACTGTCTGTTTAGCTCTTGGACTGGCTGTTACAGCCGGAGGGTGCCTTTAAGTTGTTTTTTGCCGTCTGTTCAATGACATATGCTCCGTACCTGTGGGTCTGTGAGCAGGTGTCTTTTCATTTCCCTCCCTTAGGGGGAGTGGAATATACCATAGTGTCTGCCTAATGCTCGGAGGGGGGTCCCTCGACCTTGTGGTAAATTCATGTTGGGTCGGATTCTGGTATTGTGTTCACACTGTTGTGTCAGTGTTTGGTCTCCCTTTGTCTGGCAATTCTCCTTCCTGTATGGAAGGAATCTGGATCTGGGTTCTGGAACCCGAGCTTGTACTACATTCTGTTCCGGCTTGGTGGTTTAGCATGCCAAGCTTGTTTACATATGGTCAAGGTTTGCCTACCCTTTGTTACTGTTTCGTCCTCTTGAGTTTTGGGTAATACAGGGATTTATTTATTTCCCTATCTTTGGACATGCCAGGCGTTTTGGTGCTGGGCCATTGTCTCGAGGAAGTAGCCCATGTAACCTAATGGTGGGGTTTTGGGGCTTTGCAACTTGAGTTGTTGGTTTGAATCCTGCAATTGGGGCTGATTTTACAGTTTTTGGCCTGAGGCCTATGGATCGGTTAAGTGTTGACCGTGTTCTTATCCAGATCTTGTGATCTCTCCATAGGTGGAGATTAGAGCAGTTTTTACTTAGCATGTTTTTTCTGCTTCCTATTTTTGTAAGGGAGTGTGTTCCTGCATTTCCGGAGGGTTCCCTCTGTGGAAGTCTCTTGGTGCAGTTTCTAACTTGATTGGCTAGTGTTTGTAATTGATGTCTATTAGTCTTGTGTGGCAGAGTGGGAGCCGGGAGCTCCATCTG
Organism: Bombina bombina; assembly: GCF_027579735.1. Taxonomy (NCBI): domain Eukaryota; kingdom Metazoa; phylum Chordata; class Amphibia; order Anura; family Bombinatoridae; genus Bombina; species Bombina bombina. Next base: position 553,707,994 of record NC_069502.1, read on the forward strand.
GGGCACGATAAGTGATTATGCTGCTAATTGTTGGCAGTTCTGGGGAATATATGCTTATTCCGCGATAGCTCCTTCATGAGTGCAGACTGCACTCTGTGTGAGTTAGGGGTTTTGCTCCGTCTCCGGGGTTGTCTTTGGATCGAATCTTGGTCCTTTGGACTTTCCCTAGTTTGGGGTAGGGTTTTTTCCCTATCTTAATTCTGGTAGGATGTTGGAGTTTATCTCTATTCATTTTGCTTTGTCTTGCTGCAACCTGCGGTTGTGCTTGATTTTGCTGGAGTTCCTTTTTTACCCTAGTTGCTGAGATTTTAGATCTCTTGTTGAATATTACTTTTTTCTTTTCCCTTCTGGGAATATGTGGAATTGGTATGGGCTTGAAGCCGGCGGGACTTGTCTCTTCGGGGGTTTTGTGCTTGGTGGAATCTAGTGCCTTTGAGCAGTCTCTATCTGGGCCTTGCTGGATTTAACTGTGGGGCAGTTACTTAGTCCTTTCAGTCCTTTTTGTTCTGCTCGGTACAGCAGTTTTTGTTTGGTTTGAGTAATTTCAGGCTGTTGTGCCCTTTGAATGGGCCACCTTGTCTATCTGCCCTTTTTTTGCATTCAGTGTCCTCTATAACTTGGGTATTGTTTCCCAAAAATAATGAATACAAGAAACGCAGGTTTAAGAAGAAAAGCATACATTAAGCTTATCTGATCATTTTCTTTTCTTCTGATGGGGAGAGTCCACGTCCCCTCCCACATTCTTTTATGGGGGGCAGCCATGTTTTTTGTTTATTCTTCTGACACCTTTTTCTCACCTGAAATTTCTCCTACTATTCCTTGTTCCCTTGGCAGAATGACTGGGGGATGAGGGAAGTGGGGGAGGTATTTAAGCCTTTGGCTGGGGTGTCTTTGCCTCCTCCTGGTGGCCAGGTTCTGAATTCCCAAAAGTAATGAATGCAGCTGTGCACTCTCCCTGTCAGAAGAAAAGAAAATTATCAGGTAAGCATAATTTAATTTTTTTTAGAAATCTCATGAAAGGAATTATACAGAAAAACTTTTTTGGCCGTTGTAATTCGGTTTGAAAGGGTTTTTAATGCTAGTTATCTGACACTTCATGCTGTGCAAATAAAAATTGCTTTAAATCTCAAGATGGGTATTGTACCACATTAACTGATCCAAAAAAAGCTTTTGGAGCAGATTGTAATATGCCCCTTGAATGAGACCTATGTGAATATATATATACTGTATATATATATATATATATATATATATAATCCACTGAAATAAGTGCACTCCCACGAACAGTAAATTTCAATTTTGCCAGGGTGCTATAGAAATTTCAAATATCCAAGTTATAACACAATCACTCACTGGACTTGATACAGGTGGAAAAAAAGTGTTTTATTCCATATAAACAAGTGACGTTTTGGGGTGTTCACCCCTTCATCAGACCAACCAATATATATTGTTTATTTTATTTTACAGATAAATATTTACTAGCCATTTTACTAAAAATATTTTGTGCCAGATTACAGGTGGCGCTTTAACAGTAAGGAGCAAGCAAAAAGGGATTTATCGCGTTGTATTACAAGTTGAAAGTATACGCAATCGCTTGAACGCAATTGAAATTAATGCTTGTCAGGATAGCACGTCCTGAGAGCTCAGAAAGTGTCACAAAACACATCAAAAATACATTTAAAAGTACAATGCTATTTATATGAAATACATGAACTAATGCCCTCTAGCTGTAAAAAACTGTCAAATGAATTCAGATAAGAGGGGGCCTTCAAGGGCATAGAAATTAGCATATTAGCCTACCTAGGTTTAGCTTTGAACTAAGAATACCAAGAGCTCAAAGCAAATTTGATGATTAAAGTAAATTAGAAAGTTGTTTAAAATTACACGCTCTATCTGAATCATGAAAATTTAATTTGGACTTTACTATCTCTTTAAGTAGAAAAATGAAAAATAATTTGTATACAGTATTCATAATTAATAAAGTATTATACTGTGTAATTACTGTAAACATTTCACATTCCAATGTTCTGCACATAAAACATAGAATTATTTCTAAATAGATATTCCTGTGTATATATATATATATATATATATATATATATATACTGTATATACATTTTTTTTTTCATATATATGTGTGTGTGTGTATCTATATATATATATATATATATATATATATATATATATATATATATATATATATATATAGTACAAAAAAAACATCAGATATATGTAGAAAATGTGTATATTAATGAATAAATAGAACATACTCTGCTATGTGAAGAACATATTATTCATATTTTCATGTCAGGTTAGCGCACTTGAAAATATATTGATCAGGTTTACACGCCAGTAGGGTGCTTCAACAGCTAAACCACTAAATTCAATGTAAAGGATGTAATCTAGGAAACTCCACAATGTCTCTAAGCAGAAAAAAAATTAGTTAGATAAACTAATCAATTAATTAAGGAATACAATTTATTATTTATTACAAGCCAACAGTAAAATGCACAAATAAATAAATGAACAGGGACGACTCCCTGAGAAAATGCTAAAAATTGCTTAAAAAATGTTTGTTGATAAAACGCCAAAGTCCAATAGGCAAGTAAGTCACATAAAACAAGTGAATCTCAATGTTCACAATGAGTAAAATAAAGTAAAAAATCCAGACCACCTTTGAAACGTCTGTATGGACTATGAGAGACCAATCCAGCAAAATGTAATATCACCGCTCACCGTACCTTTCTCCTTCTCACACAGCAGACGCTTTGACACACCGACAACTGTCAGGATCCCCAAACCGTTACTCACAGCCGTATGAAATCCTTCATTTTGGTTTTGCGTCTTCTAAGCGTCTAACAGTGTAGCTGGGAACCCGTCACGTGAACCTCTTCAGGCAGCGTGATTGGATGAAGATCGTCTTTGGTCATAAACTGATCTCTGGCTTTTCAAACTTTTCATAAAGTATGCAACTAGTTGCAAGTGGTTAAACATCAAAGTAGCAGGGGTGCCCACAATAATTAGACGAGTTTCGCCCTCTCTTAGGGGCTTTTTCAAGAGTATGGATGTGTGTGGGAATCATGGTAAAGGGCAATGAAGAAAAATTGGGTATTTTCAATATAAGTAGTAAAGAATTTACAAAAGAAGAGGAGAAAATACTTAATTTAGGCCTTATTTTTGAACCTAGAGCACATTTAAACAAATTTGAGACTCACATTCACGTCAGAAAATTTGTTAGAAATCTGACCTTAAAAAGATATTTCATAAAAAACCCTATAATTATGTCAGGAATCACTTATCAGAAAAAAGAAGATGATAAATATATACACAATGATTGAAATCTAGATCAAAATTCTACTCCACTCAAGAAAAAGGACGTAAGTTATTTGAAATACTGGTCCTCAGGGACTTAGAAAATAACGCCTAGATTTAGAGTTGGGCGGTAGCCGTCAAAACCAGCGTTAGAGGCTCCTAACGCTGGTTTTTACCGCCCGCTGGTATTTGGAGTCAGTCAGGAAAGGGTCTAACGCTCACTTTCCAGCCGCAACTTTTCCATACCGCAGATCCCCCTACGCCATTTGCGTATCCTATCTTTTCAATGGGATCTTTCTAACGCCGGTATTTAGAGTCGTGGCTGAAGTGAGCGTTAGAAATCTAACGACAAAACTCCAGCCGCAGAAAGAAAACAGTAGTTAAGAGCTTTCTGGGCTAACGCCGGTTTATAAAGCTCTTAACTACTGTGCTCTAAAGTACACTAACACCCATAAACTACCTATGTACCCCTAAAACGAGGTCCCCCCACATCGCCGCCATGCTATTAAAATTTTTAACCCCTAATCTGCCGACCGCACACCGCTGCCACCTACATTATCCCTATGAACCCCTAATCTGCTGCCCCTAACACAGCCGACACCTATATTATATTTATTAACCCCTAATCTGCCACCCCCGCTATTGCTGACCCCTGCATATTATTATTAACCCCTAATCTGCCGCTCCGTACACCGCTGCCACCTACATTATAGCTATGTACCCCTAATCTGCTGCGCCTAACACCGCCGACCTCTATATTATATTTATTAACCCCTAATCTGCCCCCCTCAACGTCGCCTCCACCTGCCTACACTTATTAACCCCTAATCTGCCGAGCGGACCGCACCGCTACTATAATAAAGTTATTAACCCCTAATCCGCCTCACTCCCGCCTCAATAACCCTATAATAAATAGTATTAACCCCTAATCTGCCCTCCCTAACATCGCCGACACCTAACTTCAAGTATTAACCCCTAATCTGCCGATTGGAGCTCACCGCTACTCTAATAAATTTTTTAACCCCTAAAGCTAATTCTAACCCTAACACCCCCCTAAGTTAAATATAATTTTATTCTAACGAAATAAATTAACTCTTATTAAATAAATTATTCCTATTTAAATCTAAATACTTACCTGTAAAATAAACCCTAATATAGCTACAATATAAATAATAATTATATTGTAGCTATTTTAGGATTAATATTTATTTTACAGGTAACTTTGTATTTATTTTAACCATGTACAATAGCTATTAAATAGTTAAGAACTATTTAATAGCTAAAATAGTTAAAATAATTACAAAATTACCTGTAAAATAAATCCTAACCTAAGTTACAATTAAACCTTACACTACACTATCAATAAATTAATTAAATAAAATACCTACAATTATCTACAATTAAACCTAACACTACACTATCAATAAATTAATTAAATACAATATCTACAAATAAATACAATGAAATAAACTAACTAAAGTACAAAAAATAAAAAAGAACTAAGTTACAAAAAATAAAAAAGAACTAAGTTACAAAAAATAAAAAAATATTTACAAACATTAGAAAAATATTACAACAATTTTAAACTAATTACACCTACTCTAAGCCCCCTAATAAAATAACAAAATGCCCTACCCTATTCTAAATTAAAAAAGTTCAAAGCTCTTTTACCTTACCAGCCCTGAACAGGGCCCTTTGCGGGGCATGCCCCAAAGAATTCAGCTCTTTTGCCTGTAAAAAAAACACATACAATACCCCCCCCCCAACATTACAACCCACCACCCACATACCCCTAATCTAACCCAAACCCCCCTTAAGTAAACCTAACACTAAGCCCCTGAAGATCTTCCTACCTTATCTTCACCATGCCAGGTTCACCGATCCGTCCTCGGAAGTCTTGATCCAAGCCTCGGAAGTGTTGATCCAAGCCCAAGCGGGGGGCTGAAGAGTGACGTCCATCCTCGGGCTGAAGTCTGGATCCAAGCGGCGGCTGAAGAAATCCATCATCGGGCTGAAGTCGGAAGTCCATCATCGGGATGAAGTCTTCTATCAAGCAGCATCTTCAATCTTCTTTCTTCCGGAGCGGAGCGGAGCCATCTTCTTCCCAGCCGACGCGGATCCATCCTCTTCTAACGACGCCAATCAGAATTAAGGTAGGAAAATTCTGATTGGCTGATGGAATCAGCCAATAAGATTCAAGTTCAATCCGATTGGCTGATCCGATCAGCCAATCAGATTGAGCTCACATTCTATTGGCTGTTCCGATCAGCCAACAGAATGCGAGCTCAATCTGATTGGCTGATTCCATCAGCCAATCAGAATTTTCCTACCTTAATTCCTATCAGCCAATCGGAATTCGACGGACGCCATCTTGGATGACGTCATTTAAAGGAACTGTCATTCAGCTAGTAGGCTTCGTTAGAAGAGGATGGATCCGCGTCGGCTGGGAAGAAGATGGCTCCGCTCCACTCAAGAAGATTGAAGATGCTGCTTGATAGAAGACTTCATCCCGATGATGGACTTCCGACTTCAGCCCGATGATGGATTTCTTCAGCCGCCGCTTGGATCCAGACTTCAGCCCAAGGATGGACGTCACTCTTCAGCCCCCCGCTTGGGCTTGGATCAAAACTTCCGAGGCTTGGATCAAGACTTCCGAGGATGGATCGGTGAACCTGGCATGGTGAAGATAAGGTAGGAAGATCTTCAGGGGCTTAGTGTTAGGTTTATTTAAGGGGGGTTTGGGTTAGATTAGGGGTATGTGGGTGGTGGGTTGTAATGTTGGGGGGGGGTATTGTATGTGTTTTTTTTACAGGCAAAAGAGCTGAATTCTTTGGGGCATGCCCCGCAAAGGGCCCTGTTCAGGGCTGGTAAGGTAAAAGAGCTTTGAACTTTTTTAATTTAGAATAGGGTAGGGCATTTTTTTATTTTGGGGGGCTTTGTTATTTTATTAGGGGGCTTAGAGTAGGTGTAATTAGTTTAACATTTTTGTAATATTTTTCTAATGTTTGTAAATATTTTTTTATTTTTTGTAACTTAGTTCTTTTTTATTTTTTGTACTTTAGTTAGTTTATTTCATTGTATTTATTTGTAGATATTGTAGGTATTTTATTTAATTAATTTATTGATAGTGTAGAGTTAGGTTTAATTGTAACTTAGGTTAGGATTTATTTTACAGGTAATTTTGTAATTATTTTAACTATTTTAGCTATTAAATAGTTCTTAACTATTTAATAGCTATTGTACCTGGTTAAAGTAAATAAAAGTTACCTGTAAAATAAATATAAATCCTAAAATAGCTACAATATAATTATAATTTATATTGTAGCTATATTAGGGTTTATTTTACAGGTAAGTATTTAGATTTAAATAGGAATAATTTATTTAATAAGAGTTAATTTATTTTGTTAGAATAAAATTATATTTAACTTAGGGGGGTGTTAGTGTTAGATTTAGAATTAGCTTTAGGGGTTAATCCATTTATTACAGTAGCGGCGAGATTCGGTCGGCAGATTAGGGGTTAATAATTGAAGTTAGGTGTCGGCGATGTTAGGGAGGGCAGATCAGGGGTTAATACTATTTATTATAGGGTTATTGAGGCGGGAGTGAGGTGGATTAGGGGTTAATAACTTTATTATAGTAGCGGTGCAGTCCGCTCGGCAGATTAGGGGTTAATAAATGTAGGCAGGTGGAGGCGACGTTGAGGGGGGCAGATTAGGGGTTAATAAATATAATATAGGGGTCGGCGGTGTTAGGCGCAGCAGATTATGGGTACATAGTTATAATGTAGATGGCAGCGGTGTATGGAGCGGCAGATTAGGGGTTAATAATAATATGCATGGGTCAGCGATAGCGGGGGTGGCAGATTAGGGGTTAATAAGTGTAAGGTTAGGGGTGTTTAGACTCGGGGTTCATGTTAGGGTGTTAGGTGCAGACTTAGGAGGTGTTTCCGCATAGCAAACAATGGGGCTGCGTTAGGAGCTGACTGCTGCTTTTTTGCAGGTGTTAGGTTTTTTTTCAGCTCAAACAGCCCCATTGTTTTCTATGGGGGAATCGTGCACAAGCACGTTTTTGAAGCTGGCCGCGTCCGTAAGCAACGCTGGCATCTAGAGTTGCAGTGGCGGTAAATATGCCTGTACGCTCCCTTTTTGGAGCCTAACGCAGCCATTCTGTGAACTCTAAATACCAGCGGTATTTAAAAGGTGCGGCCAGAAAAAAGCACGCGTAGCTAACGCACCCCTTTGGCCGCAAAACTCTAAATCTAGGCATAAGAAAATTACAGAAAAAAATTAAATATAATTTAAATTCAAAAGAGAGTAAAATAATTAAAGACCTACAGAAAGACAAATAAATAATCACCAAACCACATCCTTTTTTAGAAGAAGCTAAGACTGTTAGGAGACACCCAAATATATACAAAATTAGCAACACTCCAACAGAAAAATACTCTAGGGAATTAACATTGTTATGGAGCAAAAACTAAGGGTATATTCAATGAGAGAGTTTAATTTTCTAAATCCCAATTTCCCAAAATACCTATATTTTACTTCCTCCCCAAAATTCACAAGAACCTCAAAAATCCTCCTGGTAGACTGATTATATTGGGAATAAGATCCATCACTGCAAACTTATCACAATAAATAGACAGATTCATCTAGAAGTATGTTAGAGAATTACCCTCATACTTAAAAGATTCCACCAGTGTAATCAGATTATTGGAAAACATTGAATGGAAAGAAAATATCACAGAGATTACGAGTTTTGCGGTAACAGGGGTGCGTTGCTAACAAGCCTTTTTTTTTAATTCTACCTTAAGACAATGCTGGTATTACAGGTTTTTTTAAGCCTGGCGTTAGCCGCAAAAAGGCGAGCGTAAAGCAAAATTTAGCTCCACATCTCACCTCAATACCAGCGTTGTTTACGGTAGCGGTAAGCTGGCTAAACGTGCTCGTGCACGATTTCCCCATAGGAAACAATGAGGCTGAGCCGGCTGAAAATAAACCTAACACCTGCAAAAAAGCAGCGTTCAGCTCCTAACGCAGCCCCATTGATTCCTATGGGGAAAGGAATTTTATGTCTACACCTAACACCCTAACATGAACCCCGAGTCTAAACACCCCTAATCTTACACTTATTAACCCCTAATCTGCCGCCCCCAACATCGTCGCCACCTACATTATAATTATTAACCCCTACTCTGCCGCTCCAGACACCGCAGCCACCTACATTATCCATATGAACCCCTAATCTGCTGCCCCCAACATTGCCGAACCCTACATTATATTTATTAACCCCTACTCTGCCCCCCCAACGTCGCCGCAACCTACCTACACTTATTAACCCCTAATCTGCCACCGCCAACATCACCGCCACTACAATAAAGTTATTAACCCCTAAACCTAAGTCTAACCCTAACACCCCACTAATTTAAATATAATTTAAATACATCTAAATAAAATTATTACAATTAACTAAATTATTCCTATTTAAAACTAAATACTTACCTATAAAATAAACCCTAAGCTAGCTGCAATATAACTAATAGTTACATTGTAGCTAGCTTAGGATTTATATTTTATATTTATTTTACAGGCAACTTTGTATTTATTTTAACTAGGTAGAATAGTTATTAAATAGTTATTAACTATTTAATAGCTACCTAGTTAAAATAGTACAAATTTACCTGTAAAATAAATCCTAACCTAAATTACAATTACACCTAACACTACACTATCATTAAATTAATTACATAAACTAACTACAATTAAATACAATTAAATTAAATAAACTAAAGTATGAAAAACAACAAACACTAAATTACAGAAAATTAAAAAATAATTAAAAAAATTTAAAACAAATTACACCTACTCTAATCCCCCTAATAAAATAAAAAAGCCCCCCAAAATAATAAAATTCCCTACCCTATACTAAATTACAAATAGCCCTTAAAAGGGCCTTTTGCGGGGCATTGCCCCAAAGTAATCAGCTCTTTTACCTGTAAAAAAAAGAATACAATACCCCCCAACATTAAAACCCACCACCCACACACCCAACCCTACTCTAAAACCCACCCAATCCCCCCTTAATAAAACCTAACACTACCCCCTTGAAGATCACACTACCTTGAGACGTCTTCACCCAGCCGGGCACAAGTGGACCTCCAGAGGGGCAGAAGTCTTCATCTGATCTGGGCAGAAGAGGATCTCCAGACGGGCAGAAGGCTTCATCCAGGCGGCATCTTCTATCTTCATCCATCCGGAGTGGAGCGGGTCCATCTTCAATCCAGCCGAAGCGGAGCATCCTCTTCAAACGAAGTCCAAGCGAAGAATGAAGATGGCGTCCCTTGAATTCTGATTGGCTGATTGGATTCTATCAGCCAATCTGAATTAAGGTAGGAAAAATCCTATTGGCTGATCCAATCAGCTCCGGATGGATGAAGATAGAAGATGCCGTCTGGACGAAGACTTCTGCTGCTTGGAGGACCTCTTCTGCCCTGATCGGATGAAGACTTCTGCCCCTCTGGAGGTCCACTTGTTTACCCGGCTGGGTGAAGACGTCTCAAGGTAGGGTGATCTTCAAGGGGGTAGTGTTAGGTTTTATTAAGGGGGGATTGGGTGGATTTTAGAGTAGGGTTGGGTGTGTGGGTGGTGGGTTTTAATGTTGGGGGTATTGCATTTTTTTACAGGTAAAAGAGCTGATTACTTTGGGGCAATGCCCCACAAAAAGCCCTTTTAAGGGCTATTTGTAATTTAGTATAGGGTAGGGAATTTTATTATTTTGGGGGTCTTTTTTATTTTATAAGGGGGATTAGAGTAGGTGTAATTAGTTTTAAAAAATTGTAATTATTTTTTTATTTTCTGTAATTTAGTTGTTTTTTTTGTACTTTAGTTTATTTAATTTAATTGTATTTAATTGTAGGTAATTTAGTAAATTAATTTAATGATAGTGTATTGTTAGGTAAATTTGTACTTATTTTAACTAGGTAGTTATTAAATAGTTAATAACTATTTAATAACTATTGTACCTAGTTAAAATAAATTCAAAGTTGCCTGTAAAATAAATATAAACCCTAAGCCAGCTACAATGTAACTATTAGTTATATTGTAGCTATTTTAGGGTTTATTTTATCGGTAAGTATTTAGTTTTAAATAGGATTAATTTATTTAATTGTAGTAATTTTATTTCATTTTATTTAAATTATATTTAAGTTGGGGGGAGTTAGACTTAGGTTTAGACTTAGGATTAGGGGTTAATAAATTTAATATAGTAGCGGCGACGTTGGGGGCGGCAGATTAGGGGTTAATAAATGTAACTAGGTATCGGTGATGTTAGGGATGGCAGATTAGGGGTTTATAAAATTTAACTAGTGTTTGCGAGGTGGGAGTGCGGCGGTTTAGGGGTTAATATATTTATTATAGTGGTGGCGATGTCCGGTCGGCAGATTAGGGGTTAAAAACTTTATTTAAGTGTTGGCGATTTGGGGGGGGGCTCGGTTTTGGGGTTAATAGGTAGTTTATGGGTGTTAGTGTACTTTGTAGCACTTTAGTTAAGAGTTTTATGTTACGGCGTTAGCCCATAAAACTCTTAACTACTGACTTTTAAATGCGGTAGGAGTCTTGACAGGAGAGGGTCTACCGCTCACTTCTTCCAAGGCTCGTAATACCGGCGTTAGGCAAATCCCATTAAAAAGATAGGATACGCAATTGACGTAAGTGGATTTGCGGTAAGCTCGAGTTGCGGAAGAAAAGTGAGCGGTACACCTGTACCTGCCAGACTCGTAATACTAGCAGGCGTTAAAAAGCAGCGTTGGGACCTCTCAATGCTGCTTTTTAAGGCTAACGCAAGACTCGTAATCTAGCCATATGATTTTATTAACATGTGTTGTCACATCATCATACACCAATATTACACATGAACTGGGCATTGAGGCTATTCAGCTCTATTAAAATAGAGATGATGACAAGGAACATAGAACAAAGAAAATTCATCATAGAAAGCGTTCGATTCATACTGAAACATAATTACTTTTCATTCAATAACATTTTTATAATCAAAAAAAGGGGACAGCTGTAGGGACTAGATTCATCCCTAGTTATGCCAACTTATTCATGGATATATCGAAAAATGAATTCCTAGAAGTTGGCAACAATTGGATGGGTCTGATATAGGAGGTACATAGATGACATTCTACTCATTTAAGATGGTGACTATGAATCATTAGATAGATTCATAACAGCCATGAATGAGAACACTAATGGCCTAGGGACCGAATTATCAAGCTCGCCAGAAACCGAATGGCTCACCAGAAACCGAAGTTATGAAGCAGCAGTCTAAAGACCACTGCTCCATAACTTGTCCACCTGCTCTGAGGAGGCAGACAGAAATAAACCCGATCGAATACGATCGGGTTGATTGACACCCCCTGCTAGCGGCCAATTGTCTGTGAATCTGCAGGGCCGGTAATTGCACAAGCGGTTCTAGTGAACTGCTTGTGCAATGATAAATGCCAACAGCGTATGCTGTCAGCATTTATCGATGTGCAACGGACATGATATGCTACATCGTATCATGTCCACTCGCACTTTGATAAAAATGCCCCCTAGAGTTTATTCATAATTCAAGCAAAGAGAAAATAGTCTTTCTAGATCTTGAGATATTAGCAAATTATGATAATCTATTTACCAGAACACATTTTTAAAATGTAGATGCAAATACATTTATACATGAGAAAAGTTGCCATCTTGATAGAGGGAAAAAGAATATACCCTATGGACAAGCCTTGAGAATCCGAAAAAACTGCACCAAACTGTTAGACTATGAAAGCCAGGTGGGACTAGAAGAATTGACAAGATATAAAATTAAGGAAACTAAGGCTAAGGATAACATTGACAGTATACATACACCTTTTGTTACAACATACAATGGGGATCATAGGATTATGAATGGGATAATACGTAAACACTGGCATCTGGATCTGTATGGCAATAAGTTACATGGCTTTTACCCCTGCATTTTATGCAAAGCATGCCAGCATGGTGTAAAAATTAAAGAATTTATATCTGAACACACAAAAGAGAGATTTACAATTAGGAACACCATAAGGTGCTCTGATAATGTTTAATGTGGAAAACAATATTTGGGAGAGACCACAAGACCCCTTTATATTGTATTATTAAAGGGGATTATCTATATTTATAAGCATGTTAGGGAGGTTCATCAAAATAATGAAAAAGATCTGATATTTAGAGGAGTTAGCAAAGTCACTAAACATTTGAGAGAAGGGGATCATGAAGAAAGATTACTTTATAAAGAAGCAGAGTTGATTTATAGATTAAAGATTCTACAACCGAATGGTCTTAATTCTGAAATTGATGTGAGCCCTTTTCTATAATAACCTCCTATAATGACTTTCAATACATTTCCTTTATTGCTATTATTCCCAATTGATAGTATTCCTATTTGCTTTTTGTTTTTATCTATACATATAAGGTTGTTGTATGAGAAGATTTATTTATAGACTCTGATATTCATATCTATATTTATATACTCCTTCAAACATATGTATTTGAATCCCATTAATCCTGACTAGGTTTCTATATGTATATATATGTCACGCTGTGTGAAATTTATTAACTTATATTCTTGTTTCCAACATGTTAGAGATTTGTATTTTATTGATACATCCTGACACGTTCTGATATTAGCAACAAAGAAATTATTCATCTATATGATCTATGAAAAATAAAGTAAGGATATACCACCTTAAGGAGAAAGTTATGGACCTAAATGGAACAATACCATGTTTAACAATGAATTAAGCAGTAACCAATAGAAAAGCAAAAATGGCAATTTAAACATTGATTCCCACAAACATCCACTTGGTAAAGCCCCTAAGAGTGGGCAAAACGTGTTAATGGATTGTGGGCACCCCTGCTACTTGCATACTTTCAGAAAAATGTGAAAATCCAGAGACCAGTTTATGACCAAAGACGATCTTCATCCAATCACGCTACCTGAAGAGGGTCACGTGACCAGCTCCCAGATACACTGTTAGATGCGTAGAGGCCCCAAAACCAAAATGAAGGATTTCACACAGCTGTCAGTCCCAGTTTGGGGATCCTGACAGTGGTCATTGTGTCAAAGCATCTGGTGAGTGAGAAGGAGAAGCTTTGATATTACATTTTGCTGGACTGGTCTCTCATAGTCCATACAGACGTCTCAAAGGTGGTCTGGATTTTTAACTTTATTTTACTCATTGTGAAAATTGGTATTCACTTGCTTTATGTGACTTACTTGCCTATTGGACTTTGGCATTTTATCAACAAACATATCTACCTCATTTTTATTCATGCAACTCTGCCTAGAGACATTGTGGAGTTTCCTAGATTATATTACATTTTACTACATTGAATTGAGTGGTTTAGCTGTTGAAGCGCCTTTCTTTTTATATATATATACTCTTGTGATTTCTCTGATATCCTAGTGGGAAGGCTTTCTTTAGAAGGGTTTTCACTTGGCCCCAGCGCTGTCACTTTTACTCTTTCACCGGAATATGTTAACACGATTATTATGTTCGAAGTTTGGCTTTTGGGGCATATTTATCAAAGCGTCAACTAAAAATACGCTTGATTTCCGCACCGTATTTGTCACGAGATTGATCTGCCGTAATTATCAAAGCATCAAGATTGTCAAATGTTGAAAATTGTGACGTATTATACGCTCCCGTGATCTCAAGCCGACGCAGATCAATGCTTGCGTCATTACAGATGTTTTGAATTCAGATTTTACTCTATTCGACCCTTTTTCCATTTTATCAAACATTAAACAGGTACGCTCACGTCTATTCTGACGCAGCTGTATTGGCCAATAAACACTCCGTATTGGTTAAAACAAGTGGTTTTATTAAACAATTCAATTAATAAGTTGTTAATGCTACATACTATAATCAACAATTAAATTACTGAGCTGTTAAGCAATACCTTATGTTTCATACTATAAGCAACAAATAATATAAATTACTACATCACCAGATTTTTCATCATATATGTTCCACTTTGACTGGTGATTCCCATCACTCCAGCCCGAACCATATAGGGATTCTGGGAGTTCATCTTGCCTGGTATCCACACGGCGCCTTTGCCCATGAACAGAGAATCGGAAAAGAGGAAGTCCCAGCTTTCCTTTATACTGTTGCTGAGATAATACTGTGTATATAGTTCCTCTTTTCATAGCTGTGTACGTGTCATTATTTGTGCTGAGATTATTCAGACAATTGTTCTTGGCATCTTAATAGTGTACATGTTTGTGGTTTCCTGTTAGGCAGACTTAATTCTTGTCAGCAGTCAGCATTAATAATTATATAAGCATGGGGCATTATAACAACTAGTTAAGGTCTTCAACTAACATACAGATCAGTTAAAACATTAGTTCATCCAACAATTTACTCATATATGGCCTGTCATATCACATTTGTATCACAGCAGCCTACCTAGTTTTCAATCTGCCACCCTTGAGCCTGCGGATGCCATAGAAATCAATGGGAGTCTGAAAACACAGAAAGCTTATGTTCGATGCTGCAAGAGAATGAAGTATATTACATAATAAAAGTAAATTAGAAACTCTATTAAAATTGTATACCCTTTCTAAATCAAACAATATTATTGTTCCTCATTTGGTGAACTAGTAGATATAGGGATAAAAATGAAAAATACATTACTACTTATGTAACATCATCGATGACTGTTAGTTAACAACATTCTGATGCTCATCGCGCTGTACTTGGCGCGCGTGTTTTGACGGTTTCTTTTATAAATAAGTGGATCGTATGTGGATCCACGTCAGCGATGTCTGACAAGCGTATTGATGCTGGTGAATACACTGAGATTGACGCTTTGATAAATATGCCTCTTTGCATGCATCGGGTAAGCGCGCAAGCAAAATTCTTTACTTCTCAATCTACGCGTCATCACTAGGTTCCCTAATAAAGTCCCATGGTTTACAATATCATTTGTATGCCGACGACACCCAAATCTACTTCTCTGCACCAGACCTTTCTCCTTCATTGCTAACCCGTGTCACTAACTGTCTTTCTCACATCTCCAACTGGATGTCCTCTCACTACCTCAAGCTAAATCTCTCCAAAACTGAGCTCCTTATTTTCCCCCCTTCTTCAAAACTCTCCACCCCCAATCTCTCTATAACTGTCGACAACTCCATCATTACCCCTACCCCACATGCCCGATGTCTCGGGGTCACATTTGACTCAGATCTTTCTTTCACTCCTCACATTCAGTCTTTGGCTAAAGCCTGCCGCTTCCACCTTAAAAACATCTCTAAAATTAGACACTTCCTTACACAAGACACAACTAAGATTTTAATCCACTCTCTCATCCTCTCCCGCCTCGATTACTGCAACTCTGTCCTCTCTGGTCTCCCCACCTACCACCTAGCTCCTTTACAATCCTTAATGAATGCCTCTGCCAGACTCATCTTCCTTACAAGTCGCTCTTCATCTGCTGCACCTCTCTGCCAATCTCTTCACTGGCTTCCTCTTGCCTCTAGGACCAAACACAAAATTCTCACTCTGACATACAAAGCCCTCAACTGCACTGCTCCCCCCTATATCTCAGATCTTGTCTCCAGATACTCTTCTTCTCGTCCCCTTCGCTCTGCTCAAGACCTCCTACTCTCCTCCTCTCTTGTCACCTCATCACACTCCCGTTTACAGGACTTCTCCAGACTGGCTCCCATCTTGTGGAACTCTCTGCCTCGCTCCACTAGACTCTCTTCTAGTTTTAAAAGCTTCAAGTGCTCCCTAAAGACTCTACTGTTCAGGAATGCATACAACCTACGCTAACCTTACTATATACCAGTTCCTCTCCTCCATTGCTATCCCCTGAACCCCCCTAGCATGTAAGCTTAAGAGTCCAGCTGTTTGTTGATCACCTTCTCAAGAGCTGACTACAACAGTGCAACTCTTGGCAGGGCCCTCTACCGATTTGATCCCTATAACTGTTTTTTGTTTTTTTTGTACTCCGCCTTTGTTAATAGCGCTGCGGAATCTGTTGGCGCTCTACAAATAACCGATAATAATAATAATAATAATAATTCCAACTTGTAATACAAGCACTACCCAACGCGCGCAAAAAGCTTAATTCTAGTGGATTTAGCGTGCGAGCAGGAGCATTAAATATTACTCCACTTTTAATCTGGCCCTTCGTTAGTTTGTTCAGTTTATAAAATAACTTTTTTTTAATCTTTTGTCCTCAAGTACCCCTAACAGTTCAGATTTTATTTAGTTCCTTACTTGGGCTGACTCACCTGTGTTATATAATGGATATCCAATAAATCTAGTCTGTTAAGGGTACTAGAGAACTGGAGTTGTTAAACAATCCATAATTAAGACAATTCATCTAAAAGCTATAAGAGACTGGGCATCATAAATGTATAAATAAATACAAATGGCAAAGAAAGCAGTAAATTTTTTTCTACTAAAACATTTTTCTATTTGTTAGGTGCTGTACATTTTATTCATACACTTCTGGAGTCAGATCCTGCCAAACGTCCAACAGTTAAGGAAGCAATGGAGGACAAATGGTTAAATGAAGGTTTCATAAGAAAACCACTGAATTCAGAACTACATAAAAATAGGTACTACTTTAAAAAATATAACCAAATGTTCTGATGCAATTTATCTATATAATAGAGATGGATTAGATAGAACGTATGAGGAGACATGGTGGGTACAAGCATGTGAAAATAAAACTTTTGCAACTTCTTTGTTACTCTGAGACTGATAAAGAAAAGGGATAACATCAATTTATGAGGCAATGTTTATCTATCCCTCTTCTTTAACCTAATTAAAAATATAAAAGCAAACAATCGGATAAATTACGAGTTGTGCGTTAAGGTAAAAAAGCAGCGTTAAGAGGTCCTAACGCTGCTTTTTTACGCCCGCTGCTTTTACGAGTCTTGCAGGTATTGGTGTACCGCACACTTCTTTGGCCTTACCACAAAACGACTTACGTAAACTTCGTAAAGTATTTTTTATATGGGACTTCCATAGCGCCGGTATTACGAGTCTGTCCTGGGAGGCCAAAAAGTGAGCGGTACACCCTACCCCTTCAAGAGTCCTAGCGCATTTAAAAGTCAGTAGTTAAGAGTTTTACACTACAATGCCGTAGCATAAAACTCATAACTAAAGTGCTAAAAAGTACACTAACACCCATAAACTACCTATTAACACCTAAACCGAGGCCCTCCCGCATCTCAAGCACTTTAATAAAAATGTTAAACTCTAATCTGCCGCTATGGACATTGCCGCAACTATAATAAACATATTAACCCCTAAACCGCAGCACTACAGCCTTGCAAACACTAGTTAAATATTATTAACCCTTAATCTGCCGTCCCTAACATCGCCGCCACCTACCTACATTTATTAACCCATAATCTGCCCCCCAATGTCGCCGCCACTATACTAAATGTATTAACCCCTAAACCTAAGTCTAACCCTAACCCTAACACCCTCTACCTTAAATAAAATTACAATAAATCTAAATAAAATTCCTATCATTAACTAAATAATTCCTATTTAAAACTAAATACCTATAAAATAAACCCTAAGATAGCTACAATATAACTAATAGTTACATTGCAGCTAGCTTAGGGTGTATTTTTATTTTACAGGCAAGTTTGTATTTATTTTAACTAGGTAGAATAGTTATTAAATAGTCATTAACTATTTAATAACTACCTAGCTAAAATAAATACAAAAGTACCTGTAAAATAAAACCTAACCTAAGTTACACTAACACCTAACACAATGCTAAAATCTCAGCGCTCCCTGGAATATTTCTTTGTAATGAAAGTAAAAAATTAAAATTTAAATGACAAATCAAAATTTAACTTTTCTGATATTTCGTATAAAATCTCAATTAGAATTACGTATTTCTTATATTATATATACATATATAGATCAATCTGTCTCTAAAAATATAGAAATCCCTATATCTCTATTTCAAATGATTTAAACAGTTAAAATCTCATTTCAAATTGGTCTAGACAAATGTTATAATTGTAACACTGCAAACATATATAGTTAGTTACCCAAAAAATGTTCTTTGATCAAATGTCCAGACCTATTGTGTTTTTTTCTTTGAACTGTTGAATCTTGAAAAAATGATAAAGCTCCTTTGTGGTTTCCCAAATCTGGTCGGTTGCTGCCTGGTGTGTAATCCGGATGTCTTTGTTCCGGCAGAAGTAAAACAGCTGAAATGAAATAGAGAACACACAGCGCCCACCGAATCAAGGTAGCTTTTTTAAAACAATTTATTGTGCGCAAAAAGTAAAAATATACACTTACAAGATAGTAGTGTTACAAGTGCCTTTAAAAAGTTATTGTCTTCATCAAATGTCCGTTTATCCACCAGCAGCGTGTAAGCTCAGAGTTCCGTGTTGAAATACTGCTCACACAGTCTTGCCGCCTCAGCTGTTCTCTCCTAACAGCGTATGGTGTTCCTCAACGAGAGCGGCTTAGGTACTCTTTCTTTGCTCGCCGCTGTGGTACGGTGCTTCAGGACCTGTCAAAGGTTTGTCCTGTTTTAACCCAACGCGTTTCTTTTGCAAGCGTGCAAACTTCCTCAGGGGTATTTCTCTCCTTTGCTTGACTGCCAATGTGGTCTGAATTACCGACTTTTGAACTCCTAAACCGGATGTTACCTGACCATAGATCTGATACCGGTACAGGTGTAAGATTATACTGGGTCCTAATGCCCGTCTTTGTTTCATCCTATCTTTTTACATTGAATCAAATAGTTAAAAATAGTTAAAAATAGTGAAAAGATAGTTAAGAAAAAAACTTCAAATACATATATATATAATAAAGAACATGCTTGACATATATATACCACTGAAACAGATGCCTATATTTTAATAAAAAACTATTGTATATATAAAAAGAAAACCTTCAATTGATTTATCAGATTATAAAAAATAAATAATAAATAAATTTAATAATGAACTTATTATTGCGGATACAATTATTGCCTTCTTCATTAGTCACCTGTTTCTCTAAATCTTTTATTTTTTGTTTTTTATTTTTTATTTTTTATTTTTTAAAATTTTTTAATAAACTATACACTTATTATTTTTCTTAAAAGGTTTTTCTGTACAGGCCTTACCTTCATTATTCATGTAAAGGCTGCTAAATCTAAATCAATATTTAGACCCATTGGATGGAGACTTTTTAGCTCCGTAATCCAAAAAGTCTCTCTCCTTCTTAATTTGGTAAGGCGATTGATTCCTTCTACCTTGTGAGGTACCCAGTCGATTACTGTGATTCTTAGTTCTTCAGGATTACTTGAATGAAATTCCCTAAAATGGTCTACTACACTATGTTTGACCACTCCCTTTAAGATATTATTTTTATGTTCCCAAAATCTAGTTTTTATTTTCCTTTTAGTTCTACCCGAATAAATTTTATTACATGGACAGACTAACTGGTACACCACATAAGTTGATTCACATGTGCACCTATATTTCATCTCATAACTGATATCCCCTTTTGCATTGAAAAACGTTTTAGACTGTAATACATGTGGGCACATGCTACAGTCTCTTTTCCTGCATTTAAACATACCCTGTTTGGGAATCAACCAATTAGGATTCAGAGTTGTTCTCTGAACTTCCTTTAATCTTGAGGGTGCTAGAAAATGTTTTAAATCCCTATTTTTTCTGAATACTAGTTTGGGCTTATCCCCTAATATAGGGCATAAAATTGGATCTTGTTTTAAAATATTCCAATTTTTATTTAGAATCTTTCGAATTTGGTTTGACCCCTCAGAATAGGTTGTTAAAAATAAAGGTTCCTCTCCAAAGGAATTAATGGAATTAATAACTGTTCCCGAGATATTTGATCAGTTTTCCTCATGGCCTCTGTCAGCCATTCTTCTTTATAGCCCTTATCCCTAAACTTCTTTGTTAGGATATCTGCTTCCCTAACAAAGTCAGATTGCTCAGTACAATTTCTTTTAAGGCGTTGATATTGGCCTAACGGTACATTTTGGATCCACCTCATTAGATGGCCACTATTTGCACTAAGAAAGTTGTTCCGATCTGTTTCTTTTCTGTAGTTCTTTACACAGATTCTGTTTGAATTCTCAGTGGGATTCTCAGATAGTTTTTTATATGTATCCTTACAATTTAATAATGAGAAAGCCTCCTTTAAATACTCAGTTCTATTCTGTATGACAAGGCCACCACCCTTGTCGGCCTGCCTAAAGATAAGATTGGTATTTTTTTGTAAGGATACATATAAAAAACTATCTGAGAATCCCACTGAGAAATATAACAAGGAATTGTTAATTTTATTGAAAAAGGCCAGGAGTGAACAAATTCTAAATGAGGATGAATTTCGGTTCATTTTTTTTTAACCTAATCCAAGAACCCCCATTTTTTATCATCTGCCTAAAATCCACAAGGACCCAGTGAATCCACCGGGGCGACCCATCATTTCAGGAATAGATTCCATCACGGACCATTTGTCTAAATACATTGATGGGTACTTACAACCCATTGTCAAAAATATCAAAAGCTATGTTAGAGACACTATGGATGTCATAAATAAATTTGAGGGTACCCTGTGGATTCCTGGGTCCTTGTGGATTTCTTGTGATGTGTCAGCCCTTTACACTTCTATCCCCCATCAAAAAGGCATCAAGGCCGTAGCCTCTCACTGTGCAAGGACAGATATGATAGATAAACATGTTGACTTTATTATAAAAGGAATACAGTTCATCTTAGAACACAATTGTTTCTTGTTTGAAAAACAGTTCTATAAACAACTAGAGGGAACAGCCATGGGTACCACCATGGCTCCCTCATATGCAAACATCTATATGGGGGAGTATGAAGAACAATATATATGGACAAATAATCCCTATTTAGATAATATAAAGAAATACTATAGGTTTATAGATGACCTGTTATTCATTTGGGAAGGTGACTTTGAGGAGGCAGAGAAATTTGTTGAACATTTAAATCGTAACACATTTAATCTCAAATTTACTAAAGTGATATCAGAAAATAGTATAAACTTCTTAGACCTAACTCTATATATTGGGAATTCAAACAGAATCTGTGTAAAGAACTACAGAAAAGAAACAGATAGGAACAACTTTCTTAGTGCAAATAGTGGCCATCTAATGAGGTGGATCCAAAATGTACCGTTAGGCCAATATCAACGCCTTAAAAGAAATTGTACTGAGCAATCTGACTTTGTTAGGGAAGCAGATATCCTAACAAAGAAGTTTAGGGATAAGGGCTATAAAGAAGAATGGCTGACAGAGGCCATGAGGAAAACTGATCAAATATCTCGGGAACAGTTATTAATTCCAAAAAATAATAATAATACCAAAAAAAATAACTTTGGAGAGGAACCTTTATTTATAACAACCTATTCTGAGGGGTCAAACCAAATTCGAAAGATTATAAATAAAAATTGGAATATTTTAAAACAAGATCCAATTTTATGCCCTATATTAGGGGATAAGCCCAAACTAGTATTCAGAAAAAATAGGGATTTAAAACATTTTCTAGCACCCTCAAGATTAAAGGAAGTTCAGAGAACAACTCCGAATCCTAATTGGTTGATTCCCAAACAGGGTATGTTTAAATGCAGGAAAAGAGACTGTAGCATGTGCCCACATGTATTACAGTCTAAAACGTTTTTCAATGCAAAAGGGGATATCAGTTATGAGATGAAATATAGGTGCACATGTGAATCAACTTATGTGGTGTACCAGTTAGTCTGTCCATGTAATAAAATTTATTTGGGTAGAACTAAAAGGAAAATAAAAACTAGATTTTGGGAACATAAAAATAATATCTTAAAGGGAGTGGTCAAACATAGTGTAGTAGACCATTTTAGGGAATTTCATTCAAGTAATCCTGAAGAACTAAGAATCACAGTCATCGACTGGGTACCTCACAAGGTAGAAGGAATCAATCGCCTTACCAAATTAAGAAGGAGAGAGACTTTTTGGATTACGGAGCTAAAAAGTCTCCATCCAATGGGTCTAAATATTGATTTAGATTTAGCAGCCTTTACATGAATAATGAAGGTAAGGCCTGTACAGAAAAACCTTTTAAGAAAAATAATAAGTGTATAGTTTATTAAAAAATTTTAAAAAATAAAAAATAAAAGATTTAGAGAAACAGGTGACTTCTCTAAAGGCAATAATTGTATCCGCAATAATAAGTTCATTATTAAATTTATTTATTATTTATTTTTTATAATCTGATAAATCAATTGAAGGTTTTCTTTTTATATATACAATAGTTTTTTATTAAAATATAGGCATCTGTTTCAGTGGTATATATATGTCAAGCATGTTCTTTATTATATATATATATGTATTTGAAGTTTTTTTCTTAACTATCTTTTCACTATTTTTAACTATTTTTAACTATTTGATTCAATGTAAAAAGATAGGATGAAACAAAGGGGGCATTAGGACCCAGTATAATCTTACACCTGTACCGGTATCAGATCTATGGTCAGGTAACATCCGGTTTAGGAGTTCAAAAGTCGGTAATTCAGACCACATTGGCAGTCAAGCAAAGGAGAGAAATACCCCTGAGGAAGTTTGCACGCTTGCAAAAGAAACGCGTTGGGTTAAAACAGGACAAACCTTTGACAGGTCCTGAAGCACCGTACCACAGCGGCGAGCAAAGAAAGAGTACCTAAGCCGCTCTCGTTGAGGAACACCAAACGCTGTTAGGAGAGAACAGCTGAGGCGGCAAGACTGTGTGAGCAGTATTTCAACACGGAACTCTGAGCTTACACTCTGCTGGTGGATAAACGGACATTTGCTGAAGACAATAACTTTTTAAAGGCACTTGTAACACTACTATCTTGTAAGTGTATATTTTTACTTTTTGCGCACAATAAATTGTTTTAAAAAAGCTACCTTGATTCGGTGGGCGCTGTGTGTTCTCTATTTCATTTCAACACTAACACCTAACACTGCACTATAATTAAACAAATTAACTAAATTAACAACAATTAAATAAATTAAATTAGCTAAAGTACAAAAAAACCCCCACTAAATTACAGAAAATAATAAACAAATTACAAGATATTTAAACTAGTTACAACTAATCTAATAGTCCTATCAAAATAAAAAAGCCCCCCAAAATAAAAGAAAACCCTAGACTAAACTAAACTATCAATAGCCCTTAAAAGGGCCTTTTGCGGGGCATTGCCCCAAAGTAATCAGCTCTTTTACCTGTAAAAAAAAATACAAACAACCCCCCCAACAGTAAAACCCACCACCCACACAACCAACCCTTCAAATAAAACCCTAACTAAAAAAACCTAAGCTCCCCATTGCCCTGAAAAGGGCATTTGGATGAGCATTGCCCTTAAAAGGGCAGTTAGCTTTTTTGCAGCCCAAACCCTATTCTAAAAAATAAAACCCACCCAATACACCCTTAAAAAAACCTAACACTAACCCCCTGAAGATCGACTTACAGTTCTGAAGACCGGACATCCATCCTCAAGGAAGCGGCAGAAGTCTTCATCAAACCGGGCCGAAGTCCTCACCGAAGCCGGGAGTAGTCTTCACCCAAGCCGGGCGAAGTGGTCCTCCAGACAGGCAGAAGTCTTCATCCAGACGGCATCTTCTATCTTCATCCATCCGACGCAGAGCGGATCCATCTTCAAGAAATCCGACGTGGAGCATCCTCTTCAAACGAAGTCTTCTTACTGAATGACGGTTCCTTTAAGTGATGTCATCCAAGATGGCGTCCCAATAGGATTGAGCTTGCATTCTATTTACTGATTGGAACAGACAATAGAATACAAGCACAATCCTATTGGCTTATTGCATCAGCCAATAGCATTTTTTCTACCTTAATTCCGATTGGCTGATAGAATTCTATCAGCCAATCGTAATCTAAGGGACGCCATCTTGGATGACGTCACTTAAAGGAACTGTCATTCAATAAGAAGACTTTGTTTGAAGAGGATGCTCTGCGTCGGATGTCTTGAAGATGGAGCTGCTCCGCGTCGGATGGATGAAGATAGAAGATGCCGTCTGGATGAAGACTTCTGCCCGTCTGGAGGACCACTTCGTCCGGCTTGGATGAAGACTTCTCCCGGCTTCGTTGAGGACTTCGGCCCGGTTGGATGAAGACTCTGCCGCTTCCTTGAGGGTGGATGTCCGGTCTTCAGAACTGTAAGTCGATCTTCAAGGGGTAGTGTTAGGTTTTTTTGGGTGGGTTTTATTTTTTAGATTAGGGTTTGGGCTGCAAAAGAGATAACTGCCCTTTTAAGGGCAATGCCCATCCAAATGCCATTTTCAGGGCAATGGGGAGCTTAGGTGTTTTTAGATAGTATTATATTTGGGGGGTTGGTTGTGTGGGTGGTGGGTTTTATTGTTGCAGGGGTTGTTTGTATTTTTTTTTTACAGGTAAAAGAGCTGATTACTTTGGGGCAATGCCCCGCAAAAGGCCCTTTTAAGAGCTATTGATAGTTTAGTTTAGGCTAGGGTTTTTTTTTTATTTTGGGGGGGGCTTTTTATTTTGATAGGGCTATTAGATTAGGTGTAATTAGTTTAAATATCTTGTAATTTGTTTATTATTTTCTGTAATTTAGTGTTAGTTTGTTTTTGTACTTTAGCTAATTTAATTTAATTTATTTAATTGTTTTTAATTTAGTTAATTTATTTATTTAATTATAGTGTAGTGTTGGGTGTTATTGTAACTTAGGTTAAGTTTTATTTTACAGGTACTTTTGTATTTATTTTAGCTAGGTAGCTTTTAAATAGTTAATAACTATTTAATAACTATTTTACCTAGTTAAAATAAATACAAACATGCCTGTAAAATAAAAATAAACCCTAAGATAGCTACAATGTAACTATCAGTTATATTGTAGCTAGCTTATCGTTTATTTTATAGGTAAGTATTTAGTTTTAAATAGGAATTATTAAGTTAATGTTAGGAATTTTTATTTAGATTTATTTTAATTATATTTAAGTTAGGGGGTGTTAGGGTTAGGGTTAGACTTAGGTTTAGGGGTTAATACATTTAGTATAGTGGCGGCGACGTTGGGGGCGGGAGATTAGGGGTTAATAAATGTAGGTAGGTGGTGGTGATGTTAGGGACGGCAGATTAGGGGTTAATAATATTTAACTAATGTTTGCGAGGCGGGAGTGAGGCGGTTTAGGGGTTAATATGTTTATTATTGTGCCGGCGACGTTGGGGGCAGCAGATTAGGGGTTAATAAATATAATGCAGGTGTCGGCGATGTTGAGGGTGGAAGATTAGGGGTTAACAAGTATAAGATTAGGGGTGTTTAGACTCAGGGTTCATGTTAGGATGTTAGATGTGGACATAAATTTTATTTCCCCATAGGAATCAATGGGGCTGCGTTACTGACTTTTACGCTGCTTTTTTGCAGGTGTTAGACTTTTTCTCAGCCGGCTCTCCCCAATGATTCCTAAGGGGAAATCGTGCACGAGCACATACGACCAGCTCACCGCTGACTTAAGCAGCGCTGGTATTGGAGTGCGTTAAGGAGCAAAATTTTGCTCAACATTCACTTCTTGCCTTTTAATGCCAGGTTTGTAAAAACCCGTAATACCAGCGCTGCAGGTAAGTGAGCGGTGAGAAAAAACTGCTTGTTAGCACTGCACAGCCTCTAACGCAAAACTCGTAATCTGGCCGAATGTTTTTCTATACAAAAAAAATATGAATGGCTCATCGTTAAGGGGATTTTTCTTGAGAGATTAAAATGCTGGAGGAACAAAGATTTTAACTGTGTGGGAGCTTTGTGACTATGAGAAGTGACAGGAAAACAGATTTTGCTGAACACATTATAAGAAGGGAGAATATTTTCAACAATAATGAAGTGTGAGATATGTACAAGCAGATGAATAATCTTTATTTGGTGGTCCACAATACCTTTTTTAAATGTATTTTTATAATTTATACCCCATTAAAACAAGATTAAGGGGATTAAGGGTTTAGAACATCAACATTTATTTTATGCAATCTAAATATCTAAGATGAACCTAGATTACTATATAGTTTGGTTTGATTTTCACAAAGGGGTGATTATGGTCTTGCACCCCTCATCATGGAAATGAGTTCAGGGGTTTGAGTAGCTCCATAAAACTATTTTATTTCAGTGTTGTAGCCTAATTGTATTGCAGTTAATCAGATCTCCACAAAGTGAGGTTGCATTGCAATATAGGGTACATATCATTTTTTAGTGAAGGTGTCACATCCTCTCATTTGAGGTGAATCCTAAGTCTATAGTGTCCCCAGTGAGATTTTACTGTCATGCCTCGTCAAGAAGCACAATCATGTTTCAGTTATAATATTGAGATCACACTGTAGCAAATGAGTATATAAACACTGCTCCCATTACCTCAAAGGAGAAGCATTTCTCTATACACTTCTCTTTAAAATTATATTTTATTTAATATCCTTTAGATGTAATAGTAACAGCATAGTAGAAAAAAGCATTTGACTAATAGTTAAATATAGAAAAAATAAAATGAAATGTAACATTTGTAAGGGGGCTGATGTGATATCAAGATAAACAAAGAAAAATAGTGTCTCCCCTCTATATACGTAGTGTGCCCAGCCAATTATAGATGTAAAATGCAACAAGTGCTGATATAAATGTCCCAAACAACAATGGCCATTAGAAACCCAATGCAGTGGTGTGGAGCAGAATCCCAGAAACAGATATGCATGACTTGTAGTCGACCAAGCGGCTAAACGGTTCTTACCCCCAATCCAGTGAACAGTCCGGTCCAGGGGAGAGGAACGGGGTCTGGTCTCACTTTTTACACGGAACGCTGCTGGAGCAGCATGCGTCTCTCCTCACCGTCAGTGTTAGTATTCAGAAACCTCCGTCTGTCCAATAGACTCCCTCCTCAGACGTCACTTCCTAGGGGGTGTTGTCCACAAACCGCATCTGCATTGGGTGGAAATGCAGCAAGTCAGGCCAGCTGCTAGGCTCAGGGAAGGTTGCTGGGAGAATTCCCCTTCGAGAGCCGTGCTACACGCTGGGTAGGTCACATCAAAATGTTATGAATCAAGGAAAAAGCAGAGCACCGGCTGAAGTAAAATGAGCAATCTGCTTTATTCATAAAATAATTAAAAGTTCAATTTCAGCAACAAAACGCGAAGTGGAAAATTGTAGATGGTCCAAATTAGGAGTCAACTAGTCCAGCTGACATGTTTCGGCTTGCGCCGTTATCAAAACTGTTAGCAATGGAGGCTCACCCCCTGCCTTTTAAAACAAATAATTTACTCCTATTGGACAATCAGAAAATGAACAAAATGTTAACCATTTCAATACTGCTACATAATCACATAGCTAGATTTAAAGACTTCTACTATGACTAACAAATTTATATATATATACACCTGCTAGTATATGGCTATTACAAAACTAAATAAATAATAATAATAATTAAAGCCATTCCGAGCTGTAAAATATGAAATGCACAATAGTAAACCTATATGTTCATAAAGTAACATGCTATAATATTTTCACATAAATCACGTCAAGAAGCCTTCACTATGACTAACATATTTAGTTCCTATATATGCTTGATACTATATGTCCATGTTACATAGTATAGTAAAGTAAAATAAATTAAAGTAAATAGGACCAACCATAAATATGAAAAGAGGGATACAGAATTATAAAGTTAGCTGGTTAATGACTTATGTACCTGTCATCTTAATCCCTGAAAGTGAAAGTTATGCATATTCATGCCTTTTAACAACTCCATGTAGCCCTACACTGAAAAGTAGATACACTACCAACAATAAATCAAAACACAAGAACATTAGTATATGTCTAGTCATTAACCAGCTAACTTGTCCACTAATTGTAACAGATGCCTATCAAAAATTAATAAAATGTGAAAAATTCTACATCAAATATGTAAAGGTACACATGTCCTCCATACACATTTGACAATAATTAGTCTGCTGGGGGTATTTAATAGTTAAATTGATGTGAATGCCCTGTATACAGTTTTATCAGCTTTATAATATGATACTGAGTATTGACTGCTATTTCCCTTAAATTTAAGTTTTCTGCACTTGGACTTGTACAAACTTTAGGCCAGATTATGAGTTCTATTAATAGCCCGCACGTGATAGGGCAATTTTGCACCCTTTTCGTCACACATTAAAGAACATCTTGATAAAGGCTCAATAGAGGGCCGAAACGCGTTGACAATTTATGGTAAGCTTCATTTCGATTATCCACATTTGTCTATAGCATTATTGCACTATGTTGTTATTTTTCATTTACAGGTACACAGCATATACTCATTAAGGAATTTTTTGGATAAGTCCAGACTTTCTCCAACGTTCTCTCTTTTTACAAAGTTTCTACCACTGAGGATTCACCTAATACACTATTACTTAAATTCAGGATTATCACTATATTTTAAGCATTTATTTGGATTATCATGAAATTGAATATATATTTTTTAACATTTTCCACATATATATTTTTTTATATCATCTCACTTTTTACCTTTTCCATTTTTTATATTTTTTCCATTGTTATATATAAATATATATATATATATATATATATATATAAATATATATATATATTTCACCTTTTTTGCTCACTATTTTTCTTTTTTCCATCTGTGATTACTTACTACCAATCACGATTAGGTTTATTGCGCCTACATTTCTCAGTTTGGATTCACCCTCAAGGTGTTTTTAAGGATATTGTACTTTACACAGCTCACACAAGACTATTACTTATCCTTTTTAACTGCATTTTTATCCAGATTTTTGGAATTTGCATTTTTAATTTTGTATTTGTATCTGTTTATTTATAGCATGGATCCATGTCTATATGTATATGTATTTGTTATCACTAAATAGATAAGTTTTAAATAGATATAATTTCCTTGAGTTTTTTATAATTTCTGTTGTGAAAGAACATTTGCATTACAAGTTGAAAGTAAATGCTACCTTGAGAATGCAATAGCATTTAATGTGAGTTGGGATACCGCAACATAAAATCTGTGGTTAACTGACATGTGAATAAAAGAAGTGTCACAAAACACAACAAAAATGCAATAATGTGGGTGTTTTGTTTTTTTAAAACAAATCTGAAGTCTATGGGGAGAGTGCAATCTTGCAATCACAACTTCTCCAGTACAGGGCTTAACGTACATTGGGTAGCGTGCACATGCAAAAACATTACTTTCAATCTGTAATATGTGTGCTACCCGATGTGCAAAGTTAAATTACTTTTAGCGCAGTTAGTGCGATTCTTAGTAATCTAGCCATTTATTTCCAGAGAAGGCTACTTGTGAAGTAATGTTTCAAACTATTTAAATATCCCAGATCTAAAAATGTTGCTGCTACTGGAACATAAGGGGTTCATTAGAAATATAAGCATTTGTCCTACATAAGAACTCACAAATCTTGATACTTATCTTTTGTTATTATTAGCAAAGTGCCATAAAAAAGGGGCAGTCAAGTCCAAAATAAATCATGATTCAAATAGGGCATGTAATTTTGCATTTTGACAGTTTTTCACCACTAGAGGGTGTTAGTTCATGTGTGTCATATAGATAACATTGAGCTCATGCAAGTGAAGTTACCTAGGGGTAAGCACTGATTGGCTAAAATGCAAGTCTGTCAAAAGAACTTAAATAAGGAGGCAGTTTGCAGACGCTTAGATACAAGGTAATGAAAGAGATAAAAAGTGTATTATTATAACTGTGTTGGTTATGCAAAACTGGAGAATAAGTAATAAAGGGATTATCTATCTTTTTAAACAACAAAAAGGCTGGTGTTGACTGTCCCTTTAAGTCTAAAATGTAGCTTTAGGTTTTAGCATCCAAAATACATATTTTCACACAATGTAATCTCTACTATGTTGCAATTTTTTTAGCATCTGCAAAAAGAACCACCTTTACTTGGAACCCACTACAAATATAACTGATCATGTTAAACAGAGCATGTATATTACGTCACTAGTGACTTCTACATCATATAATGCACTCCTTTAACCCCTTAATGACCACAATGTACCCTGTATGTCACTGGTCGTTAAGGGTTTTTTTCGGGCATAATAGCACAAGTCTAGCAAGAACACGCTATTAATGCCCTCCCTCCAGCAGGCTTTGTGGAATAGAGCAGTCTCAACGCTGGTGGAAAGACCACGCTATAAAACAATCAAGTCCCAAAAAAAGGCCAGTGACATACAGGGTACGTCGCTGGTCCTTAAGGGGTTAATTAAAACTTTCTTGCATCTATATTGAATCCAACATTCTAACTAGATTGAGGTAAAGCAATTTGTGGGATAGTGGGAAATGTTCTACTAAAATCCAGATATGCTGCATCGACTGCTATCACTTTTGATAGTCACAAAAATCAACTAAATTAATCTAAAATGATCTTGCAGAAACACTGTGCTATGTGTGATCCTGTGAGTTGTCTTTAAAACAATCTTCCATTAATTACTACTAAGGTCAGATTCATAGTTAATAGAACCATTCACATTGCCCTTTATATGAAGAGGTTCTAAGTTAGCAATTCTCAAATAGCTCCTGTCAACAGTGATTTATTTAACAGATCAGCTAAAGCCCTTGGATAAATATTATCTAGCCCCAAAGATTTATATTTACTATTTTGATCATGCCAATAAGAATTTATCCTCTGTAAACTTAAAGGTGTTTTGCTTTTTTTTAATTATTATTATTATTAATATTATTATTACCCTTTATAGTAGTATCCCATAGTCTAGTTCTCTTATCTCCACAGTCTGTTTACTATATGTGTTTTTAAGCAAGCAAATAACAAATATCCTCTACAAAGGAACAGATAAACTAAAGCATTTGAGAGTGACACATTTTACACATAATTTATACAGAATAATAAAACATGCCCAGGTGGGTGTCTTTATCCTGTGTTTGAAAGTTGTAAATGTGGGCACAGGAAATGTTAGCAACCTGTTTGTGGTCTGCTGCTATTTATCGTCATGTACAGTGCTAAATGATGTAGAACAGATTCCCAACACATTTTCTGATGCCGTTTGAAAGTTATATTTGTGAGTAAGGCACTATTTCTTGTATTTGCACATTTACACTTTGGAAGTCATGAGTTCAACAGCAGGTGTTATGAGATGATAATAACCATAGTAAAGAGTCATGTTGTTTAAATGTTTGGATTTAAAAGCAGGAAATCGTAAAATCCATGTTGTTTTCATAACACCTTGTTACTTGCAAAGCGTGATGTAATAAAATAATGAAAGTAAAACTGAATTGCCATACATTGAGGAATTGCATGAGGTGGTAAGGGCAACATTTGAAAACCTTTTTGGAATAATGAATAAGCCCAGGGAATAATAATACATAGATTGTTATCATTACCACCTAACAATCCCAATTATTTTTTACACTTTACTGAAAACACAATAAAAGGGGGATTATACCTGGTAGAAAAACATATAATTTAATTACTTCTAAGTAAGCATTAAATGTTAAAGGGATGCTTAGATTTCAATAGGATTATGCTGTTAAACCATTTATGATCAGCAGAATTCATACTGGTATATCATTTGTTCCACTGGATCACTGTTTTGTTTTTGTTTGTTTGTTTTTTAATGAATGCTAACAATGTTTTCACCAATTTTTATTAATATAATTTATTTTACTCCTTTAAGCAAAATAAAGCTGATCAAATTGGTTGCAGTTAGTGATACATTACAGATAGCAAATTAAAGAGAAAGAACATTTTCAAAACTCTAAAGGTATCTTCTAGAAATTACATTTGGTAAGGACATTTTATGGTTTTCAAACCTCTTTTCTATGCATATATGCTTATAAATACATTATATCAATTGTGAACAAAAGTATAGGAATTATCTCAAAGTCAGATATTTCAGAGTTTTTCTCCATGACTAATGTTCTATGCATATATACAGTATCTCATAAAAGTGAGTACACCCCTCACATTTTTGTAAATATTTTATTATATCTTTTCATGTGACAACACTGAAGAAATGACACTTTCCTACAATGTGAAGTAGTGAGTGTACAACCTGTATAACAGTGTAAATTTGCTGTCCCTTCAAAATAACTCAACACACAGTCATTAATGTCTAAACCGTTGGCAACAAAAGTGAGTACACCCCTAAGGGGAAATGTCCAAATTGGGCCCGAAGTGTCAATATTTTGTGTGGCCACAATTATTTTCCAGCACTGCCTTAACACTCTTGTGCATGGAGTTCACCAGAGCTTTACAGGTTTCCACTAGAGTCCTCTTCCACTCCTCCATGACGACATCACGGAGCTGGTGGATGTTAGAGACCTTGCACTCCCCCACCTTCCATTTGAAGATGCCCCACATATGCTTAATAGGGTTTAGGTCTGGAGACATGCTTGGCCAGTCCATCACCTTTATCCTCAGCTTCTTTAGCAAGGCAGAGATTGTCTTGGAGGTGTGTTTGGGGTCGTTATCATGTTGGAATACTGTCCTGCGGCCCAGTCTCCACTTCAGTATTTCACAGTACATGTTGGCATTCATGGTCAATGAACTGTAGCTCCCCAGTGCTGGCAGCACTCATGCAGGCCCAGACCATGACACTCCTACCACCATGCTTGACTGTAGGCAAGACACATTTGTCTTTGTACTCCTCACCTGGTTGCCGCCACACACACTTGACACCATCTGAACCAAATAAGTTTATCTTGGTCTGCTTGTCTTCAGCAAACTGTTTGCGGGCTTTCTTTTGCATCATCTTTAGAAGAGGCTTCCATCTGGGACGACACCCATGCAGACCAATTTGATACAGTGTGCGGCGTATGGTCTGAGCACTGACAGGCTGACCCTCCACCCCTTAAACCTCTGCAGCAATGCTGGCAGCTCTCATACGTCTATTTCCCAAAGACAACCTCTGGATATGACACTGAGCACATGCACTCAACTTCTTTGGTCGACCATGACAAGGCCTGTTCTGAGTGGAACCTGTCCTATGAAACCGCTGTATGGTCTTGCCCCCCTCCCCCCGTGCTGCAGCTCAGTGTCAGGGTCTTGGCAATCTTCTTATAGCCTAGGCCATCTTTATGTAGAGCAACAATTATATTTTTCAGATCCTCAAAGAGTTCTTTGCCATGAGGTGCCATGTGGAACTTCTAGTGACCAGTATAAAAGAGTGTGAGAGCGATAACACCAAGTTTAACACACCTGCTCCCCATTCACACCTGAAACCTTGTAACACTAACGGGTCACATGAAAATGGCTAATTAGGCCCAATTTGAACATTTCCACTTAGGGGTGTACTCACTTTTGTTGCCAACGGTTTAGACATTATTGGCTGTGTGTTGAGTTATTTTGAGGGGACAGCAAATTTACACTGTTATACAGGTTGTACACTCACTACTTTGCATTGTAGCACAGTGTAATTTCTTCAGTGTTGTCACATGAAAAGATGTAATAAAATATTTACAAAAATGTGAGGGATATATATATATATATATATATATATATAGATGAAAACAATCATCTGGGGTTGCTGTGTTCCTTGTTCAGAGAGGAATTGCCTGGTGTTTTGGTGCTGTGAAAACCATTACTGGGCTAAAAAAAATTGCACCCAGGTGGTAAATTGCCAAAGAACAGGCTAACAATTGTATTGAGCTGGTTGTTTGTTCCTGTGAGTGCACTTCTCTGTGTGTGTATATATATATATATATATATAAATATATATATATAGACAGGACTCAAAATTTCCATTAGCCATTGGCATTGACCATTGGCATTGGCGAGTGGAAATTTAATGGTGGCGAGTGAAAGTTAGTTAGTGAATGCTGAGTCTGAATTCTGGTGGCATGCTGTAAGTAGAAAAGTTGGCACATTGTATTTGTAGAATTTACATTCCTATTGCAGCACTGACAAACACACATTGTGCGGTATCTGCTAAAATATTATCTAAAGGCATATCATATAGCCATGAAAGTGCAAGGATGTGTTATTCCTCTAGGGCTCTAGGGACCCCATAAGTGCTTAGAGTGTTACTTCTAAGAGGAGGGTAAATGGGGCATAGATAAAGAGAGATTGAAAAGGAAAAGCGAAAGTGGAGAAGAAGGTAGAGTTAAGAGACAATGATGAAAAAAGAGTGAAAAGCTATTAGAGAGAGGAAAGAGAGTGTAAAGAGAAGATATGGCCCGAGAGAGAAGGGAGAAGGTAATAAGTGAGAATGAAGAGAGGAGGGAGTCGAGAAAGATATAGACCAATTCCTGAAAGAAGGAGAGAGAAAGAGGTGCCTGATAGTGTAATAACGTAGGACTAGGCAAGCAATACGAGCATAAACATCCAAATATACTCACAAGCCTAGATGCACATCCAGTGCAATAATCAACAAACCGAGGCTTCAGAGCCGCTCAGCTGACTCAATCAGCTGGCAAAGGACTATACAGGAAACACTTCCCACGAAGAGGTCAGCAATCACAGACCAGGCGTTGGATATACCTGCAAGATTCACCCTCACAGAGTGAACAAATGTTTAAGGGGAATCTTTTATTTAACATATTTAACATATATGTATTTTTACATATTGAGTCATTAATCACTGCTAGGTACTCATAGTTTGAGTCACGAATCATTCATGACACATAATTAATTGATAAATAATTTATATATCTGTTATTTTTGCATATATTCATATTTTCACTCATTATTTATTTTAGCACTTATCTATATATATTTATACATAATTGGTCACGTGATATATATTTTTTTATTTTATCTTTTGGCGCACCCTTTTCTTGTCAGTACTTTTTGGTGCTGTTGTTTTTTTCTAGTCGAGAAAGATTGTTAAGAGCGAGAAGGGATAGATTAATTTTTTTTTTAAATCTATAAGGCCTAGATTTGGAGTTCGGCGGTAGCCGTCAAAACCAGCGTTAGAGGCTCCTAACGCTGGTTTTGGCCGCCCGCTGGTATTTGGAGTCAGTGATTAAAGGGTCTAACGCTCACTTTTCAGCCGCGACTTTTCCATACCGCAGATCCCCTTACGTCAATTGCGTATCCTATCTTTTCAATGGGATCTTTCTAACTCCGGTATTTAGAGTCGTTTCTGAAGTGAGCGTTAGAGCTCTAACGACAAAACTCCAGCCGCCTGAAAATAGCAGGAGTTAAGAGCTTTCTGGCTAACGCCGGTTCATAAAGCTCTTAACTACTGTACCCTAAAGTACACTAACACCCATAAACTACCTATGTACCCCTAAACCGAGCTCCCCCCACATCGCCGCCACTCGATTAAAATTTTTAACCCCTAATCTGCCGACCGCCACCTACGTTATACTTATGTACCCCTAATCTGCTGCCCCTAACCCCGCCGACCCCTGTATTACATTTATTAACCCCTAACCTGCCCCCCACAACGTCGCCGCCAGCTACTTAAAATAATTAACCCCTAATCTTCCGACCGCAAAGCGCCGCCACTTACGTTATCCCTATGTACCCCTAATCTGCTACCCCTAACACCGCCGACCCCTATATTATATTTATTAACCCCTAATCTGCCCCCCTCAACGTTGCCGACACCTGCCTATACTTATTAACCCCTAATCTGCCGAGCGGACCTGAGCGCTACTATAATAAAGTTATTAACCCCTAATCCGCCTCACTAACCCTATCATAAATAGTATTAACCCCTAATCTGCCCTCCCTAACATCGCCGACACCTACCTTCAATTATTAACCCCTAATCTGCCGAGCGGAGCTCACCGCTATTCTAATAAATGTATTAACCCCTAAAGCTAAGTCTAACCCTAACACTAACACCCCCCTAACTTAAATATAATTTACATCTAACGAAATAAATTAACTCTTATTAAATAAATGATTCCTATTTAAAGCTAAATACTTACCTGTAAAATAAATCCTAATATAGCTACAATATAAATTATAATTACATTGTAGCTATTTTAGGATTAATATTTATTTTACAGGCAACTTTGTAATTATTTTAACCAGGTACAATAGCTATTAAATAGTTAAGAACTATTTAATAGTTACCTAGTTAAAATAATAACAAAATTACCTGTAAAATAAATCCTAACCTAAGATATAATTAAACCTAACACTACCCTATCAATAAAATAATTAAATAAACTACCTACAATTACCTACAATTAACCTAACACTACACTATCAATAAATTAATTAAACACAATTCCTACAAATAAATACAATTAAATAAACTAGCTAAAGTACAAAAAATAAAAAAGAACTAAGTTACAAAAAATAAAAAAATATTTACAAACATAAGAAAAATATTACAACAATTTTAAACTAATTACACCTACTCTAAGCCCCCTAATAAAATAACAAAGACCCCCAAAATAAAAAATTCCCTACCCTATTCTAAATAAAAAAAGTTACAAGCTCTTTTACCTTACCAGCCCTGAACAGGGCCCTTTGCGGGGCATGCCCCAAGAATTTCAGCTCTTTTGCCTGTAAAAGAATAAATACAATACCCCCCCCCCCCAACATTACAACCCACCACCCACATACCCCTAATCTAACCCAAACCCCCCTTAAATAAACCTAACACTAAGCCCCTGAAGATCTTCCTACCTTGTCTTCACCATCCAGGTATCACCGATCCGTCCTGGCTCCAACATCTTCATCCAACCCAAGCGGAGGTTGGCGATCCATCATCCGGTGCTGAAGAGGTCCAGAAGAGGCTCCAAAGTCTTCCTCCTATCCAGCAAGAAGAGGACATCCGGACCGGCAAACATCTTCTCCAAGCGGCATCTTCGATCTTCTTCCATCCGGTGCGGAGCGGGTCCATCTTGAAGCAGGCGACGCGGATCCATCCTCTTCTTCCGTTGTCTCCCGACTAATGACTGTTCCTTTAAGGGACGTCATCCAAGATGGCGTCCCTCGAATTCCGAATGGCTGATAGGATTCTATCAGCCAATCGGAATTAAGGTAGGAATTTTCTGATTGGCTGATGGAATCAGCCAATCAGAATCAAGTTCAATCCGATTGGCTGATCCAATCAGCCAATCAGATTGAGCTTGCATTCTATTGGCTGATCGGAACAGCCAATAGAATGCGAGCTCAATCTGATTGGCTGATTGGATCAGCCAATCGGATTGAACTAGATTCTGATTGGCTGATTCCATCAGCCAATCAGAAAATTCCTACCTTAATTCCGATTGGCTGATAGAATCCTATCAGCCAATCGGAATTCGAGGGACGCCATCTTGGATGACGTCCCTTAAAGGAACAGTCATTCGTCGTTCAGTCGTCGGTCCGGATGGATGTTCCGCGCTGGAGGTCTTCAGGATCCTGCCGCTTCGCTCCGGATGGAAGACCATAGAAGATGCCGCCTGGATGATGACTTCAATCGGATGGAAGATCCTCTTCTGCCCCGCTTGGATGAAGACTTTGACCGGATCATGGACCTCTTCAACCCCCCGCTTGGGCTTGGATCAGGACATCGGAGGAGCTCTTCAGGACGGATCGGTGAACCTGGATGGTGAAGACAAGGTAGGAAGATCTTCAGGGGCTTAGTGTTAGGTTTATTTAAGGGGGGTTTGGGTTAGATTAGGGGTATGTGGGTGGTGGGTTGTAATGTTGGGGGGGGGTATTGTATTTATTCTTTTACAGGCAAAAGAGCTGAAATTCTTGGGGCATGCCCCGCAAAGGGCCCTGTTCAGGGCTGGTAAGGTAAAAGAGCTTTTACCTTTTTTAATTTAGAATAGGGTAGGGAATTTTTTATTTTGGGGGTCTTTGTTATTTTATTAGGGGGCTTAGAGTAGGTGTAATTAGTTTAAAATTGTTGTAATATTTTTCTTATGTTTGTAAATATTTTTTTATTTTTTGTAACTTAGTTCTTTTTTATTTTTTGTACTTTAGTTAGTTTATTTCATTGTAGTTATTTGTAGATATTGTATTTAATTAATGTATTGATAGTGTAGTGTTAGGTTTAATTGTAGGTAATTGTAGGTATTTTATTTAATTAATTTATTGATAGTGTAGTGTTAGGTTTAATTGTAACTTAGGTTAGGATTTATTTTACAGGTAATTTTGTAATTAACTTAACTATTTTAGCTATTAAATAGTTCTTAACTATTTAATAGCTATTGTACCTGGTTAAAATAAATACAAAGTTACCTGTAAAATAAATATAAATCCTAAAATAGCTATAATATAATTATAATTTATATTGTAGCTATATTAGGGTTTATTTTACAGGTAAGTATTTAGCTTTAAATAGGAATAATTTATTTAATAAGAGTTAATTTATTTTGTTAGATTTAAATTATATTTAATTTAGGGGGGTGTTAGGGTTAAAGTTAGACTTAGCTTTAGGGGTTAAAAAATTTATTAGAGTAGCGTGAGCTCCTGTCGGCAGATTAGGGGTTAATACTTGAAGTTAAGTGTCGGCAATGTTAGGGAGGGCAGATTAGGGGTTAATACTATTTATTATAGGGTTATTGAGGTGGGAGTGAGGCGGATTAGGGGTTAATACATTTATTATAGTAGCGCTCAGGTCCGGTCGGCAGCACTCTCTGTATTCTCTCAGTTCAACAACTTCCTTTTTCTATCCAGCTGTTGTCTTCCCTAGTTGATATTTCTAACTGCTATGAATAGATTTTTGTTCATTTATTACTGTATGTAGCATTATTTCATTTTGTATGGTATACAATAAAAGCAATATTACAGAATGTTTCACAATGACTAAACATATGCAAAGAGGGGTTGAAGTAATGGGTGTGGTGTGGGTGGGAATAGAAGTGGTGAGTAATATGCCCTGTATATATTATTAGAATTTGTACCATGAATATATTTTGCATATAATGCAATGTTATGTAAAGCATACAACAAACTATCGGCCAGATTACGAGTTTTGCGTTAGGAGCTGTGCGGTGCTAACGAGCAGTTTTTTCTCACCGCTCACTTACCTACAGCGCTGGTATTACGGGTTTTTGCAAACCCGGTGGTAAAAGTCAAGAAGTGAGCGTAGAGCAAAATTGTGCTCCATACCGCACTCCAATACCAGCGCTGCCTATGTCGCGGTGAGCTGGTCGTACGTGCTTGTGCACAATTTCCCCATAGACATCAATGGGGAGAGTCGGCTGAGAAAAAGTCCAACACCTGCCAAAAAGCAGCATAAAACTCAGTAACGCAGCCCCATTGATTCCTATGGGGAAATAAAAGTTATGTTTATACCTAACACCCTAACATGAACCCTGAATCTAAACACCCCTAATGTTACACTTATTAACCCCTAATCTGTCGCCCCAACATCGCCAACACCTACATTATTCTTGTTAACCTCTAATCTGCTGCTCCGGCCGCCGCCACCTACATTATACTTATTAACCCTTAATTTGCTGCCCCCAACATCGCCGACACCTACATTATATTTATTAACCCCTAATCTGCTGTCCCCAACATCGCCGCCACTATATTAAATGTATTAACCCCTAAACCTAACCCTAACACCCCCTAACTTAAATATAATTTAAATAAATCTAAATAAAATTACTATCATTAACTACATTATTCCTATTTAAAACTAAATACTTACCTATAAAATAAACCTTAAGCTAGCTACAATATAACTAATAGTTACATTGAAGAAAAAATCCTATTGGCTGATTGGATCAGCCAATAGGATTGAACTTCAATCCTTTTGGCTGATTGGATCAGCCAATAGGATTGAGCTTGCATTCTATTGGCTGATTGGAACAGTCAATAGGATTTTTTCTACCTTAATTCCGATTGGATGATATAATTCTATCAGCCAATCGGAATCTAAGGAACGCCATCTTGGATGATGTCACTTAAAGAGATATTCATTACGAAGTCGCGTCGGATGTCTTGTAGATGGACCCGCTCCGCGCCGGAAGGATGAAGATAGAAGATGCCGTCTGGATTAAGACTTCTGCCCATCTGGAGGACCACTTCTGCTCGTCGTTGAAGACATCTTGCCGCTTGGATGAAGACTTCTCCCGGTAAGTGAATCTTCGGGGGTTAGTGTTAGGATTTTTTTCAGGGTGTATTGGGTGGGATAATTTTTAGGTTAGGGTTTTGGGCCTGCAAAAGAGCTAAATGCCCTTTTAAGGGCAATGCCCATCCAAATGCTCTTTTCAGGGCAATGGGAAGCTTAGATTTTTTTAGTTAGTATTTTATTTGGGGGGGTTGGTTGTGTGGGTGTGTGGGTGGTGGGTTTTACTGTTGGGGGGGTTGTTTGTATTTTTTTTACAGGTAAAAGAGCTGATTACTTTGGAGCAATACCCTGCAAAAGGCCCTTTTAAGGGTTATTGATATTTTAGTTTAGGCTAGTCTGGGTTTTTATTTTGCGGGGGCTTTTTTTATTTTGATAGGGCTATTAGATTAGGTTTAATTAATTTAAAGATCTGTAATTTATTTTTTATTTTCTGTAATTTAGCGTTTGTTTTTGTAATTTAGCTAATTTAATTTATTTAATTGTATTTAATGTAGGGAATTTATTTAATTATAGTGTAGTGTTAGGTGTTATTGTAACTTAGGTTAGGTTTTATTTTACAGATAAATTTGTATTTATTTAGCTAGGTAGTTATTAAATAGTTAATAACTATTTAATAACTATTCTACCTAGTTAAAATAAATACAAACTTGCCTTTTGAAATAAAAATAAACCCTAAGCTAGCTACAATGTAACTATTAGTTATATTGTAGCTATCTTAGGGTTTATTTTATAGGTAAGTATTTAGTTTTAAATAGGAATAATTTAGGTAATTATAGTAATTTTCTTTAGATTTATTTAAATTAAATTTAAGTTAGGGGGTGTTAGGGTTTGGGTTAGACTTAGATTTAGGGGTTAATACATTTAATGTAGTGGCGGCTACGTTGGGGATGGCAGATTAGGGGTTAATAAGTATAATGTAGGTGTCGGCGATGTTAGGGGCGGCAGATAAGGGGTTAATAACATTTAACTAGTGTTTGTGAGGCGGGAGTGCGGCGGTTTAGGGGTTAATATGTTTATTATAGTTGCGGCGATGTCCAGAATGGCAGATTAGGGGTTAAAAAATGTATTATAGTGTTTGCGATGCGGGAGGGCCTCGGTTTAGGGGTTAATAGGTAGTTTATGGGTGTTAGTGTACTTTGTAGCACTTTAGTTATGAGTTTTATGCTACAGCGTTGTAGTGTAAAACTCATAACTACTGACTTTAGAATGCGTTACGGATCTTGGAGGTAGAGGGTGTACCGCTCACTTTTTAGCCT
The DNA here is from genome assembly GCF_027579735.1 of Bombina bombina. NCBI lineage: Eukaryota > Metazoa > Chordata > Amphibia > Anura > Bombinatoridae > Bombina > Bombina bombina. The sequence continues at coordinate 553,749,598 of NC_069502.1, forward strand.
CCCAGGACAGACTCGTAATACCGGCGCTATGGAAGTCCCATAGAAAAAAGCGTTTACGAAGTTTACGTAAGTCGTTTTGCGGTAAGGCCAAAGAAGTGTGCGGTGCCCCTAAACCTGCAAGACTCTTAATAGCAGCGGGCGTAAAAAAGCAGCGTTAGGACCTGTTAACGCTGCTTTTTTACCTTAACGCACAACTCGTAATCTAGCCGAAAGATTTTCAACAAATCATATTGTGGGATACATTTATTAGCTAAAGATTGCAACAATATTCCATTGTATTTTTATTTTATTATTATTATTATTTTGTTGTTGTTTATTTTTGCTTGTTTGTTTATTTTTTTTCATATATATTCTTTTTTTTCAGGCTCCGTCCAGATGAACTCAACAGCATTGTTTTAAATTACATGACTGAAAGCATGGATCTCGGTATATCAGAGATTATTCATATTTTAATTAATAACAAACCATCTCCAGTTATGGCTTCTTATTCTTTACTACTGAAGAAATTTTTAAAACATCACAAAGAGACAACATTTTTAAAGGTAATAAATATATATATTTGAGGAAGGTGGCTAGTAACCCGAAACATCACCTTTGTAATAAACATTTTCTGTATGCTTTAAAAGCCAGTGAGTGTGGCCCTATATATATATATATATATATATATATATATATATATATATATATACAGTGAAACCTGCTTAAGACAGAATGGCATCGGACAACGGAAATTTTCCGTCTTGGACAGGTTTTCACCTTATACAGTTAGTGACTGATGGAGCATATTTTGAAATGCGCAAAATCAAAAGTGGCAGAATAATGTTACTGTATTGGTCATGAAGCCAGTCTGATCTGCACTGCCGCAAGGGAGCATGGGACTGGTTTCCTGACCAATCAGGAAGTCGGGCGCCAGGTAATAAACTGCTGCCCGACTTACTGATTGGCTGGGAAGCCATTTCCATGTTCCCTTGTGGCACTGCAGGTCTCTCGTTGACCGTCAGTTCTAGTATCGGAGCATTTGGGCGCAAATGCTCAGGATCAGCACCATACCATATCAGTATCAGTGCATCCCTAATCAGAATCAATTTCTTGTTTTGCAAGTAACAAAGACAGTACAGTTTTTCTGCTTAATCATTACAACAGTTTTTCTTTTTTTATCTGAATTTACTTTTTTTTCTAACACATTAAATGAATGAGAATACATCAATTGTATACAAACACAGTACAGTATTAAAAGTTTAATTATTGCATTAATTACTGTCTTCGCTTTCCTCTTTACTTCGCCATTCACATTTTGCCGCACTTAAATTTCTTAATGCATTGTTTTACAACTTATATTTTTTGTAGGCCTCAATCACTTTCACTTTTTCAGCGAGAGTAAGAGTGTTGCACTTTCTAGGAGCCATTCTGTGTTCCACACTTCTTCCGTTTCAGCGTCCTTCCCACACCACTTCTGTTTCAGCGTCCTTCCCACACCACTTCTGTTTCAGCGTCCTTCCCACACCACTTCTGTTTCAGCGTCCATTCCCACACCACTTCTGTTTCAACGTCCGTTCCCGCACCACTTCTGTTTCAGCGTCCTTCCCACACCACTTCTGTTTCAGCGTCCTTCCCACACCACTTCTGTTTCAGCGTCCATTCCCACACCACTTCTGTTTCAGCGTCCTTCCCACACCACTTCTGTTTCAGCGTCCATTCCCACACCACTTCTGTTTCAGCGTCCGTTCCCGCACCACTTCTGTTTCAGCATCCTTCCCACACCACTTCTGTTTCAGCGTCCATCCCAAACCACTTCTGTTTCAGCGTCCTTCCCACACCACTTCTGTTTCAGCATCCATTCCCACACCACTTCTGTTTCAGCGTCCTTCCCACACCACTTCTGTTGCAGCGTCCTTCCCACACCACTTCTGTTTCAGCGTCCGTTCCCACACCACTTCTGTTTCAGCGTCCTTCCCACACCACTTCTGTTTCAGTGTTCATTCCTGCACCCCTTCTGTTTCAGCGTCTTTCCCACACTACTTCGGTTTCTGTTCCGTAGTTTCAGCGTTCCCACACCACTTACATTCCAGCGTTGCCACACCCCTTCCACGTTACATTTTCTGGCTTATTAAGGTAGCTGAACATAATGTATATGCACTTAACACTGGGACTGCATTCCGTTTCCGTGTTGGACATGTTCCAGCTTATCCAGGTAGTTAAACAATGTAAGTATAACACTAAGCACCGGGACTGTGGCATATTTCCATCATGGACAGGTTTCCGTATGATACAGAGTCCGTCTTAGACAGTTTTCACTATATATATATATATATATATATATATATATATATATATATATATATATATATATATATATATATATATATATATATATATATATATATATATATATATAGATAGATAGATATAGATATACAGTATATATTATGTATATATATTTTTATTCTAACCTTTATCTCTTTTTTTTTCTTCTTTAGAAAAATGACTCTGGTGAATGGAATTTACCTTCAATGACTGATATGTCTCCCAAAACGTTTCAGCCTGAGGTATTTTAATTTTGAAGAAGATTACAAGGAACATTTAAAGGGACAGTCTAGGCCAAAATAAACTTTCATGATTCAGATAGAGCATGTAATTTTAAACAATTTTCTAATTTACTTTTATCACCAATTTTGCTTTGTTCTCTTGGTATTCTTAGTTGAAAGCTTAACCTAGGAGGTTCATATGCTAATTTCTTAGACCTTGAAGGCTACCTCTTTTCAGAATGCATTTTAACAGTTTTTCACCACTAGAGAGTGTTAGTTAGTTCACGTATTTCATATAGATAACACTGTGCTCGTGCACGTGAAGTTATCTGGGAGCAGGCACTAATTGGCTAAACTGCAAGTCTGTCAAAAGAACTGAAATAAAGGGGCAGTTTGCAGAGGCTTAGATACAAGATAATCACAGAGGTTAAAAGTATATTATTATAACTGTGTTGGTTATGCAAAACTGGGGAATGGGTAATAAAGGGATTATCTATATTTTAAAACAATAAAAATTCTGCTGTAGACTGTCCCTTTAAACATATATTTGTTTGATAGAATAATTTGCAGTTTCGTTGACTGCATTATGTGGGCACTGTTACTGGATAATAAAGGGTAAACATGTAATAATATAGACAGGACAATGGCAAGAGGAAGCAGTGACAAGAAACATATAAAGCAATGTTGATATTATTTTAAGTATAAAGATATGAGTGGCATATTGGTGGCATATTTTCATTGGTTTGCTTCATGTTACATAGGTTTAAAGAGGTGTTGCAATTAGAAGTAGATATTGTAAGATTAGCAATCAGGATAAAGTAAACAAGAGGTTATTTTACTAGCAGAGATGCATAAATAATAATAAAAAAATAGTACTCAAAATACCTGCTAATTTGCTGCATTGGGAGATAAAGAAAAATAATGTATTAAATGAATAAATTAACTCATTTCATATCTATACAAAGTTTATATGAAATCTATAACACATGGATAACATTAAAGGGGCATTAAACTGGTATCAACAACCTGCATTGCAAATGAAAACCTATATGTCAAAAATGCAAGCTGTATGGAGCAATAATACCACTGGCCTTAAATCCGTACTGCTTCTAAACAAAAAAAAATGTATCAAATAAATACATAAACATTACCTTGTCTTATGCCTTATTAAACTATTTACCAGCTAACTGCCATGACCCCCGATGCAAATGATACCCCCTGTGGTTAACCTGTAACCACAACAAAACCCAACACAAATAACCCCCTATGTTATCAACCCCTAAGCCGCCACTATAACCAATGCAAATAACCCAACATGTTATTAGCCCCTAACCTTCACAACCTCTACAATATTAACCCATAAAGCACCACTATATGATCATAAATAATACCCCATTAAATTATAAACACCCTAACTGCTAACTCCCTTAAGACCCCCAACCTAAGACCACCTAAGTTACCAAAACAAACCTAATTAAATATTACTTAAAAAGTTTACCCAGGTTTCCGGAGGAGGAGCACAGGTGCGTGGTCAGGGTTGCACCTGTGCTGATCTAACTTTCCACACAAGCCCTTGGCGAGAATTGCGCCTAAACCCTTCGACCCTGGGAGGCTTGGAGCAAGACCTCACTGCTCCCGGAACCCCTCTAGTGCTATAACAATGCACTAATGCTCTGGCTCGGCAGCTACTGATAGGACCCGATTACGGCCAAATACCATTGCATATGTCTGCTTAACATCTTAGCCCTTGTATGACAAGTATTCTGACTAGACGGAGCTCTGATTTAAAAAAAGTAACTGATGGTTTACTGGACTCTGCTGCAAACTTAACAGATTCCACTAGCACTCTTACTATCTGGAACTTGTACAGACGTACCTATCTCTACTTCCTAGCGGCTCCCGCTGCCTCTACATTACGGAGAAAACGGGACGGCTACTAAACTTACATTTCCCATTCACTTGGGAGTGATTCCTGGCCATCCTTGTCATCTGTGTCTTGGATTGCGGTTGAGACCAAGCTGAGCATACATGAAGTACCTGGAGCTTAGCCACCTGTCACATATCTGTCCCTGAGGATAGTAAAAGGTACCTGTGGAGCCTCTGTGACCTGGACTTGCTCTCTTTGCTTTCCCCTCCCACCGTTGTTGCGCGAGGGGCGGGGGCTGTCCTTGCGCCCTGGTGCGCTCTCCTGGCACGGCAACTCTCTGGAGCTGTGTTGCTTGCTGCCTGGAAACAAGGAGACATATCTCAGGAGCCCATGTGACCTGGGTCTCTTCTTGCCACTTCCCCCTCCCGCCGTTGCTGTGCGAGGGGGGAGGACTGCTTCCACGCTCGATTGCACCATCGGCTGTCTCCTCTCCTGAGTTCGCCGCAGACTCTACAGAAGGGTCTCCGCTGCTGGATAATTGGAAATTGTTCCGGGCTTTGCTGTTTCAAACCGCCATTCTCCCTCCCACCGGTGCTGCGTGAGGGGGATTGGCCGAGCTCTGAACTGGCTACCTTTACTCACAGGTCACGGCAGGTAACTCTCAGTGGCTCTTCTCCAGCAAACTACCTGGATACATTGACTGTTTTTCTTTTTTTTTTGCTTTCTTCCTGTGTGCTTTATTAACAAGGTGGTTTTGGCCCTTAATATTAAGTTGAAAAAGTTTTTTTCTTTTTTTTTTCTTTCCCACTCCTGGACTTAATGATTTATTACAAGAAATGTCTGTATAAGTAAATCTGATAACAGGTTGATATCTGTTGGGGGCAAAAGAGATTTTTTTCCTTGGTTATTGAAAGCAATTTTTTTCATTACAGATACCTTAAGATTGTAAAACTCTGCTAAACTATTTTAAGTTCATTGTGGTATAAGAGCTACGAATGTTACTAACTGTTGCAAACTGCTTACATTATATTTTTGCTAGATTGTACATAACCAGAGGGAAAGATAACTTACAACTAATTAAATACTCTTAGTTTGTATGTCACATACACTTATGCCCATATGTGTTTATCCTATGCTCTCTTAGTTTATGGCTCCCTCCCCTATCTGATTATAATTCTAGAAAACAAAAACTCTCCCAACTACAAATTGTCGTATGATACAACGCTTCTACCTGTCTCTGTAGATGCATATATTTAACTAGCATATGCTGCTCCTTGGAATCTGGAAATATCTAGGCCTGATTAATCTTAAAGAAAATTATCTATATAGGAGGCATAAGGTACAACTTGGTCCCGAAAAAAAGCTTATTATACATATAGGCCTATACCTTGATGTGAACTCTTTTCTTTCTTGTAAATAATTCAGATAATTGTCAATCTCAATTTTATTGATGTATATCTATTTACTAGTAAATCCTTAACTTTAATTGAGTAAAAATTGAACGAATATAAAAATTCTATTGTTGTAAAGAAAAGGAGAGAGAAAAGGAAGAGGTCTAGAAGGGGAGAGAGGCAGGAAAGGCAAAGAAGGGAAAAAAAGACACACAGAAATTATTAGGGTCCAGTGCTATATATAGTTTACATAGGGCAAAAACCCTTACACTAAGATACCTTACAAAGATCCACTTAATATACCCATTTCTCTTTTAGTCTCTCTTCCTATCTGATACACTACTATAAAATATGGCTAAATTTACTGTAAAGGTATTTTAAAACTTATTTAAAATAACGAAGAAATACTGAATTGAAAGGAGGAAGGGCGAGGACAGAGGAAAAAGAGTTTTTCTGTAATTTGCGCTAGCTCTACACAACAGCGGCTTTATTTATAAAACAACTACATAGTCCCTTGCCTCCAGCATGACCATTACTTGCTTTACCTAACTTTTTACGCACGGTTGGAATTTCCAGAGGAGAAGGAGGGAAGGAGAGATTCCTTTTTTTTTTCTTTCTCCTTTCCTCTTTTCCTCTCCCTTTTTCTTCACTGTCACGCACCACTTACACTTTTTACACCCTCATTTTCCCACACCCCCTCCCCCCCCCCCTTTTTTTTTTTTTTTTTTCTTCTCTCTTTCACTCCGGGGTCCTTCCCCCCCTCCTTTTCCTCACTTATATAATTGGCTCACTCTTGCCTCTCACCAGCACATTAATACTCACTATCACTAATATATGGATACATTTTTACACCTGCACCCTAAAAATTCAATCCCAGTCATGTCGGCTAGGCAAAGGGACAAAAAGCAGAAAAGTGCTCCAGAAGCCCCAACAGAGGTGCAAACACCCTCTCGGGATTTCCCAACTTTACACGAGCCCTATGATATGCAGTCCTTAGTCCTTAATATTTCTCTAGCTCTTACACCTAAGTTTGACTCTCTTAAGTCAGAGATCAAACAGGACCTAGCTCATTTAACTTCAGAAATTAAACAATTCTCTGAAAGAGTTACTGAAATAGAACAAAGAGTCTCAGATCTTGAAGATCATACCCTAAATTATAATACTAAGCTTGAATCTATGTCCTTGGCCCTGCTTAAAGCACAAAACAAATTAGAAGACTTGGAAAATCGTGCAAGGCGAAATAATCTGAGAATAATAGGGGTCCCCGAATTAAAACAATTTAAAGATCTGAATAAGCTAATCACAAACACACTCCCGGGCTTATTAAACCTTCCTGAGACCCACCACAATATCATTGTAGAACGTGCACACAGGATAGGACCCGTACCCGTCTCTAAAAACAATTCTAGACCAAGACCAATAATAGCTAAATTTCTGAATTACCAGGACAAAACTACTTTTTTACATGCTTTTCGTAAACAGCAGCCTATATATCTGGGTGAAACCAAAATATTGCTATTCTAAGATTATGCAGCAGAAACAGCTTTAAAAAGGAGAGAACTAGCTCCAATTTGTACAAAATTCATACAGAAAGGGATGAGTGCAGCTATTTTACACCCTGCCAGGCTTAGGGTAGTGACTGACGATACTATACAATTTTTTGACACTGCTTCGGCAGCAGAATTATTTTTTAATAAAAATTGTTCCATGGGTCAATTAACCTCTTAGCTGCTAAGTGGTAAAGTACAAGATGATTTTCTGTTTTTGCAATTCCTTGTTTACTAACTATGTCTCGGGTTCTTCAGTGTTGGGAATCAGACGGCGTAGGCGAATGACATCTGTTATATGTATGGGTTCTATGTTGTGTTATTTTTGTGGATGTTTTTTTTTGTTTTTTGTTTTTCTTCTTCCCTTCCTAACTCTATAGATGATATATATGCATGATAGAGTTAAATTTACATCTTGGAACATAGGTGGCCTTACATCTCCTATAAAAAGAAAAACGATAATAAACTTTCTTAAGAAAATGAACACCTCCGTAGCATTTTTACAAGAAACCCATCTTAAACCCGAGGAGGTTCTTAAACTTAAAGCCACATGGGTTAAAGAGGTCTTCTTCTCCCCTAGTACAACCCGCAAGGCAGGAGTTGCTATTTTACTCGGTAAAAAACTTAAATATAAATTTGTCCATAATGAAACAGATTTGGAAGGGAGATACCTTATTCTGAAAATTAAAATTTGTAATGTCTTATATACGCTATGTAATTTATATATGCCCCAAATGTCTTTAACTTGACCTTCTGGGATATCCTACAGGCGAGGCTTATGTCATGTGCAGAGGGCTTTCTAATAGTAGGAGGGGACTTCAACATGGCACCCCAGTATCCCATGGATAGGCTTAGACAGAAGGGCTTCTTGGGAAAAAACAAAAAGAGACAATCTTGAGTCAAAACTTTTCTCTAGAATATTTAATAATCTACGGGTATGCGATATATGGAGACTTCACAACCCCCATACTCGGGAATATACATGCCTCTCTAAAGCACACAAATCGCTCTCGTGAATTGATTTATTCCTCCTGGATAAAAGATTATGTAACCAGAAAGTCCTCCCTCAAATTCTACCTATCACGGTCTCTGACCACACTCCTATCTGTTTCGAGATTGGAGCTGCTAGAACTCCTCTCACAAATAACCGTTTTTTCTTTCCTACTTTTCTAGCCTCAAACGCTAAATTTATAAATTGGCTTGAACTTAAATGTTGTGACTATGCTTTATTTAATGCCGATGCTAGAAACTGCCCTGACTTATTCTGGAAAACGGCCAAAGCAGTCCAGAGGGGCAAAATCCTGTCATATACTAACCGTCACACTAAGAAACTCAAACTTCGGGAGAATCAACTAGTACGGACAGTCACAAATGCATATAATCAGTACTTAATCGAAAAGACACCACAGAAATGGGCTAAATATACTACTGCATTAGGAGAGAGGGACACATTTCTACTATATAAGACCACACAAAAAGATATGAGGTTCCATGCAAAACTACATAAATATGGGAATAAGACGGGCAAACTTTTAGCTAAACTTTTTAAACAAGACGTAGGTTCCCAAGTAATAGATTCCCTATTACTAGAAGGCCAAAGGTTTAGGTCATCAGAAGAAATTACTCAAATTTTTTTTGACTACTATAAAGATATATACTCTCTCAGACCTTCCAATATTAAGGAGCATGAGGAATTTTGGAGTAAGATCTCTCACCCGTCACTAATAGCTTCATCACTACAAGATCTCTACTCCCCTATTACCGAATTAGAAGTGGCCAACTTAATTAAAAATCTTCCACATAATAAAGCTCCTGGTCCAGATGCACTCCCTAATAAATTTGACAAGATATTGTCCTCTTCTATAACACCATACATTACCTCCCTATTTAACCACATATACATAGAGGGGAATGAGCCTACATCTAACTTTGCAGCCTCATATACGACTCTAATATTAAAAAAAGGGAAAGACCCATCCATGAAAGAGTCTTACAGACCTATTGCCCTTACCAATACAGATTACAAAATATTAACCTCTATTCTAGCCCAACGTCTCCAATCTCTTCTTCCTACTATTATCAACACGGACCAGGCTGGCTTTATGAAGAATAGAAATTCTGCAGCCAAAATTAGACAGTTATTTCTTACAATAGACTACTTTATGAAAGGAGAAGGTTGTGACCAATTAAGTAAAGAAACCAACCTAGATATGGCTATTCTAGCTATAGATGCTGAGAAGGCCTTCGACTCACTACATCATGACCATTTATTATTCTCACTAGAACAATTTGGATTAAAAGGGAATTTCATTAAATTTATTGAAAACTTATATCAGAAGGCCTCTACATGTTTAATAGTGAATGGTCAGTTATCTTCTCCTATAACTTTGTATAGAGGAACTAGGCAAGGTTGTCCACTTTCCCCTCTCCTTTTCAATATATCTATTGAATCTTTAGCAATAGCCATCAGATACCACTTAGAAGGAATAAAAATACGTAACAAGGAACTAAAAATTTCACTCTACGCAGATGACATACTTATATATATGTCTAATACTGCCATTAATATACCCAGATTTCTTTCAATAGTACAACAATTTGGATCCTTTGCTGGTTATAAAATAAATATAACAAAATCTGAATTTCTTTGGATCAAACAAACTTGGAATTCATCTATAAATATACCTTTTACTATAGTTCACGATTTTTTCAAGTATTTGGGCATAACTATATCTTCCAATCCAGATAGATGGTACTCCCTTAACATAATTCCAATTCTAAACAAAGTCAAAGAAACCCTTAAAAATTGGTATTCTTTACCTCTCTCATTATCGGGACGTATAGCGGCATACAAGATGATTCTCCTACCTAAAATACTTTATATATTTCAGAATACTCCTCTTCTTTTAAAGAAGAAGGAGTTAATGTTTTTCAACTCTCAGCTGACTTCCTTTTTATGGCAGAATAAGAAGCCTAGAATTTCCCTTGCAAAACTTTCTCTTCCGGTACGATACAGGGGCCTTGCTCTACCAGATCTCAAATTCTACAACTATGCTTTTTTAGCTTGTGTAGTGACGGACTGGCTGTTTCTAAAAAACTATGTGACTGATAATGATCTTGAAAAAAACATCTCGAGTCCTCTTTCTCTTGTTGCTCTTATTCACTCTGATGCTGCTTACGTTCCGTTCCGTTACGTTGAAATAAAAAAAGTAAAATCCTTATATAATCCAATTTTAGCCTGGAGAAAGATCTGTAACTTCTTAGCCATAGAATATCATGTATTTTTGCCTATCTCCAGGCCAGACACTATGTCTTAAAACTTGCAAATGACTATGGGTGGAACTGGTCCCTAGGTATCCTTGAGAATTGGCTAGTTTTAGTAAAAAATGGATTTATGTCAATTACTCCCGCCTATACGATTCTGATTTCTAAAGCAGGTACAATTAACACTGATAGAATTTCCCTTAAATGGGCTACATTATTGAAGCATGAATTGGACTCTAAAATACCTCATATCTCAATTCAAGAAGCTAGTCGTGCAACTCCCTCCGCAAACTGGAGGGAGTCACATGTGAAACTACTCTATATGTCTTATTTTACCCCAGAAAAGGGATTTAAATGTGGGACTATAAATTTTAGTACGTGTCCTAAATGCTCCCTCCTGCGGGCGAACCTTCTGCACATGATATGGACCTGTCCAATGATTAGAAATATATGGCTTAGGGCAGTGGTTCTCAACCAAAGTGAACTCAAGGCCCAGTAAATTTTAGCTAGACATGTCAAGGGCCCGGTAGTTTAAAAAAAAAAAAAAAAAAAAAAATATTTATATATATATATAGTGAGCAACAGGGGCAGGCTGATCAGCCAGGCAAATAGGACCTGGGCCGAGGGACCAGCATGTAGGGGGGCCCACAAATGGCATCTCCACGTATCCTGGTGCATTCCTTAAGCTGAGTTTTCAGTTGCCCTATGAGTAACTAAGCAAAAAAGTGTGGGTTTAGTGGGGGCCCTGGCGGGGGTCTGTCGCTGTGAGGGCCATGGAGTGTGGGGTCTGGCCCTGGAGGTTGGGTGCCCTTTCTCTGGACCTTAATGTTGGGGTCCTGGCTCTGGAGGTTGAGGGGCCTGTTGGGGGCAGGGCAGGGAGGCTACCCTGTTCATTTGCATACAATTGAATACATTTTGGTCAGTGTGAGACAGTTTTCCTGGGGCCTTGATTGGTATCAGTCTGCCCTTGGTGTGCAGTGGGGTAAGAGTGTGCAGTGGGGGCATGACAGGTCGGGGCCCACCAGCAGGGCTATCACGGCCCGGTACTGGGCCACGGCCCGGCTGTTGAGAAACCAGGGCTTAGGGTTCAATTCTGGCTTTGAATTTTTTTTACTGATACTCCTATATCTCTAACAGCAAAGAATTTAGTTTTCCTGATAAATTCAGGAAATGACCAACTTAATACTAAATTTATTAATCTTGTTATATTGGCCGTTAGATACCTTATCTTAAAAAAATGGAAAATGCGGGCAGTTCCTAGTATCCCGGAAATTAAAAATTGCTTAAAAAAACAATTTACCCTTGAACAACTTGATATTAGCACCGACAAAGAGGAAGAGATTGTCAGTTTTTTTTAAAATGGTCACCATTTATAAAAATACTCCCACCTTCTGAAATTGAATACTGTATTTAATATATCATTTTCGAAATTCTGATTTGGTTTTATTAGGAATGTGGCTTTTAAAAATTTTTTTTGTTTGTTTTTTTGTTTTTGTTTTTGTTTTGTTTTGTTGTTTTGTTCTGTCCTTGTCTCTGTCTTTGTCTCTGTCTTTGTCTCTGTCCTTGTCCTTGTCCTTGCCTCTTTGTAAATAATATGGAAAAGCCAATAATGTGCAATTGAAATATGGGAAAGTTATGGAATTATAGTTTTGCAATTATACATTGTCTATTATTTTTTCCTTTGTATACCCCGTTTGGGGTTCAAATTTATTTTGTACATGTATTATGCATTATTGTAAATAAAATAATAATAAAAAAAAAAAGTTTACCCAAAATATTACTAAAAAAAATTGGGAAAAAAAAACCTCCCCTAAAAACTAGCTAAAAAACAAAGAACCCCTAAATAAAACACCAACATAAACTAAAGCCCACAAAAAAATAACCCCTAGATCCTTATTAAAATAACTACTAACCCCCTCAAAATAACCTAACCAAAAAAAAACTATAATACCTCTAAAAATTAAAAGTCTCAAAAAAAGCTTAACTAAAAACTAGAATAAAAAAATAAGCAAGGGGGGGGGGGGGGGCAGAGCCGACCGGTAACCAAGATGGTCACATGACTTGGGAGCTCCGTACAATCCACATCCAAAAATGCTCTATTTGTGTCTACAAATCAAGAAAATTGCTGAGCCGGAGCAGATTCTAATGAGGGATGCTCCAGACGTGCTGTGAGGCGACTATCGAGCCGGACAATCCATGCCACACTGAACACACATAGAGAAGACTGTAACACAAGGTAGCGCCACGCCATTTTTGACGGCCTGCTCCTCCAACACGGACATCGACCACGGCGCTCATATGCGCCTGACGCCTATGCATCTGCTTATCCCCTGCCTACAAACAGCAATATCAGACATATTGGCGATACAGGGAAGTATGCCAGGTACTCTTCTAAATATAAAATGGGTGCACATGTCACCATAGTTTACATATAGATGGCCTAAGTTCGACATAGAATCTATTGGCTCTTTGGGGGGCACAATCGCCATAAAATATTGCATCTGCAAACTAACTATAAGAAGATTGTACCTAGCACATTTAAAGAGGAAACCTGTCAGAGCAGTGAATTCACAGGGGCCCTGGATGTTAAATAAAAAACCCACTGATCACAAATCTAATACAAGAAACTTAACCCTACTGGTTTTGCCATGGAGCTTCACTTAAAAAGAGCCTTAGTTCGAACCCTCACAGAACAGTTAAACCGCCAAACTATGGACCTTGCTGAGGAAATCAGGTCAACATTTTCCTACCCTACCCTTCTGGCAACTACAGCGACTCCTTATAAATACCAAGGAGATCTGACACCAGACAATATGCAGGGGCATTCAACTGAGGACAATATGACCTGATGTGCAACTATTCAGCAAAACTGGGAATTCCCACACTCATTCCAAGCACAGGTCTCACAAACACAGCGATAAGATAGAAGCTGAAGTGAGACACAAGATATGCTGCACACTCAAAAATACCCTTTCTATGGGAACAAGGGTCACACTAGAAGATGAGAAGAGTGATCACAAACTCACTACACTACCTATTCCCCGTGCCTCTATAGATCTCATGTATGGCCCAGCAGAGACTGGGCGATCGGACCCAGCACTACAGCCATTATTGTGGCCTCACCCGGTCCCCTCTTTATTATTCTCCGACATCATAGTAGAACTGTATACATCTTTTGGGGCCTCTCTTTGGAGATATTCAACCAACAGCCAGGATGACCCTAACATGCACACCCGGATACCCTTTCTCTATGCCCAAGACACCAGTAGAGACCTCGAAGATAGTGTCTATTTGCTGCATTATTTTGGATATGGTGAGACACTCACCACGCAATCAGACTGGGGTATGAGAAACACGGAAGCTAAAAATTATCTTGGAGATATCCCTTGCCTCTGACATACTTTGAAGCAGGCTAAAACGTAGAGTGTGGATCATAGAGACTGTTTATTCAGTCTTTTGCACAGACCATATGCCTGAAGTTCCGCATCAGGCAATCTTAACCAACACTTGCAGTTAATTTGTATTACTTTATACCCATGCACTGTTCTTTGTTGAGAGTTAGCTATTCAACTTTTATTAGTGTACCTTACAGTTTATATTTGATAAAGTTAACTTCTTCTGACTCATTTTGCTTTAGGGCACTACATTTAATGAAGGCATCAAACACATTTCTGACAAGGTGACCTGTGCTTTACTAGATGTTTATGTATAAGGTATTCTCCTAATTACTTGTTCATATATACTAACATATTCCATGGGATTTATGGCGATGTCTTGTATGTGGGTTATACATGCCCTATTATTCTCTCCTTAAAATATTAATCCAGAGAAATGACTGACGTTCCCTCCCTACCAACATTATGTCCTGTGACATTCACAAGTTCATATAGTATATATTATGTGCATTTGTCTACTTCTATTAGGGAATGAAGCCCAAGTCTCCTTTACAGCTCATCTAGTTGATACAGTCCATATGACCACTACTCATTAGTACCCTTGTAATAACCCCTTACTCATGCAGATAAATCCCCCCCCCCCCCCCATCTCTCATGTCTCAATCAGGGTGCAGAATATAAGCTAATAAATGGAAATTTGTGTTTGGAGTCCCCTAGACTACAACCTACAGTTACTAACCCACATCATCAAGACCACCCTCTGTCCCTTATATTTTCTATGTTCACATGATCACCCTTTGGGGCTTCTCAAAATTTACCATTCATAGCCATTACCATTTATTTTTATGTGAGAACTATAATTATAGGGTGTATTTGATGTAAGTTTTTTGCCTAAAGACCTTGCTTAATGTAATAGCTGATCTTACTGAACTGGGGTGTAATTACTGTAGTCGTATTATCAAACGCCATAACACTCGTAGGGTCTTAGCCCATCCCCAAGCTATTAATAAGTTGACTTATATGTTTGATATGGTTATTTACATAACAAGCTACTGTAACCCCCCTTTCTCATACTTTATTTAACTGAGTAAGAAATTGGACTCACAATTCTGCAACTCCACTATAGTACACCCACAATTTACCTATGACTCCCAGTACCTAAGATTTATATATTCTCACTCTCTATAATCACTTCCCAACATTATGCAAATGGTTGTAAGTGCACCCCTATATACTACTCTGATTACCATAAGGCACATCTGACTCTAACGTAATATTTCTACCATTACCTTTAATAATTGATGCCACAAAATACCAGTGTGCCTGTTGGTGGCCCTTGTGTCAGCGGCCGATACATGAGGGTTTACCGCTTGTAGCTCTTAGTAGTATCAAGCAGGATTTATATCAGTGATACTAAATTGCTGGTCTTATCAGCAGGGTTTCCTATATATTGATATAGGTTGATTATGGTAGATGTGATAGGCACACTCTGATTTGCTCATAATCAGGGGGATCTCTGATTATGTTTTCTCTGTGAGGTTATATGTATCTCGCTTATCAGAATATCATATAGACCCTCTTCTGTACACATGCATTCTGCTCCCTTCACCACATTGCTCTGTCATTTTAGAAGGCTCCACCCCTCCTCCCCTCGCTCATTTCACTCAGATCAGCTTTTGCCCGCTGAATCCCCCCTCCTTATATAACTTGGTCCATGAGTGACCAAAACAAAAAAAGCTAACTCCCCTTGCCCTACCTTTACTCGACCAGATAGCTCCAAGGGTGTACTTTATGGCATTGTGGGGACCATATTTCCATTTTTACATAATATAAAACTAAAGTCCCATTATATTGTGTCCAAACTCTTTACTGGCACATTAGTCAAACATAATCTGAGATTTCACTCCTATGTCTTTATTTCATATTGCAGATTTCTTTATCTTCAAACAAACCATTATAATACAAAACATAGCTCTATACTTTATGGGTATAGCCCCTTCACTGCTCTAGCTACACACCTTTTTATTGTTTTCATAACAATTACTTTTATATATTGATCCATAGGAGCACAGAATTGATGCCCAAAACCGTAACCTAACTGTTACTTTGTCATGTTTGTGTGAAAACAGTGTACATCGTATTTCAATGTGAATATTGTCTATGGACGAATCTTTTCTGTTTCATTTCTCTTAACTTCAATAAAAATTGTTTGCAAAAAAAAAAAATGAACAAAAGTCACCCTAAAAATTAAAGAATAAAAATTTAACTAACAGAAAAAAACACTGTCCAGCATCTTGATCTGATGTACCTAACGTTCCAATGCTATGCATGATCATCCCCATGGGGCCCAATTCCTGTGGTCTTCTTCCTGGGGTCTTTTTCCTTCTTTTCTCCAGAGCAAACTGGTTCTAAATTTTTTATAAACATCTTAGTTTTTGTTTTTTGTTTTTTAAGTAAGAGCTTTTTAAATTTAAAATGAAACAAATATGAAGTGCAAATCTAACATAGGTACCTTACTGCTCAAGTCAATTTTGAGTATTAAAGGGACACAACCCAAATTATTTCTTTCATGATTCAGATAGAGCATGCAAGTTTAAGCAACTTTCTAATTTATCAATTTTTCTTGCCAGCCCATTTTAGGTTCAGCACAATGGATAGTGTTTGCTTATTGAAGGCTGACATTTACACACCAATAAGCAAGCTTAACCCAGGTTCTCAACCAAAAATGGGGCGGTTTTTATGCATCACTTTCCTGCTTTTTAAATAAAGATAGCAAGAGAACAAAGAAAATTTCATAATAGGAGTAAATTAGAAAGTTGCTTAATGAAAATATTTGCATTTTAGTGCATTTTCTTTGCATCTTCCTTGAGTTTCAAATATTGTTCCTGCTGCTTTTTTAATGTGATTGTTTTCAGGTATTCACAGATTTCTTATTTCATTATGTCCTACATGTGTAAAAGCTCTTGGAATTATTTGGTGTATTGAAAGTTTACAAGTTTTCAATATTGAAGGGAATCCGCTATAAAAGTGCCACACACTTGAGGGACCTCAAGCAAATCCTTTATTTATGCTTTCCCTGTGCCTAGTAGAGAACTAAACCGTACACAGTAAACAGAAGATATATTGTATGCTTTAAATAAATACATATAAATGTGTTTACAGGATGAAGTTTGCAAAGATGACAGAGAATGCACACAATTAACTAAGCAAACCCAAAATGCAACTCTGCTTGGAGAGGAAACATTTAAACTTGAAAGTAAAAAGATATATAAGGAAGGCAGTTCAGTTTTACAAGATGCTCTTCAAGAGGATGAAATTGCGATTACTTTGGAAAATCAAGAAACTGTTACGGAAGGTGAATTATACTGTTAACCAATAAACCAATTCATTTTTCTATTATTTTAATATTGCTTAGTTTAATCAGACGGTATTCTGATATTTTTTAAATGAGATTCATGCTTGTTTCTTTGTAAACGTATGTTATTTTATGTTTAAACTTCGGTTATCATCATTTTCTTATATATTTACTGTTCTTCCTCTCACACGACAAGATAAAACTGGTAATGCTAGTTATATTTGTTATATGGGCATATATAGGCATCAGAGTGTACAAACCAGTGAACATCAGATCCTGCTAAATAGTAATATTTATCTGGCAAGCTTTCTCATTATGTTCCTTTATTATTGCAGCTTCAACATTTGCAGATACAGAATTCATTTTTCTGCAGCCCCCAAAATCTTCAAAAGATAATTTGAATCCATTAGTGGCAAAACATCCCAGGGAAAAGCAAGAGAACCTGAGTGAAATAAAAAGAAAGGAAAACAGCCAGTTCTGCCATACAGGAAAAGAAAGTGTACTGTTTCTAGGTAAACCCAATCAAGCTCTAAACCAGCAAACTCAACTGTGCCATTTTGTAGTGGAGGACAGCTCACATGTGAGCAAAACAACTGTTAGATGTATAAACAAGCATCTTAACCAAAGCGCTCCAATTCAACCTCAAAGTACACGGATTAGAGACTTGATGAATTCTGTGGAACATAATCTTCCTTCCTATTACAGTCAACAGAACAAAGAAAGTCTTAATCTGGTGACAACAGAAGCTTCACATCATTCTCCTTTACCCAGACTCAGGCAACCTCTTATGAGAGATAATCTATCTAAAAGAATTTCGTGGGTCACAACACCACACCTTGCAAAAAGTATCTCACCTCCATTTATTATTAATGGCTCAAAACCACCAGTTTTTTCAGTTTCTAGGCAGCACACTATTGTGGTTAAAAGCTTAAGTCATTCAAAGGAAGCGTCACGGATGTCATTGGACAGTAACAAAATGAAACGAAATCCAGTTCAACTGAGGCAAACTCATAAGTCTGCAGATCTGAATCTTCCTCTATTGCCCACATATAAAAAGAAGACAGACAAAAGAAATGAGATTTTAAGGCTAGAATTCATTTAAATTATTTCAATTGATATTTGGAGAAAAAAAAATAACATTAAGTCATAAAAAGCCTTACTTCAATAACTGGATACATATGCATTGGGGGCTATTTTTATCGTGATTAGGCTAAGCATTTCAATAATGTAAACACTAATCATAATTATTCATAATATAAACAATATAAATTTCAGTTTACATTTGAAACCTATTTAGCCTTTCATGGAAAGCAAAACCATGTAATGTAATGAAAATCTGTGTTGAAAGTTGAAATTATTGTTGTACTCATTGGCCAAAGCCCCCTTTTTCCTTTGGTATGGTAAACACACAGAAGGACACGTCTTAAGTTTGAGATATTTTTAAATTCTTGCATTAAAATGTATTTTTATATGAACACTGTAGCTAAAAATATACTATTAAAATGTAACAAGGTAAAAAAAAAATTAACTAAAAACTATAGAGATGTAGGCAATTCAACTAAATTAACCAAGAAGTAGAAAATTTAAGCAGGGAACGCAAAGCAAAGAGATGTTTATCAACAAATATTATATGAGTTTCAAAAATGTATGTGATTTTACTACAAATGTACAGATTTTTAAACTAAGGTAAAAAAATGTTTATCTATATAGCACCTATATAAAGCATCCTGTGTCAATATATAATAATTTTGTACTACATATACAGTAAATGTAAAAAACAATATTCTTTATATATTAGTTTAGCACATCTTCTGTTCTTTAAAATGTATGCAAAATTGATAACTAAGGCAATAAATAACAATATTAACAATGAAATCATGTCATGTACTAATATTGGCCCCATTCGAATTCATTAGAATTCCCAGGCAACAATGTTAAACGCAAGCTATTTTTTTTTCTATGCCATTAAAATATATTAAAATAAATGCATTGCCACTTGAATTAGTCAAATTGCTTAAATTGGTAAATGATGTAACAGGAAAATTTAGTTAAAGCCAAGAAAAATTAGAAGAAACAGACATATTGAGGGATTTTTCAAAAAGGTTTTCACAGACCCTAATGGAAACAAAAGAATAAAATAAGTAAATTCTGAATGGATAATGAATGCATAACATTTTTTTTAACTTTAATATTAAAGATGAATTCGCTGTATGCAGTTTGCATATAACAATTTTATATAATTTAAAAAAAATTGTATTAACATTTTTTAACATCAAAACATTCTGATGATTGTACCTGATTAAAGGGACACTGTACCCAATTTTTTTCTTTTGTAATTCAGAAAGAGCAAGCAATTTTAAGCAACTTTCTAATTTACTCCTATTATCAATTTTTCTTCGTTCTTGCTATCATTATTTGAAAAAGAAGGCATCTAACATTTTTTTTGGTTTCAGTACTCTGGACAGAACTTTTTTATTGGTGGATGAATTTATCCACCAATCAGCAAGGACAATCCAGGTTGTTCACCAAAAATGGGCCGGCATCTAAACTTACATTCTTGCATTTCAAATAAAGATACCAAGAGAATGAAGAAAATTTGATAATAGGAGTAAATTAGAAAGTTGCTTAAAATGTTATGCTCAATCTGAATCACAAAAGAAAAAATTTGGGTACAGTGTCCCTTTAAGTGTCATAGATGAAAGAGATTTCAGAAATATTAATATTATTGGGGGGGGGCATGAATTGTTTAAATAGAATATTTACCAATAAACCAGAAGTTTCCTGCCTGCACCTGATAGACCCATAGTAGATTATTATTCCAGCACATGGTTACTTTGGCAACAAACTAGTCTGTAGTGATGGGCAGCTAAAATGTACATACTTGCACATATTCCTCACAAGTTTAGTATATATATAGCACTTTAGTATATATATAACACTTTAGTGGTGTTAGAGATCAACAGCACTAATATTTACACACTAAACTTAAAGTTATGAGATGTCCAGGAGAAAGGTAAAAATCCAGTCTGTTACATTTAAAAATTAAATGTTGAATAAACACAATTTTTAACAAATTTGACAAAACATTTACCAATCCCAGTGAATCTGTATGCCCCAATAAAGGTCAGGTACAAAATATAGGTGTGAGGTATGGTGTTAATTAAAGCTGCTTACATCACATGCTCATATTCAAAGGATATGTTTCATGTAGTATTATTGGCCAACATGTACAGAACTCATATATTTATACACTTGCTATGATGATAAGTTTTATTCAGTGGAAAACAAAAATATTTTGAATTTCAAAGAAGGAAGTTGTTTGTTTTGGCAAAGGATGCCAGACTGATGTTGTTTTCCAGTAGGCACTCTGTTCATGATATGCATCATTGAAATAAGACTCTGGATCTACACTGACACTAAACAAGTTCAATATAGAGCAGATTGTTTGTGAGATTATTTCAATAATTATTTGTTTGCTTTGTTTAAAGACTGTTCATTTTTCTTTCCAATGGCATGGAAAGTCCACAATTCTATTCAATTACTAGAGGGAATTTAATCCCTGGCCACCAGGAGGAGGCAAAGAACACCCCAGCAGAGCTGTTAAGTATCACCCCCACTTCCATAAATCCCCAGTCATTCTTTGCCTTATACATCAGGATGGATGTGCGAAGATGGTGTCTGAAGATATTAATCCTTTAATGGGTACTTTTCCCTGTAAGCAAGGATTGGGGCTATGTTGTGTCCATGTAATTCTCTTTAGTAAGATTAATGGTGGCTTTTAGCATTAAGAAGACGGCAAGGTAGCCCTTGCTTACCTTCTAACATTTATGCTACCCCTATATAGAAAACCAGGGTTGGTTACCCTGCTTTTCTTTTTCAGAGGTCGTCTGAGTCTTTCATACGTGAGAAGCTGTTCCTGCCCTGCAGCTGAAGCTCCAAAGGTAAGTGCTTTTATTCCTTCTAGGTGAGAAGACCCAAGCACTTTGGCAGTTAATTCCCCTTTTTAAATTGAGTCTGGCAGTTATTCATAAATCTCTTCAGTGTTGGGATTTATTTAGGGGCAGTAAATACAGGGCACTGTGTTTATTTGAGCTAGAAAAGTGGCTCTATCTTTATGGAGAGATTGTCAGGGACTAAGTCAATCCGGTGATTTAATTTTTCTAGATGCATGTAAGATTAAGGGTTAGTACTATTCTCTTTCACATTGGGCATCTCTACCGGCTTCTCCTTTCATGCATTACGTTTTCGCCAGGAGATGTCCCTGCTCTGTTACTCTGTTTTTCCCTTAGATGCGGCACCTCTGACTACATAGTTCTAGGATAATCCATGTGGAGGTTGCCCCAGACTGTAGATCTGTTTCCGTTAGTGTAGAAAGGTTCACAGAATCAGTGGAAATTTCAATCGCACTTTCTACAGCATCATTTTATGTAACCCTGTGGCAGTTCATTTTCCCGCCATGGGCTGAGACGTTGGTAGCTCCTTCAAGAAATCTCAAAGGTATTTATTGGAGGGACGTTTGGCTAGGGGCATATTCATGAGTTTATTGCCTTTCAGTTTTGGCATTCCTTGCTGTGTAAGGGATGTTTGGTGTTTAACCTCCAAATTGATTTTTGTTTTTAAATCAGCTTCTATTTGTTAGTAATTTATGCTATATTGTTAATGATGTTTGGCTGCCATCTGGTCGTGGTTCTTATTAGACTAACGCATTATTACCCTTTATTCTATTTTAAGTTGATTTTTTTAATAATTATTCTGTCTTGGGTGAAATTCTTTATGTATATAATTTATAAAAAATTCAAGGAATTGGGGTTGAGGGCTATTTGAACATCATTTTCTCTTGTTCATCTTCATTATATTCTATCAACCTTTAAGTATATATAATGTCACAAAGGGAATTATGAGGGCTGAGTTTTCTTTGCTCATGATTATTTGATATGGTTTGTTGCAATAATCATTTAGGAAGCTGCACTTTTATGTTTCAGGATTTTATCTTGAAAATTCTAACACCTAGATTACGAGTTTTGCGTTAGAGGCTATGCGGTGCTAACGAGAAGTTTATGCTCACCGCTCACTTACAGACAATGCTTGTATTACGGGTTTTTACAAACCCGGCGTTAACCGCAAAAAAGTGATAGTAGAGCAAAATGTTGCTCCACATCTCACCTCAATACCAACGCTGCTTACATTAGCGGTGAGCTGGCTGAACGTGCTTGTGCACGATTTCCCCATAGGAATCAATGGGGGAGAACCGGCTGAAAAAAAACCACCTGCAAAAAAGCAGCGTAAAGCTCCTAACGTAGTCCCATTGATTCCTATGAGGAAAATACATTTATGTCTACACCTAACACCCTAACATGAACCCCGAGTCTAAACACCCCTAATCTTATACTTATTAACCCCTAATCTGCCACCCCCTACATCCCCAACACCTACATTATATTATTAACCCCTAATCTGCCGCTCCGGACACCGCCACCACCTACATGATACTTATGAACCCCTAATCTGCTGCCCCCAACATCGCTGACACCTACATTATATTTATTATCCCCTAATCTGCCGCCCCCAATGTCGCCGCCACCTACCTACACTTATTAACCCCTAATCTGCCGCCCCCAATGTCGCCGCCACTATATTAAAGTTATTAACCCCTAAATCTAAGTCTAACCCTAACACCCTCTAACTTAAATATAATTTAAATAAACCTAAATAAAATTACTATCATTAACTAAATTATTCCTATTTAAAACTAAATACTTACCTGTAAAATAAACCCTAAGCTAGCTACAATATAACTAATAGTTACATTGTAGCTAGCTTAGGGTTTATTTTTATTTTACAGGCAAGTTACTATTTATTTTAACTAGGTACAATAGTTATTAAATAGTTATTAACTATTTAATAACTACCTAGCTAAAATAAATACAAAAGTACCTGTAAAATAAAACCTAACCTAAGTTACAATTACACCTAACACTACCACTATAATTAAATTAATTCCCTAAATTAAATAAAATTATCTAAAGTACAAAAACAAACAAACACTAAAGTATAGAAAATAATAAAAAATTACAAGATTTTTAAACTAATTACACCTAATCTAATCCCCCTAACAAAATAAAAAAGCCCCCACAAAATAAAAAAGCCCTACCCTACACTAAATTACAAATAGCCCTTAAAAAGGCCTTTTGCTGGGCATTACCCCAAAGTAATCAGCTCTTTTACCTGTAAAAAAATTACAGATCGCCCCCCCCAACATTAAAACCCACCACCCACACAACCAACCCTACTCTAAAACCCACCCAATCCCCCCTTAAAAAAACCTAACACTAACCCCCTGAGACCAAGAGACATCTTCATCCAACCGGGCAGAAGTGGTCCTCCAGACGGGCAGAAGTCTTCATCCAGACGGCATCTTCTATCTTCATCCATCCGGCGCGGAGCGGGTCCATCTTCAAGACATCTGACGTGGAGCATCCTCTTCATCCGGAGTCTTCTTACTAAATGACGGTACCATTAAGGGACGTCGTCCACGATGGCATCCCTTCAATTCCGATGCAATCAGCCAATAGGATTGAACTGGCATTCTATTGGCTGTTTAGCTCTTTTTCAAGTGCCCAAACCCCTAATCTAAAAATAAAACCCACCCAATAAACCCTTAAAAAACCCTAACACTAACCCCCGGTTTTTCAGGGCAATGGGGAGGTAAGTATTTAGTTTTAAATATGTATTATTTAGTTATTAATAGTAGGTTTTATTTAGATTTATTTTAATATCATTAAAGTTAGTGGGTGTTAGGGTTAGACTTAGGGTTAGGGGTTAATAACTTTAGTATAGTGGTGGCAACGTTGTGGGCAGCAGATTAGGGGTTAATAAATGTAGGTAGGTGGGGTGATGTTGGGGGCTGCAGATTAGGGGTTAATAAGTATAATGTAGGTGTCAGCGATGTTGGGGGCAGCAGATTAGGGTTTAATAAGTATATTGTAGGTGTCGGCAATGTCGGGGTGGCAGATTTTATATTGTAGGTGTCGGCAATGTCGGGGTGGCAGATTTGGGGTTAATAAGTGTAAGATTAGAGGTGTTTAGACTCGGGGTTCATGTTAGGGTGTTAGGTGTAAACATAAATTTAGTGCCCCATTAGAATCAATGGGGTTGCGTTACGGAGCTTTAAGCTGCTTTATTGAAGGTGGTAGGCTTTTTTCAGCTGGCTCTCCACATTGAGGTCTATGGGGAAATCGTGCACAAGCACGGAAAACCAGCTTACCACCGCTCACCGCAGCGCTGGTATTAGAGTGCGGTATGGAGCTCAGTTTTGCTCTATGCTCACTTTTTGCCTGATAACGCCGGGTTTATGAAAATCTGCAATACCAGCGCTGTAGGTAAGTGAGCGGTGACAATAACTTGCAAGTGAGCACCACCCCGTTCATAACGCAAAACTTGTAATCCAGCCGTTAGTTATCTAAGTGCCCTTAAGACACTAATATATTTATATAATAGCATATACATTATTAAAAAAAAGAGCTGTTTTCTATGTTACCCTGTTTTATACAGGGGCTCCATGTTTTATTTTGACGGGATTTTTAAATATGTCTGTGGCATATATGTTATCCTTTTTTGTTCATGGGGCTTATTTTAATCTCTCTCATAGGGAGGTGATATTTCTAAGATCTGTGACAGTTATTGTTTTCTGTGTCAGACTCAATTTCTTAGTGTCTTGAGACATTAATATATTTATTTCTATGTGTTATTCATAGGGATATAATTTTTTGGCGTAAATACTTTTATTGGTGTGAATCTAGGGACTTCTCTTGGAGTTGGGTGAGGGTTCCCCATATCTGTCCTTTCTTCAGAAGGGCCTGGAGAAGGGCTTGTCAGTCAGTTCTCTTAAGGGTCAGATCTCTGCTCTGTCGATTCTTTGGCATAAACATCTGAAATACCTACCAGATGTTTAATCCCTTGTTCAGGCCTTGGTTAGAATCAGGACTGTGTTTAAAACCTGTTCCTCTTCCATGGAGCTTTAATCTTGATCTTAGGGTTTGCAGCAGGCTACGTTTGAGCCTATTCACTCTGTTATTAAATTGTTATCTTGAAAAGTTTTCTTTCTCCTTGCTATTTCTTTTGCTAACAGAGTTTCTGAGGTTTTGGCTCCGCAGTGTGATACCCCTTACCTTACTTTTCATGTGGATAAGGTGGTCCTTCATACTAAGTTGGAATTTCTTCCTAAGGTACTGTCGGACCACAAAATCAATTGGTAAATTGTTGTTCCTTCGTTCTGTCCTAATCCTTCTTCTCAGAAGGTACGTCTGATGCATAACCTGGATGTTGTGCATTATTATTATTATTATTATCATTTATTTGTATAGCGCCGCCAAATTCCGTAGCGCTGGATACAATGATAGGGGTATACAATGACAAAGATTTGTGATACAATACAAAACATAACAAGACAAAACAAATGTAGCACAGGAGGAAGAGGGCCCTGCTCCAGAGAGCTCACAGTCTATAGGTTTAGGGTGCAGAGACATAAGGTTGGGGTAGCTTGTTACATCGGTTGTATTTGCAGCAGTGAGTCAGGCAGCTCATGTACATGTATTAGCTTGGTTCGGATGCGGGATGGAGGAGAGATGGTAAGCCTCTCTGAATAGGTGGGTTTTCAAGGATCTTCTGAAGCTATACAAGGTTGGAGACAGTCTGATGGAGTGGGGTAGAGAGTTCCAGAGGACAGGAGCAGCACGTGCGAAGTCTTGGAGGTGGGAGTGGGATGTAGAGATAACAGGAGTGTAGAGACGTAGGTCAGCGGTTGATCGAAGAGGACGGGATGGGGGGTATTTCACAATGAGAGAGGAAATATAGTTGGGAGTTAGACTGTTGAGTGCTTTGTAGGTTAGGGCTAATACTTTAAATTGTATTCTGGAGTGTATGGGGAGCCAGTGTAGAGACTGGCAGAGTGGAGCAGCTGATGTAGATCGTCGACTTAGGTGGATGAGTCTAGCAGAAGCATTCATAATAGATTGGAGGGAGGAGAGGCGGAGTTTTGGAAGGCCATTTAAGATTAGATTGCAATAATCAATGCGTGACAGGATGAGGGAATGAATAAGTATTTTTGTAGCTTTTTGAGTAAGGAAGGGACGAATTCTGGAAATGTTGCGTAGGTATGAATGGAAGGATTTGGTAAGCGTTTGTATATGTGGGTTGAATGTGAGTTCTAAGTCTAGTGTGACCCCAAGGCAGCGGACCTGGGGTGAGGTGTTGAGAATAGAGACTCCAACCATCAGAGAAATGTCAGGTGTCGGATGTCTTGAAGAGGGAGGAATAAGAAGCAGCTCAGTTTTGGACAGATTGAGTTGGAGGTAGTGTGAAGACATCCAAGAGAAAATTGCAGAGAGGCAGTAAGAATTCTGGTTGAGTAAAGAGGGAGAGATATCAGGAGAGGAAAGATAGATTTGGGTATCATCAGCATATAAGTGGTACTGGAATCCAAAGGAGGCAGGATGTATAAAGAGAGAAAAGCAAGGGATCCAATACAGAGCCTTGCGGTACTCCAGCTGAGAGAGGCATAGGATCACAAGATATGTTGTTAAAGGAAACTGAAAACGAGCAGTTTGAAGGTCATAAATTAAAGCAGGATCAAACAAGGCCTAACCAGACATTGCAAATGGCACCTTTCTTATCAAAATGGAAGACACAGAAAAGAAAGCTTTTTTTTTAAGGTAATACAGACATACCAGAGAGAGATAAAGTTTTGTGCATGCTCTGAAATTCTATTTACAGGCAACTAGAGATGTTCATCAATCTCCTTCCCTTTTTGTTGTTTTCACTGGTAAGCATAGGGCCTGAAGGTCACTTCTTCTACTCTTTCTGGCTGAGAAGTGTTATTCGGATGGCTTATGAGACAGCCTCCTGAGGAAATTACGGCTCATTCCACTAGGGCCTCTAAGATGATCATTTAATCTTCTCTGGTTGAGGAGATTTGATCTTATGTCCGTGACATTTGGTGTGGTCCTAGATCATATCTGCTTAGTGATCTTAGGACTCTTTTGAGACTGATGGTTAGCTTGGCTGCCTAGCAATGGTTAGTTAGCAGTTTTAATCCTGCTACAAGCTTCTTGCACCTTAATTATATGTCACATTGTTTTTCTTCTTATCTTTGTTTAGATAGGATTCAAAGTTGTTTCTCTTACGAGAAGGTTTTTTGCCTAAGACTGTTGCATCTTGTCATATTTCTTCTTCTTTTTTCAGTAGCTTGCATTTCTCTTCTTAGAATTGTTTCTGCAAGTATTCTTGGTACTTATCTCTCTGTGTGATATCTTGGTTCAGGCGCCATCTTTTCATTTAGCAAGATCCCTTTTGGATTCTCTGCTGTTGATTCTCCACTCTCTAACATGGATGGTGAATCTGGAAAAGAGCTCTTTGGTGCAATATATCAGGGTATGTTTTTTTGAGGACGATCATAAACTATGGTCTCCATCAAGATTTTCTTGACAAGAGGTCAGAGGATCTAAACTCCTTACTGCCTGTCTTTCTCTTCTGTCCTCTGTCCGTTCTTCAGTGGCTCTGGGTAGGGAAGTCATTGGTCTAATGGTGACTTCCATGGACATCATTCCTTTTGCTCTTTTCCATCTGAGACCTCTACATTTATGCATACTCAGAAAATGGAACGGAGACCACTCGGACCTCTCTCAGAGGATAGTTCTAGACACCCAGACAAGTCTCTCAGTCTTGGTGGATCTCCCAGGACCTTCTGTCCCAGAGCACTTGCTTCCTGGGAGATTGTGACCACGGATGCCAGCCTTTTGGACTGGGGAGCAGTTTGGGGTTCCTTAAATAGCTCAGGGACTTTGGTCTCAGGAGGAGTCTGTCCTCCTTATAAATAGCTAGTGTTGAGAGCCATCTACAATGTCTGATAGCTTGGCCTCAATTAAGTTTGGTCCGATATATATCAGATTCCAATTGGACAACATCACTTAGGTGGCATATATCAACCACCAGGGAAGAACTCGGAGCTCACTAGCTATGAAGGAGGCACCTCACATTCTTCAGTGTGTGTAGTCTCATAATTGTCACTTTTCTGCCATCCACATCCCAGGGGTGAACAACTGGCAGCTCTGGTCAATGCCCTGGTGGTGCCATGGGACTTCGGTCTATTATCTGTTCCCCCCCGTTTGCCTTTCTTCCTCGGGTAATAGCCCGTATAAAACAGGAGCAGGATTCGGTGATTCTAACCACTCCTGCAGGGCTTTGCAGACCTTGTTAAGATGCCTTCCTTTCCCCCGTGGAAATTTCCTCTGAGGAAGGACCTTCCACTTCAGGGTCCCTTCCTTCATTCAAACCTAGATTCTCTAAAGCTTACTGCTTGGAGATTGAATGCCTAGTTATGTCTAGGCATGGGTGGGTTTTCAGAAAAGGTTTATTGATACTATGCTGCAGACTCGTAAGGCGGTATCTTGCAAGATTTACCATAAGGTGTGGCATAAATACCTTTATTGGTGCCAATCTAAGGGCTTCTCTTGGAGTCGGGTGATGGTTCCCCGTATCTGTCCTTTCTTCAGGTGGACCTGGAGAAGGGCTTGTCAGTCACTTCTCTGAAGGGTCATATCTCTGCTCTGTCGATTCTTTGGCATAAACGTCTGACAGACCTACCAGATGCTCAATCCTTTGTTCTCGCCTTTGTTAGAATCAGGCCTGTGTTTAAAACCTGTTGCTAGGTATGTGACTAGGCTTAACACAGACTTTTTCTAGCATAGGATAGCTCTTTTTTTATTTAGACACTTTGTTTCATCAGTTAATAATTATCATTATAGGATGTTCCCAAGATGACACCCCTCATTTCCCCTCATAATTTTTCACAACTAGAAAAAATAACATTGGAGAAATACTGTAAAATTTTCTCTCTTATACTCCCCCCCATCTTACAAAAGTTCATTATTGTATTGGTAAGGTAATTAAAGAACTTGTAAGAAGTGAACTTGGTTCTTCCCAGATTTATATTTGGGCATATGTACTTAGCGGCTGTAGACTGCTATAAACATAGTATCGAATCCTTATGGTATTCAGTGGTTTTCAAAAGGTGTAATCTTAAAATAAGAGTTTTCCCCCTTTTTTTCTCTCTCTCACCCCCTTTGTGCATTGCCCCCTCTTACTAAGCAGACATGTCCGAACTAACATTTTTGTTGCACAACACTCAAGGTCTTAATTCCCCAACCAAGAGAAGTCTACTAATCAATAACTTAAGAAAACATCAAATTGAAGTGACCTGTGCAGGGAACCCACTGGGTAGCCTCCGAGAGGTAGGTTTTCATTTAAGAACTATTCCCACCTTATTGAAGCGTCTTACTCTTCAAAGTCCAGAGGTGTAGCTATAAAGAGACTCCTTAGCTGTTGAACCTGCATAGAAGAGCTTCTCAACTTGAGAAGTTGTCCACCTGCCTTCGCTACATACAAGCAGCAGATCTGTTCGTTCACTGGTCTGCATGTATCATTTCACACTCCGATAAGGGTGTAATGCTCACCCCTTCATTCACGCAACCAATCGCAACCAATCAGGTGAGTGAAGGGAAATTCAATCACAGATTACTCTTCACTCACCACCTCAGAGGTGGTAAAGAGTGTAAGAAGCAGTGGTCTAATGACCTCTGATTCTTATATTGCAGGAACCAGGCTCACTTTTTTTTAAAAAAAAACACATTTTTGAAAGTCTGTTTTTCCTACATGTGTAATTAACAAATTACTGTTTATTTGTTTTGTTTTGTTATTTCTTAGGTACAAAAATCATGTGATAACTTTGACCCATAACTTTGACCCAGCATTGACCCAAACCCTAAGAGCCAAATTATCTATCTGCACACAGGAAAATCTCTAAAATAAAGGGGGCTGTTCCTACAAGTTTAAAGGGACAGTATACACCAATTTTCATTTAACTGCATGTAATAGACACTACTATAAAAATAATATGCACAGATACTGATGTAAAAATCCAGTATAAAACCATTTAAAAACTTACTTAGAAGCTCCCAGTTTAGCACTGCTAAAAAGGTTAGCTGAAACACCCACTGCAAGTGGTTCTATAGCAAAAAAAAAACAGACAACCCCCCTCCCCTCCCTCTGCATTTTTAAATCTTTTTAACAAATTAGAAACAGAGGGTTTTTGTATATTTGTCTAGACGAGCGAGTTTAAGAACTTTTGATGACCTTTATAAACGATTCTTCCCAAAGAAATAGTTTATTAGCTTATTTTCTACAAAGGTAACACAGAAGAGTTGCTAGTTTAAATTCACTCTTATTGTGCAATATATATATTATTGCAAACAAGTACAGACTTTACATATGGTTAAAATCATAAATTTAATTCCACAATTATTTTCCAATCAAATAATATTTTACAATAAAATATGTGATATTATACAAATAGGCACCAGTGTCTTAATATTAAAATCTGATAAAATTAACTTCACTTTAAATAAATATCTCTAGTGTAATCTGTTTCCTGTCGACAATAAATCATATTTGTCCAGTCTTTATAGTGTGTCACATCTGTGATGTGCTCTTGTGTTAGTTATTCCTTGGCCGGTATAGTGTGGCTGTTTATAGTTCTTCCGTGCAAACAATGTATCAATATACAAGCCGTAGAAATACCTTGTATCCTTTTAACGGTTATATTTTCTTCCTTCTATGTAGTCACGTATTACTCACATGATCTTGTTGCCGTTTTGAGGCTAGCAGGATGGCTTGCCTTGATCCTTAGATCCCCATGTATATGGATCTTCTGTAGTGCACTTCTGGACTCCGGTGTTGGTCCACAATGGGTGTTAGTTGCTGCAAGATATTCAGGTTTCATATGTCTGTCTCAGCAAGGAGCAAGCTAGAGTAGGTATACATTAGTATTCTCCTAAAACATTGGGGATTGGTTAGGAATCTAAAAAACAATGCAATGTTATTTAAAAATAAGCAAAACTATACTTTAAAAAAAAAAAAAAAAAAAAGCTGTATAGGAGGTATAAATGGATCATTTACAAAACACTTATGCAAAGAAAAATCTAGTGTATAATGACCCTTTAAGATGCCTCCCTTAGAAAGTAATGGACTTTGCTAGAAAGGGAGCTCACTAAGGAAGTTAGCAGAAAGCACTGTTTACACTTTAAAAATGAAATACTACAGACAGTACAAATCAGATTACCTAGATTTAGAGTTTTGCGTTAGAAGGGGTGCGTTAGCTACGCCTGTTTTTTCCCCTGCACCTTTTAAACAACGCTGGTATTTAGAGTTCTCTGAAGGGCTGTGTTAGGCTCCAAAAAGGGAGCGTAGAGCATAATTTACTGCCACTGCAACTCTAAATACCAGCATTGCTAACGGACGCGGCCAGCTTCAAAAACGTGCTTGTGCACAATATCCCCATAGGAAACAATGGGGCAGTTTGAGCTGAAACAAAACCTAACACCTGCAAAAAAGCAGCGTTCAGCTCCTAACGCAGCCCCATTCACCTAGATTTAGAGTTTTGCGTTAGAAGGGGTGCGTTAGCTACGCGTGTTTTTTTTCCCCCCGCACCTTTTAAACAACGCTGGTATTTAGAGTTCTCTGAAGGGCTGCGTTAGGCTCCAAAAAGGGAGCGTAGAGCATAATTTACCGCCACTGCAACTCTAAATACCAGCGTTGCTTACAGACGCGGCCAGCTTCAAAAACGTGCTTGTGCACGATATCCCCATAGGAAACAATGGGGCAGTTTGAGCTGAAAAAAAAACCTAACACCTGCAAAAAAGCAGCGTTCAGCTCCTAACGCAGCCCCATTGTTTCCTATGGGGAAACACTTCCTAAGTCTGCACCTAACACCCAAACATGAACCCCGAGTCTAAACACCCCTAACCTTACACTTATTAACCCCTAATCTGCCGTCCCCACTATCGCTGACCCCTGCATATTATTATTAACCCCTAATCTGCAGCTCCGTACACCACGCAACCTACATTATAGCTATGTACCCCGAATCTGCTGCCCCTAACATCGCCGATCCCTATATTAAATTTATTAACCCCTAATCTGCCCCCCCCAACGTCGCCGCTACCTAACTACACTTATTAACCCCTAATCTGCCGACCGGACCTCGCCACCACTATAATAAATGTATTAACCCCTAAACCACCTCACTCCCGACTCAAAAACCCTATAATAAATAGTATTAACCCCTAATCTGCCCTCCCTAACATTGCCGCCACATAACTTCAAGTATTAACCCCTAATCTGCCGACCGCACCTCGCCGCTACTCTAATAAATGTATTAACCCCTAAAGCTAAGTCTAACCCTAACACCCCCCTAAGTTAAATTTAATTTAAATCTAACGAAATAAAATAAATCTTATTAAATAAATTAATCCTATTTAAAGCTATATACTTACCTGTAAAATAAACCCTAATATAGCTACAATATAACAAATAATTATATTGTAGCTATTTTAGCATTTATATTTATTTTACAGGCAACTTTGTATTTATTTTAAGTTGGAAATCGGAATTAAGGTAGGAAAAATCTGATTGGCTGATTGGTGGGTTGTAATGTTGGGGGGGTATTGTATGTTTTTTTTAAATGCAAAAGAGCTGTTTTCTTTGGGGCATGCCCCGCAAAAGGACCTTTTAAGGGCTGGTAAGGTAAAAGAGCTGTTAACTTTTTATTTTAGAATAGGGTAGGGCATTTTTTTATTTTGGGGGCTTTGTTATTTTTTAGGGGCTTAGAGTAGGTGTAATTAGTTTAAAATTCTTGTAAACTTTTTTTATTTTTTGTAATTTAGTGTTTGTTTGTTTTTGTAATTTAGTTTAGTTGATTTAATTGTAGATAATTGTAGTTAGTTTAGTTAATTAATTTATTGATAATGTAGTGTTAGGTTTAATTGTAACTTAGGTTAGGATTTATTTTACAGGTAATTTTGTACTTATTTTAACTAGGTAGCTATTAAATAGTTATTAACTATTTAATAGCTTTTGTACCTAGTTAAAATAAATACAAAGTTGCCTGTAAAATAAAAAAAATCCTAAAATAGCTACAATATAATTATTCGTTATATTGTAGCTATATTAGGGTTTATTTTACAGGTAAGTATTTAGCTTTAAATAAGATTCATTTACTTAATAAGATTTATTTTATTTTGTTAGATTTAAATTATATTTAATTTAGGGGGGTGTTAGTGTTAGGGTTAGACTTAGCTTTAGGGGTTAATACATTTATTAGAGTAGCGGCGAGGTCCGGTCGGCAGATTAGGGGTTAAAAAGTGTAGGTAAGGTAGCAGTGACATGGGGGGGCAGATTAGGGGTTAATAAATATTATGTAGGTGTCGGCAATGTTAGGGGCAGCAGATTAGGGGTACATAGGGATAATGTAGGTTGCGGCGGTGTGCGGTCGGCAGATAAGGGGTTAAAAAATTTTATTAGAGTCGCGGCAATGTGGGGCGACCTCGGTTTAGGGGTACATGGGTAGTTTATGGGTGTTAGTGTACTTTAGAGCACAGTAGTTAAGAGCTTTATGAACCGGCGTTAGCCCATAAAGCTCTTAACTCCTGACTTTTTTCTGCGGCTGGAGTTTTGTCGTTAGAGTTCTAACGCTCACTTCAGCCAAGACTCTAAATACCAGCGTTAGGCAGATCCCATTGAAAAGATAGGATACGCAATTGATGTAAGGGGCTCTGCGGTATGGAAAAGTCGCAGCTGGAAAGTGAGCATTAGACCCTTTCCTGACTGACTCTAAATACCAGCGGGCGGCCAAAACCAGCGTTAGGACCCCTTAACGCTGGTTTTGATGGCTAACGCAGAACTCTAAATCTAGGTGATAGTATTTTATTATCATTTTTGTATGTTTGTGTTTTTCTTATTAGAATGATGTGGTTTTTTAAATTAAGTTGAGTACAAACATATTAAGGCAATGAAAGAGAAACAATCAAAAATATAAGAAAGAAAGGAATAAGAGTGCAAAGGCGTAATCTTCCCAGAACCGAGGAGCTTTATGTATACAATACTCCTATGAGAAGAGATCACCGATTCTGGTATACTCTATGAGTCACCTGGGGCCTGGTTTCTGTGGACTCAAAGATCCCATATTTTCCAGTATGATTCAGTTTTATTGAGATGTTGGTAGAACCCTCTCTCCATCTGGGCATAAGTTTCTAGAGTCTGTTTAATGTCAGTCAAGGAAGGTGGGTCTGGCGTTTTCCATTTCCTAGCGATGGAAATCTTGGCTGCTGCAAATATGAAAATAGCTAGCTGGCGGTAAGGCTTTGGTGTTTGCCTTGGGAACATGTTCAGTAGGGCCACCCTAGGTTCTTCTAAGAGGGACATTCCGACTGATCTACATAACCCGAAAACATCATTCCATAATTTTCTCAGGGCCGGACATGCCCACCATATACGGAGGTCTGTACCCACTCGTCCACAGTTTCTCCAGCAAAGGGACGAAAGAGACGGAGCAATCTGTGCTAGTCTTAATGGGGTGTAATGCCATCTAAGGCATACTTTCACAAAGAGTTCCACTGAATTGGCGCAGTGAAGTGTGTTTTTAGTAAGTAAGAATGCTTGTGCCCAGGTCTTTTCTGAGATCTGAATTCCCAGATCTTTTTCCTAGGCCTTTAATTGCCACACTGTACTGGAGTTTTCATCCTTCATGATTAGCATGTAATGCATAGATAGTGACCTCATCAGTGACGAACCAGATTTAAATTTTTGTTCCCAATTGGTCAGGGTTCTGAGGTCTGTTGATGGGAAACCCCAACTCACTAAAAGTGTATGGAGTCGTAGTCTTTCAAACATGAACCACTGGGGTAAACTTGAGCCGTCTCCCCTTTGCACTGGTTCCGCCAACTTTAGGGTATTTTGCCGATAAAGGTCAGAGACTCTTATCAAATCCCACTGGCTCCACTGGGAGTGATGTGAGTAAGGTAGACCCCTAAGCAGGCCTGCGATGGAATGGACTGGGGATGGGTGTGGGGCTATATCAACATAGTGTCTGATAGACTTCCAGCAACTAAGGGTCTGTTTAACTATGGAATTCTGGATGCCAACATCTTCAATTAGATAATTTGGAATCCAGGGCAGGTCTCTAAGATTGATCCCCGTGGGAAGAGAGAATTGTTCAACTCTCTTCCAGCCTGTAAGCATATCCGTCGTCCCCCAACCAGATATGTGGGACAGTCTTGCAGCCTCATAATAGGTGGTAATATTAGGAAGCGAAACTCCACCTAGGTGATACGGTCTTTGCAGGATTTTCCTAGCAATTCTTGTTTTTTTCCCCTGCCAGATGTATCTGGTAATTAGAGCATTGAATTTGTCCAAGAGGGCTTGAGGAAGGTTAATTGGGAGGCACCGAAAATAATAAAGTATCTTCGGTAGGACGGTCATTTTGACCGAGGCTATACATCCCAGCCAAGATACCTCTTTAAAGGACCATGTACTGAGTAGTACTCTAGTTTCAGACAGGAGCTTTTCAAAATTCTTTGACCTAACTACGTCCACCTTAGGACCCAATTGGATGCCCAAGTGTGTAATGGTGTAGGAAGCCCATTGAAATTGGTAGGACTCTTTGAGAATTTCCAATTACATGTATCGGGAGCACTTCCGTTTTGGCCAGATTAAGTCTATAGAAACTATGGGAACTGAATAAGGATATAATCTCAAAGAGTGCCGGGAGAGAACCTATAGGGCTGGAGAGGAAGAGGGTAACATCATCAGCAAAGAGAGCGATCTTTCCCCCCCCCTCCTCCTCTCTCATCCCCACGTGAACTCAAAGGGACCCCCCGAATCCTAGGGGAGTTCCTAATCGCCTGTGCCAATGGCTCAATAGCCAGGGCAAAGATAATGGGTGAAAGAGGGCACCCTGTCTCGTTCCATTAGTTACTGGGAAGCTTTGAGAGCAAAAACCCAGACCCGTGACTCTAGCGCTCAGAGAGCTATAGAGAGCTTGAATGGCTAACACTATTTCTCTGGGAAATTCAAAGGACAGAAGGGTCTCCCAAAGGTACTCCCATCTGACCCTGTCAAACGCTTTTTCCACATCCAGTGACAGGGCCAGCATGGGTATTTTCCTTCTATCCGCCTCCAAAAAGATGTTTAAAATGCGTCTAGAGTTATTGGGGCCTTCCCTTCCCCAAGTGAACCCCACCTGGTCAGGGTGCAAAGGCTCGGGACAATAAGACGTAGTCGATTCGCCCATAGTTTGGAATAGAGCTTGACGTCTATATTGATCAGGGAGATGGGGCGATAACTCCCACAATGTGTTGTGTCTTTGTTAGGTTTTGGTATAGTGAGGATCGTTGCCTCCAGAAGCTCGCTCCTAAAGGAGCCTTTCTCCTTGGCTTCGGCAAAAGTCTGAAGCAAAAGTGGGGAAATTTCTGGGTGAAAGGTCTTATAAAATAAAGCCGGGAACCCATCAGGTCCCTGAGCCTTCCCGTTTTGAAGTTGGGTAATCACAGTTTTCAGCTCAGAAGCTGAAAAAGGGGTCATAAGTCCCTCGACAGCTGTCTTGGACAACACGGGCAGATGGAGGTCTTTCAGAAAGGCCTGGATCTCGACACGTGACAAGGGATTAAGCTCCTCCTGTTGTTGGAGGTTATACAGGTTAGAATAGAATGCCGCAAAGGCTTCTCCTATATCTTTTGGAGAGGTGACTCTGTTGTTTCCATGATTTATGGATAGGATGCGAGATGAGGCAACCCTCCTCCTCAGTTTTCTGGCCAGAATGGTAGATGCTTTGTTTCCCTGGTAGTATAACAGCTGTTTGAATCTGTGCACCGCCTCTTGTACTCTGGATAGCTCTATATCTTTAATTTGGGCCTGGAGGGTTAGTATTTCCTCCGCCAACCCTGGGTTAGGATTATCCTTACTGAGTCTTTCTTTGGCCCGGAGGTTAGCTACTAGGAGACCCAAGGGGGCCCCCCTTTGCTTTTTAACAGAGGCCTGTTTGTGGATACAAACTCCCCGTATATAAGCTTTAAGGGCTGCCCATACCATCTGATGAGAGGGAGTGGAGTTGCTGTTGAGAGACAAAAATTCCTGTATGGAACTTCTGATCAACGGTTGGAAACTCGGGTCTGCCCACAAGGCGGCCGGAAATTTCCAATGCGGTCTTGCTGATGAACCCATGCCAGAATCTAGAGACACTATAAGGGCATCGTGGTCCGACCAGGAACAAAGCTTAATAGAAGCACTTTTAATTATATTAAGCATCCAGGTATCTGTGAAAAAATTATCCAACCTAGAGTACGAGTGATGGGGCCTGGAATAGTATGTATAATCTCTAGCAGTTGGATGGCAAGCCCTCCACACATCATATAGATTATTCTCCGAAATAAGGTCCCTGAACATCTTGGCCGTGGATATTGAGTATGGGTCAATCCTCTTACCCTGACCGACCTTTTTATCAAAGGAGGGGTCCCAAATCATGTTGAAATCCCCTCCAAGGATTAGTCTGCCTGTCTTTATTCTACACACATTTTGAAGGATAGTTTTGAGGAACCTAGGTTGATTTAAATTAGGAGCATAAAGATTCACCAATGTATTGACTTGACCCTCAATCTTACATATTAGAATGAGGTATCTCCCCTCTGGGTCAATTTCAAGATAGATTTGCTCATAGCTGGTCAGTCTATGGATGACGATTGCTACCCCTCTAGTCTTCTCTGAGTGAGTAGCCGAAACAAAGTTAGTAAAGTGTTGGAACTTAAATGTAGAGGGAAGGTTATGCAACCAATGTGTTTCCTGAAGAAACACCACCTGTACTTTATTCGTTTTCATATAGTTGACCATAAGACTACGCTTAGTGGAGGAATTGAGGCCCTTACAGTTCAGGGAAGCAAAGGTGAGGGCAGACGTGGAGTTCCTCATTTCAGAGTGTGTGGGAAGAAGGCAAGAAAGAGAATAGAGCAGTAGTATCACGAGAGATAGAAAGTTAAAGCAAAGAAGGAGAATGGATTCTGCTCCACCTACCTGCACACCAGTTCTTAAATATGGAAGTTGGAGTATGTTTATTCTCATATCGTGTCCGTTGTAGAGACTGAGATCCGCTGTATGGTGATAAACAGGAAGTTAGGCAGAGAAACAACACAGACGTCAGGCAATTTATATGGCAGTTTCTGATCTAGGTAGGAGTTGCCACAAATGAAGTGGAGTATGAGTTGAAAACTCTAGTATGAGCTATTACTCTAGGTTATAACATAGTTATAAACTATACTAAAATATATGTGGCGGCACTATTCACAGCCTAGCAAGGAATTCACAAAAGGATTAACGGTGTGAGTAAATTCCTTGATCTCATCAAAATGAGAAATAATCTTTTTTTTGGGGGGAGAGAATAAGGATCTAGTTTTAAATCCTTTGTCTGGGTATCAGGTTCTTAGCTACTAAGGAGGAGCTAGGGGGATAACGGGAGGAATTTGGAGAGAATAACTCTTGAGTCAGAAAGACTCTACCTTAATATGATTAGGAAGAATGATGTGTTTTGTATATTTAGACACAT
This sequence comes from Bombina bombina, assembly GCF_027579735.1. Classification (NCBI taxonomy): domain Eukaryota; kingdom Metazoa; phylum Chordata; class Amphibia; order Anura; family Bombinatoridae; genus Bombina; species Bombina bombina. The sequence continues at coordinate 553,788,423 of NC_069502.1, forward strand.
TCTTGTCACCTTTTCGTTTGCAAGATAAAACAGTGAGATCTATCCTCCCTGACGTAGTGCATGTGGATCAGGCGGGATTTGTCCCCCATAGAGAGGCCAGGGACAACACCATAAAGGTACTGCAACTAATAGACTATATAAAACGTCAGGATATACCCGCCATTATGATCTCAAACAATGCTGAAAATGGTTTAATTGGGACGTCCTAGCCAGTGTTTTAAAACATTTGGGATTTGGTCCAAAAATAATAAAACGTATAGCTAGTCTATATACACTCCCATCAGCGAAAGTGAAAGTAAATGGACTGTTATCTTCCCCTTTTATAATAAAAAATGGCACTCAGCAGGCTTGCCCCCTGTCACCGACCCTGTTTATTTTATCCATGGAAGTGCTAGTGGCCCACATCAGAAGAAATGAAAATATAAGAGGGATTAGAGTAGGACAGAATGAATACAAGCTTACTATGTATGCTGATGACGTGTTGGTGTCCCTGGCCTCCCCACATCAGCCTCTCCCACACCTGTTGCAAGAATTTACTGAATTTGGACGTTTTTTCTAATTTTTTTAATTAATGCACAGAAATCGGAAATTTTAAATATTACCCTGTCCCCACAGTCATATGCGAACTTAGCTAACATATGTACTTATAAGAGAAACACTACTTCTATCAAATATTTAGGCATTGAACTAGCAGCACAGCTCTCAATCGTTTTTGACCTTAACTACCGGAAACTACTAAAGACAATTGAATCGGACCTCAAGACGTGGCAAAAAAAAACAAACAGTGAAAATGAATATACTACCTAGAGTGCTTTACTTGTTCCAAACAGCACCAATTCCGTTATCATCTATATTTCTTAAGAATATGCAAAAGAGTATCAATAAATACATTTGGGGAAATACCTTACCATGAATAAACAGCACCACAATGTATAAATCCCTGGACAAAGGTGGTATGGGGGTACCTAATATAACTATGTATTATAATGCAGTCACTCTCCAGCGTATAATGGATTGGTTCAATGGAACAAACTCCAAAGCCTGGGTATCACTGGATTCCCAATTGCTACAAGTTAATCAAGTAGGCACTTTGTGCTGGAAAGATAAACAACATAGACCCCCTATGATTGACAAAATCACATTACTACGACAGATCTTTAGAAATTGGGACCAACTTTTGGTAACTTTAAGGGCTTATCTTCACTCAAATCCCCATTGTCCCCAGTAGCATTACACGCAGAGTTTACAGGGGGAATTGATATTGGGGTGGGAGATAATGAGGTAACAGGTTGGTCGGTACCGATATACCCCCTTACAGAAAACCATTAATTTAAAACCTAGACAGGAACTGTAGAACATAGCAGGCATAATTTTCACTAGTTGGTTGAAGTACTCCCAATTACACCACCTATTACAGACTTCTGCACATAGGAAAGATTTTCTTAGAGATATGACAAATTTTGAAAAAATATGTACCATAGGGTCCCCAATACTGAAAACACTCTCAATAGCTAGGAAATTACTAAGTGATCTTAAAAACAGGGTCCTCCCTAATTACACTGACAAATGGACACAAGAACTGAGTGAAAACATAGAAGAAAAAACCTGGAAACAAATATTTAAGCATACACATAAATCATCAGTGTCGGCCCAAATGTTAGAATTAAACTTCAAAATTTTAACCAGATGGTATCTTACTCCAAACAGACTTCGGACCATTTTTAAACAACATCAAGGGCTTTGTTGGTGGGAATGCAGGTTGGCAGGTAATATGACACATATATGGTGGACCTGTAGTAAGATTAGACCTTTTTGGGGAGAGGTGGAGAAACTGGGGAAAAACTGTTTGGAGGGGGATTTATGCTGCAGCCTACACATGCCCTTTTAAATGTGAAACCAGGTAACCAATGTAAAATTAGACTGGCAGTGTTCCAAATAGCAATTAACAGGGCTACGTCCATTATTTCTAGAAACTGGAAATCCCCAAACATAATTACAAAACAAATGTGGTTGGCAGGAGTGGAGGAATTATTCATGGTGGAAGGTTATGGGTTTTATAAAAAACAGAAAATAATCTCTTTCAGTTCAGGCCCGAATAGGGTCTTTCCTTTGAAAGGGATGTCAAAAGTTTAGATTTTGATGACACATCAGCAGACCAGGACTTAAGCCATAATGCCCTGTGTGCTAAAATGGCAAAACCTGAATTCTTTGCCGCTAATTTAGCCAGTTGGAAAGCGGCATCTGTAATGAACGTATTAGACAACTTAAGGGCCTTAATTCTATCCATAATATCCTCTAATGGAGTCTCCATCTGAAGAGCCTCTTCTAGAGCCTCGAACCAGAAAGCAGCTGCAGTAGTTACAGGAGCAATGCACGCAATAGGTTGGAGAAGAAAACCTTGATGAACAAAAATTTTCTTCAGGAGACCCTCTAATTTTTTATCCATAGGATCTTTGAAAGCACAACTGTCTTCGATAGGTTTAATTGTACGCTTAGCAAGAGTAGAAACAGCTCCCTCCACCTTAGGAACCGTCTGCCACGAGACCCACATTGTGTCAGATATGGGAAACATTTTCTTAAAAACAGGAGGGGGAGCGAATGGTATACCTGGTCTATCCCACTCCTTAGTAACAATATTCACAATCCTCTTAGGGACTGGAAAAAACATCAGTGTAAACAGGAACCTCTAAGTATTTGTCCATTTTACACAATTTCTCTGGGACCACTATAGGGTCACAATCATCTAGAGTCGCTAATACCTCCCTGAGCAACAAGCGGAGGTGTTCAAGCTTAAATTTAAAGGCCGTCATATCAGAATCTGTCTGAGGGAGCGTCTTTCCTGAATCAGAAATCTCTCCCTCAGATAGCAAATCCCTTACCCCTACTTCAGAAAATTGTGAGGGTATATCGGATACGGCTACTAAAGCTTCAGAAGGCTCAGCAGTTGTTCTTAACCCAGAGCTGTCACGCTTTCCTTGTAAACCAGGCAGTTCAGATAAAACTGCTATGAGGGTTGTATTCATAACTGTGGCCATGTCTTGTAAAGTAAATTAAGTCGACGCACTAGAGGTACTTGGCGTCACTTGTGCGGGCGTTACTGGTTGTGACACTTGGGGAGAGCTAGATGGCAAACCCTCAATCCCTTCTGTCTGAGAATCATCTATTGCTATATTTTTAAGTGCTATAATATGCTTTTTATAATTTATAGACATATCAGTGCAAGTGGGACACATTCTAAGAGGGGGTTCCACAATGGCTTCTAAACACATGTTAAACAGGCTAGTAATGAAACAGGCTAGTAATGAAACAAGCAAGCTTGGAAAACATTTTATTCAAAGTAAATAATACTTAGAAAAAAACAGTACTGTGCCTTTAAGAGAAAAAAAGATGCACAAACTCTGCAAAACAGTGTAAAAAAGCAGTAAACTTTACGAAATTTTTACAGTAGAATCATAAAGCCTTAGTAAGTTTGCACAGCCAGCCAAATAAACGATTAACCCATTAATGTAAAAACCGGATTGACAAAAAGTAAAAAACCGGTATAAAAACATTCAGGACCTTGCCACAGCTCTGCTGTGGCACCTACCTGCCCTTTAGGATAGATTTGTGGGGGAAAAACTTATTTTAGGCCCTCAAACACAGCAGGACCCTCTGGAGAAGCAGCTGGATGTCTTCAGAGTAAAAGAAACTGCGCAACTGAGGCACGAAAATAGGCCCCTCCCACCTCACTCGATGTTAGTGGGGCCTGAAAGAAACACACCAAAGTGTTTGTAAACTAGCCATGTGGGTTAATAACCATTAAATAAGCCACAATGACCCCTTAAAGTCCCTCAAAAAAACGTTACGTTTTCAATAAAAAAAAGTTTTTCCCATAAGTGCCACCATTAACAAATGAGCCATTTATGCAAGCTGGGATTCTCTATTAAGTGTTCGAATACAGCTTACCCTTCCCTCATGGGGACATTGTCAGCCTTTTCTAGAATTATCACAGTCTGTCTAGAAAAAAAAATGGACTGAACATACCTAAATGCAGCTTAGCATGCAAACCGTTCCACCAACTGAAGCTTTCCTGTACTCCTCAGCCTCTGTGGGAACAGCAGTGGATCTTAGTTACAAAGTGCTAAGATCATCATCCTCCTTGCAGAAATATTCATCTCTTTTCTGCCAGAGAGTGAATAGTACACACCGGTACCATTAAAAATAACAAACTTTTGCTTGAGAAAATAAAAACTAACATTTTTGTCACCACACTCACTTTACCCTTCCTAGCAGTTAAGCAGGCAAAGAGAATGACTAGGGGGTGGAGCTAAGGGAGGGGCTATATAGACAGCTCTGCTGTGGGTGCTCTCTTTGCCACTTCCTGTTAGGAAGGAGAATATCCCACAAGTATGGATGAATCCGTGGACTTGATACATCTTGCAAGAGAAACAGAAAATTGAATTTTTCCAGCTCATGCAATTTTTTTGGGATGAGTATAAAATGGACCCCCCCCCCCAGTGCACTGAATAGATATGAAAATGGGAATATTGAGCTGAGGTGCACTCTTCTACACCTTTAACCACAGTACTGTGAAGAAAGAGAGTCAATAACTGGAGGTGGGTCCTCCGACATTCTAACTACAGTATGCACCAATATACACCCTTGTGACCTAAACACAAAACTAACCAATGAAGAAGACGTAATATCATCTTATAACGAACTTATGTTGTTTTGTTTATATTATGTTGAGTTAATTGTGTAAATGTTACTGTAGTGCGCTGAAAACTGTGTTTGCTCGTGCAGCTGTCAGTGGCCTGGATTTAGAGTTGGGCGGTAGCCGTGAAAACCAGCGTTAGAGGCTCCTAACGCTGGTTTTTGGAGTCAGTCAGGAAAGGGTCTAACGCTCACTTTGCAGCCGCGACTTTTCCATACCGCAGATCCCCTTACGTCAATTGCGTATCCTATCTTTTCAATGGGATCTTTCTAACGCTGGTATTTAGAGTCTTGGCTGAAGTGAGCATTAGAAATCTAACGACAAAACTCCAGCCGCAGAAAAAAGTCAGTAGTTAAGAGCTTTCTGGGCTAACGCATGTTTATAAAGCTCTTAACTACTGTGCTCTAAAGTACACTAACACCCATAAACTACCTATGTACCTCTAAACCGAGGTCCCCCCACATCGCCGCCACTCTATTAAATTTTTAATCTGCCGACCGCCACCTACGTTATACTTATGTACCCCTAATCTGCTGCCCCTAACACCGCCGACCCCTATATTATATTTATTAACCCCTAACCTGCCCCCCACAACGTCGCCGCCAGCTACCTACAATAATCAGTGACGTGCAGTAATAGGAGGCAGGGGAGGCAGAGCCTACCCTGTCCAATCAGGGAAAAAAAGATTTAAATTAATATTTATTATAAAAAAGTATGTGTTTTTTTTCTTAATCAACTTTGGCCACGCCCACCCCGCTCCAAGGGTACCCCCACCCACGATGGCGATTTTCACTGATGACTGATCTACTGTACACTCTCTGCGGCTCTGCGCTTGCGCTGACAAATTCACCATGTTGCGCAATTAGGAGGCAGTGAGCCGGTCCGCTGCCCTCCATTAATTGCGCAACATGGATCTATAACACAGATCGACGCTGCGCCACCCACTGGTGACTCGCCGTGTCCTCATACAAGCTCCAATGGAGGCGGTTCTCAAAACCGCCTCCATGATGAGCTAGATTACTTTAGCCAATCAGCATTCAGCAGCACTGCAGGGAGGCGTGCCTGCTGGGCTGCTGAGTGCTGATTGACAGTCTGGGGGTCATATGACATCTCTTGCGCCGCCGCCGACACAGTAGTACTGGAGGGAGCTGCTGCTGGAAGAGCGTGAGCGTCTACTGCGTGCACTCACTGCCCATGCTGCCCTGCCCTCTCAGTGCCCGCGGCGCTGACCGGCGCCTGGGCTGAAAAAAAATTAAAGTGCTGCTCTCACTCACTGCTTAGTGAGTCAGTCAGAGGTCCTGGAGGGAGACTCAGGAGGACGGTGCAGCGGTGCCGGTGGACCCGGTGGATTCAGGAGTGACAGGTCAGACTCTCTCTCAGACTCGGTCTTCTGTGTGTCTGGCAGAGTGACAGTGACACTGACTGATGAGTCGACCGGACCGAGCGACCGGACCAATGAATCAGCAACCAAGCTTTAGTCCAGGTAAGGAGGATCACCTCATCACAACCACCCGATCAGAGTCCAGTTTAATTTTACTTTAGGCCTGTCTGTGTATGTGTAGTGTACAGCCCTGCCCCTGAATTATTATTTATTAATTTGTAGAAGAAAGTTAGTCACATCACACTCACTACTAATACAGTCTGCAGCTCTGCTCTGCTTAAAACAAAAGTGACTGAATGTAAGTGATATTATATTAGAGGAGGCATTGCACATTTTGTAAATAATCACAATTTTTCCTTCCTCCCCTGTGTCTCTCCCCCTCCCTTCCTCCCCTGTGTCCCTCCCCCCCCTCCTCTGTCTCCCCCCCCCTCCCCTGTGTCTCCCCCCCTCCCCTGTGTCTCCCCCCCCCTCCCCTGTGTCTCTCCCCCCCTCCCCTGTGTCTCTCCAGTCCCCCCTCCCCTGTGTCTCTCCCCCTTCCCTTTCTGTCTCTCTCCCCTGTCTCTGTCTCTCTCCCCTGTCTCTGTCTCTCTCCCCTGTCTCTGTCTCTCTCCCCTGTCTCTCTCTCTCCCATCTGTCTCTCTCTCCCCTTTCACTCTCTCTCTCCCCCCTCTGTTTCTCTCTCTCTCTCCCCTCTGTCTCTCTCTCTCCCCTCTGTCTCTCTCTCTCCCCTCTGTATCTCTCTCTCTCCCCTCTGTCTCTCTCTCTCCCCTCTTCCCTCTCTATCTCCCATCTGTCTCTCCCCTCTGTCTCTCTCCTCTGTCTCTCTCTCTCCCCTCTGTCTCTCTCTCTCTCTCTCCCCTCTGTCTCTCTCTCTCCCCTCTGTCTTTCTCTCTCTCCCCTCTGTCTCTCTTTCTCCCCTCTGTCTCTCTCTCTCCCCTCTGTCTCTCTCTCCCCTCTGTCTCTCTCTCCCCTCTCTGTCTCTCTCTCCCCTCTCTGTCTCTCTCTCCCCTCTCTGTCTCTCTCTCCTCTCTCTCTCTCTCTCTCCTCTCTCTCTCCCCTCTGTCTCTCTCTCTCCCCTCTGTCTCTCTCTCTCTCTCCCATCTGTCTCTCTCTCTCTCTCTCTCTCTCTCTCTATCTCCCCTCTGTCTCTCTCTCTCTCCCCTCTGTCTCTCTCTCTCTTCCCTCTCTCTCTCTCCCCTCTGTGTCTCTCTCTCTCCTCTCTCTCTCTCTCTCTCTCTCTCCCCCCCCCTTTCTGTCTCTCTCTCCCCCTCACCCCTCTGTCTCTTTCTCTCTCCCCCCTCTGTCTCTCTCTCTCTCTCTTCCCCCTCTGTCTCTCTCTTCCCCCTCTGTCTCTCTCTTCCCCCTCTGTCTCTCTCTTTCCCCTCTGTCTCTCTTTCCCCTCTGTCTCTCTCTCCCCTCTCTCTCTCTCTCCCCTCTGTCTCTCTCTCCCCTCTGTCTCTTCCCCCTCTGTCTCTCTCTTCCCCCTCTGTCTCTCTCTCCCCTCTGTCTCTCTCTCCCCTCTCTCTCTCCCCTGTGTCTCTCTCTTTCCCCTCTGTCTCTCTCTCTCCCCTCTGTCTCTCTCTCCCCTCTGTCTCTCTCCCCTCTCTCTCCCCTCTGTCTCTCTCTTTCCCCTCTGTCTCTCTCTCCCCTCTGTCTCTCTCTCTCCCCCCTCTGTCTCTCTCTCTCCCCCCCCCTCTGTCTCTCTCTCTCCCCCCTCTGTCTCTCTCTCTCTCCTTCCCTCTGTCTCTCTCTCCTTCCCTCTGTCTCTCTCTCCCCTCTGTCTCTCTCTCCCCTCTGTCTCTCTCTTTCCCCTCTGTCTCTCTCTTTCCCCTCTGTCTCTCTCTATCCCCTCTGTCTCTCTTTCCCCTCTGTCTCTCTCTCCCCTCTGTCTCTCTCTCCCCTCTGTCTCTCTCTTTCCCCTCTGTGTCTCTCTCTCTCCCCTCTGTCTCTCTCTCCCCTCTGTCTCTCTCTCCCCTCTGTCTCTCTCTTTCCCCTCTGTCTCTCTCTTTCCCCTCTGTCTCTCTCTATCCCCTCTGTCTCTCTCTCCCCTCTGTCTCTCTCTCCCCTCTGTCTCTCTCTCCCCTCTGTCTCTCTCTTTCCCCTCTGTGTCTCTCTCTCTCTCCCCTCTGTCTCTCTCTCTCCCCTCTGTCTCTCTCTCCCCTCTGTCTCTCTCTCCCCTCTGTCTCTCTCTCTCCTTCCCTCTGTCTCTCTCTCTCTATCTCTCTCTCTCTCTTTCCCCTCTGTCTCTCTCTCTCTCTCTTTCCCCCCTGTCTCTCTCTCTTTCCCCTCTGTCTCTCTCTCTCCCCTCTGTCTCTCTCTCTCTCTCTCTCTCCCCCCTCTGTCTTTCTCTCTCTCTCTCTCTCTCTCTCTCTCTCTATCCTCTGTCTCTCTCTCTGTCTCTCTCTCTCTCTCTCTCTCTGTCTCTCTCTCTGTCTCTCTCTGTCTCTCCCCTCTGTCTCTCTCTCTCTCTCTCTCTCTCTGTCTCTCCTCTACCTTTCTCTGTCTCTCTCTCCCCCTCTGTTTACTGGATAATGAAGGAATCTATAAGCATAATTTGCAGCATTAAAGTAAAAAGTATGTTTTAAACATATTTTAATTGGTCTGGATTTCTAGATCTCATAATCAGAGCAAGCATTTTGTTATCTGGCAAGAGGTTCTGTTTACAATCCTTTAGACTAAAATCAGATGTTTACTAAGGTGACCAGTTTCCAAAATGCCATTTAAAGGGACATGAAACCCATATGTTTTCTTTCATGATTTAGAAAGAGCATGCAATTTTAAATAATTTTCCAATTTACATCTATCTAATTTTCTTCATTCTCTTGATATCCTTTGTTGAAAATCATATCTAAATATGCTCAGTAACTACTGATTGGTGGCTGCACATAAATACCTCATATGATTGGCTCACCCATGTACATTGCTATTTCTTCAACAAAGGATATCTAAAGAATGAAGGCGTATCCAAGCCAGTGCCTCACCTGCCTCTGACCTCACCGCACGTCACTGATGCATTGGCAATTAGTGGTTTATTGGTAAGTCTATCTGTTTCATTCTGGAGCTGACCAGTTTCTTAATAATTAATAAGGAAGCCTGATATTTAATAGGCTATAGTATGTTCAGATTAGTACTTCTATGAAGTAGTGAAGAGAGATTGAAATAAATAAACCCTCTACATTGTTTCATTTTACTTGCTGCAAAAAAAAAATGACACAAGAAAAAACTTCTAATTATGACGAAACTTTTAGTGATTTGGAATCTAATAAAGCAGACATTTTTATTTATTATGTAAATTGAATGCAATGACAATAGATTAGCTATGGGTCTCATTTCCTATAAAGGCTGCAAATATTCCCTGAAAAATAGCTTTTATATAATATCTTAGACTTAAAAAGCAATGGAAAAGTTTAAAACAGATATGAGTTTATTAATGTGTAAAGTTAGGGGTGGTCCTGAACTGTGTAGGTGTAGTTATCTTAGCGAATGGTGGAAGAAGAAAATGAAACTATAGTGAGATTAGATGGAAGTCAATATTAGGATAAACTCTAGTTTCCACTATAGATAGATAATGTGTTACATTTTTGTGAATATTAAACCTTATTTTGTATATAACTTCAGGTGTATACTTTGTTTATTGTTTCTGTTTATTTTGGGGGCGATATTCAGCTGAATGGTTTCGATGCAGTTTCGTAGGACTATAATTGTTGTTATAAAAATAGGTTTGTGAGAACGAGCACAGGCTTACTAGGAGCCAAAAGTAGAGTGTGAGTTGTGAGTGTGTGAAGGATTATGAGGAAAATTATGACCCATGCCCCAAAGCACATACATACAGATACATATGGTTATACATTTGTATACATTTGTATATATAAGAAAAATAATGGTAGCATTCAAATCCATCACAATTTATTTACAAGAACAATCTATGCAATCTTGGGTGAGTTTTTTTTTTTTTTTTTCAAGACATTCTAATGTATTAAAAGAGTCACTATTTGATTTATTAAAAACTTCAAATTAGAAAAACTATTGGAAACAGACATTTGTCATGCTATTCAATGGTTTTCCAGAACATTATGCAAAAGATACCCAGTTAAAGTGAAAATATAGAATGATAATTAAATGATGTCTGCCTAATATATATAAATGCAAGGGGCATGTTTAACTTAACCAGTAATAGAAATTCATGATGTTTGAAGTTTACAATTTCATATCATTTTCAGTGATTTTAAAATTAAAATTTCTAAACATTCTAAAGATTGTTATTTCAGTTAACATATTCAAGTTATGTACAAGGTTCCATTGTTTAAAAGTGTGATCTAAGCTACAGTTTTAACTTTTTTATCTAATCAGGAAATAACTGTTTTAGGGCTAGGTTACAAGTGGAGCACAATTTAGCGCTCCTGCTCGAGCATAAACTATGCTAGACAGAGTGGATTACACTCATATTACAAGTTGAAAGTAAAAAATTTGTATGTGAGCAAAAGCCCGACGTGCACTGAAAAATTATCATGACTGGGTTAACTTCTCCCATGAATTTCAATGGAGTGTAAAAACTGCAAAAAATCTAACATTTTCGTTATGATGCCGATTTTGGAAATTCGGATTGATCCGAATCTCTGAATCATCCAAAATTCAGCTGAAACGAATTGCACATGTCTATTATCTATGTCTTTATGTGTTTTAATGTATTTGTACTGTACATATTCCCTATTCCAATGTTCTTCACTTACAGGATAATGTCCTCTTTTTTGTAAATATATTTACACCTGTATATCTATTCCTATAGATACATAGGTATAGATATGTATTTTATATAAACAGTATTAATATATATAAATATATATATTTAAGAATAAAAAGTACATTATTTTCTAGGTGAAAACAAAGGAATGTAAAATATGTGTAATGAGCATTGGGGTTCTGGTGTCTGGTTAGCGTACATGAAGAATTGCTATATTCAATGCGCATTATTGAAATATTTCATATTAAAAAAAAAATAATAAAAATTATTTAAATTATTATACATTATTATACATTATTATACATACTGTAAAATATTCTAAATAATCCATAGAATATATCTATATATTTTATAGTATGTATAATAATTTGTAATCATTTTTAAACAATTCTAAAAATATTTTATTTGTAAAATTTCAATAACGTGTATTGAAGATAACATAAATTCATGTGCTGTAACCCAACTGCGTTAGCCCTAAGTTGCGAACCCCGATGCATGGTATGCATATTTTACATTCCTTCATTCTTAACATAGAAAATCCGGTTACCGCATGAGTATGGATGTTCGTTTTTTTCCAGTTTGCGTGCTCCATTGAAGTTTATGGGAGAATACCTTAACACGGTTGCAATATTCAAAGTTCAACTGTTTGCTTGTGAGTCAGGAGCAGTAACTTTTTACTTTCAACTTGTAATACAGACGCAACCCGACGTGCGCAAAAAAGTCTCAGTCTAGCAAAATTAACGTCTAGCCCTATGTAAATAAAGAATAAATATTAAGGATTATCCCTTGCTAATGAGTATGTTATAAAAATGTGTTTAAGGGTACAGTTGCTTGAAGATGTAGATATAGCAGTGGCAAATGTTCAAATATTTTTTATTAAGTATATTGGGTCAAGTGTAGTTCAGTAAGGTTTCTTAAAGGACCACTCAATGCAGTAGAATTACATGCAGGTATACCTCACTTTACTGCGCTTCACTTTACAGCGCTTCGCTAATACAGCACTTTGTGGAGCTGAAGTTCAACCTCCAAGGATTTTGAAACATTGCTGTACTCATCGTGAGATTGCGAGAAAAGTGGCTGGCACCATTTTGTTATGCGCAGTTCACTCTGTTACTTCATTACAGTACAATCTGTGTCTCAGTGATATAGTCTGGCAAATTGTACTACAGTAGATGTCTTTATTTTACAGGTACAGTATATATTGAATACTATTTGAATACTGTGCTATGCGAGTGTTAAAAAAAACATAGCACTATTGCACCACTAATATATGATAGTTCAAACATGTTTTCAAGTTTTAAAACGCACTGGCAAGTGAAAAGAAAGCTAAAACTGCCTTGTTTCACTTTAAGGTGGTTTTCACTTTACAGCGGGGCTCCGGTCCCTAACTCGCTGTATGAGCGAGGTATACCTGTAATTAACACGTACATAATAAAAAGTCAATGCAATAGCACTTACTCTGAATTTCAAATAAGATGACAAATTTATTTTTTCTACCATTTTCCAGCTCCCTGTATCATGTGACAGACATCAGCCAATCACAAACTAGTATATGTATACCCTGTGAGCTTGTGCACATGCTCAGCAGGATTTTGTTCCCTAGAAAGTGTGAATATACTAAGACTGTGCAAAAAGGGATAATAAATAATCCAAAACTCCAGCAAAATTTGCTGGAGTTATGGATTATTTGTTATTACTGCAGGCTTGGTAAGTGTGTGGTGCTGTATTCTTTTCAGCATTTTACAAAATCTGATAATGGAAGTAAATGTGAAACTGTCTTAAAACTGCTGCTCTATCTGAATCATAAAAGTTTATTTTGACTTGAGTGTCCCTTTAAACTAACTATTCAGGACAAGGTGTACATTGTATTCTATTTCTTTTAAAATTGAGGATATAGTGTAAAAGTGTAACATTGTAACAGGATTTGGATACTTAGCTAACATTAAAGCTTTCATTTATCTTCTGCATAAGTAATGTAGTCACAGGTTAATAAATACATTGATTTACATTTATTTGTTAATAAACCTAACAGACGGCTAGATTATGAGTTTTGCTGTACGTCTGTTCCATTACGCTGGAAAAGCCAGGAACGCATATTATGAGTCGCGGCAGTATAGCTAAACTGCAAGCATTTTAGCCTGTAATGCAACGTCCATTCCGCACTAAAAAAAAAGACGTTTGAGTGCGGGATTTTCCATAGCGCCATATTACAGGTTTTGTGCTCCGGCTAAAATGCTTGCATTACAACCTATACTGACACAATCCATCCCGCCACCTGAGACCAGTAGTTATGGATTTTGTGAAACAAAAATGTTTCACAAAACTCATAACTAAAATGTTACAAAGTACACTAACACCCATAAACTACCTATTAACCCCTAAACCGCCGCCCTCCCGCATCGCAAATACTATAATAAAGTATTAACCCCCTAAACCTAACACCCCCCTAACTTTAAATTAAAATAAATAAAAACTTACCTGTGAAATAAAGTTTAAACTATAAATGTTCCTTACATAACTATTCTAATAAAATTTAAAAAAATCTAAATTACAAATTTAAAAATACCTAATATTACGAAAAAAATTAAAAAAATCTAAAATTCAAAAAAATAATAAACACTAAATTACAAAAAATAGAAAAACTCTAAGCTTACAAAAATAATAAACGAAATTATCAAAAATAAAACAATTACACCTAATCTAATAACCCTATAAAAATAAAAAATCGCCCAAAAAATAGAAACACCCCCTTTTGTAGGACTCTGCACTAAGATAAACAGCTCTTTTACCTTAAAAAAATTACTAAGTCCCCCCTAAAAGTAACCCCCCACACAAGCAACCCCCCAAAATAAAAAAAAACCTAACTCTAAAAAATCCTATGCTGCCCATTGCCCCTAAAGGGACATTTGTATGGGCATTGCCCTTAAATGGGCATTCAGCTCTTTTACAAGTGCCCATCCCTAATCTAAAAAAAAAAAACACCCAAAAAAACCTAACACTAACCCATAAATTCTACTCACGGTTCTTGAAGTCTAGAACCGGACTATTAGAATAGTTATTTTAGGTTAATTTATAGGGTTTTTTGGGGGTTTTTTATATTTATTTTATTGAGGAAATACAGTAGCTTACTATTTTCCAAAAATAGAGTGCAAAATGGTTAGATAGCATGTACATCACCTCAGATAAAACAGATTATTTATATATAACTATACACAAGTATATAGAAGGCATAACAATCATGGAGCTAACTATAAGTTTAGAAGTACTTCTCACAATATACATTGAACTAAACTCAAGGCATAAACTCTGTTAGGCACTCCATAAACATATAATCCTCATTTTTTGTTTTTATTTGGGAAATAGCAATAATTAGATAGTTAGATTAGAGGTAACCCCTAAATATAATATATCAAAGCTGACACCAAAAACTAAATCCCCATGAGGTAAACAAAGGCCTCTCTAGGACTTAAACTATAGTATGTGTCAGTAAGGGGACAAGGTAGGGACCTCTCAGTAGGTAGTGTGCATAGAGGGTCACCCTTGGACCCTTAGTGAATATATATATGAATAACAATTATATACAGCTATTATCAGCAGCGGAAGAGATATAAGCTATAGGGGCATGAGAATCCCCTCTTAGCAGTGGAAATGGGCATAGATAGCAGTCAACTCTAAACAATTAAATATTTTTATCAACTCATGGGATTGAATGAGCAGGGTCTTAATTGAAAACTTCTAGGTCACACTAATTACAGCTATAAAGGTACATTATAAGCATTGTAGACTTCCTGAATATGTTTAATGTGATATCATTTTATCAAACAGTTAACCAAGTATCTAGCCAACATGCTTCAAACATGGGTTAAAATATAGAAGTACATAATACTACAGCTGAGATAAAAGTGATCTATAGGGCAGTAATCTATCTATTTGGATATTACCCATATCTCTCACGAACATTGTGTCTGAGGCACATATCCCTTCATAGCCTTGCTATAGTCTCAATTTACAAATTATATGATGCTGGTCATATGCCTGTACATATGTATCTAAACTTCTCCTAACAATTCTAGGTCAAACATATTGCATCCTTCCTAGGACTATACAATTGTGCCACCCCGACCACTGGCGGCACATTGCTATAATCAGTAGCTGGATTCTGGGAATTCAATAATGCTATTTCTATATTTACTGCCATGCTAACTTAAAAGCTATTCTAGACATAGTAGGAGACTAATTAACGGCTAGATTATGAGTTTTGCGTTATGAGCGGCTCGGTGCTAACTTACAAGTTATTGCCACCGCTCACCTCCCTATAGTGCTGCTATTACAGGTTTTCATAAACCCGGCATTAGCAGGCAATATAGCAGCGCTATATACCTACATTATACTTATTAACCCCTAATCTGCCGCCACCGACATTGCCGCCACCTTCGTACACTTATTAACCCCTAATCTGCTGCCCTTAACATCACCACCACCTACATTACACTTATTAACCCCTAATCTGCCGCCCCCAATGTCGTTGCTACCTACCTACACTTATTAACCCCTAATCTGCCACCCCCCAACGTCGCCGCCACTATACTAAAGTTATTAACCCCTAAACCTAACCCTAAGTCTAACCCTAACACCCACTAACTTTAATATAATTAAAATAAAACTTAATATCATTAACTAAATAATTCCTATTTAAAACTAAATACTTACCTGTAAAATAAACCCTAAGCTATCTTAGGTTTTATTTTTATTTCACAGGCAAGTTTGTATTTATTTTAACTAGGTAGACTAGTTAGTAAATAGTTATTAACTATTTACTAGCTACCTAGTTAAAATAAATACAAATTTAAAATTAAATACATTACATTAATTAAATACAGTTAACTAAATTACAAAAAAGCCAACACTAAATTACACAAAATAAAAAATAAATTATCAAATATCAAAATAAAAATGCCCCCCCCCCAAAAAAATAAAAAAAATAAAAAAAGAAATTGGCTCTTTTACCTGTAAAAAAAATACAAACAACCCCCAACAGTAAAACCCACCACCCACACAACCAACCCCCCCAAATTAAATCCTATCTAAAAAACCTAAGCTCCCCATTGCCCTGAAAAGGGCATTTGGATGGGCATTGCCCTTAAAAGGGCATTTAGCTCTTTTACGGTGCCCAAAGTCCCTACTATAAAAATAAAACCCACCCAATAAACCCTTAAAAAAAAACTAACACTAACCCCGAAGATTCACTTACAGTTTTTGAAGACCGGAAATCCATCCTCAACGAAGCCGGGAGAAGTCTTCATCCAAGCAGCAAGAAGTCCTCAACAAAGCCGGGAAAAGTCTTCATCCAAGCAGCAAGAAGTGGTCCTCCAGACAGGCAGAAGTCTTCATCCAGACGGCATCTTCTATCTTCATCCTTCTGATGCAGAGCGGCTCCATCTTCAAGACATCCGGCGCAGAGCATCCTCTTCTTTCCACGGCTACTGAAGAATGAAGGTTCCTTTAAGGGACGTCATTCAAGATTTTTTCAACTTTAATTCCAATTTGCTGATAGAATTCTATCAGCCAATCGGAATTCAAGGGACGCCATCTTGGATGACGTCCCTTAAAGGAACCTTCATTCTTCAGTAGCCGTGGAAAGAAGAGGATGCTCCATGCTGGATGTCTTGAAGATGGAGCCGCTCCACGTTGGAAGGATGAAGATAGAAGATGCCGTCTGTATGAAGACTTCTGCCCTTCTGGAGGACCACTTCTTGCCGCTTGGATGAAGACTTCTACCGCTCACTTTTTGGCCAGACAGGCAAATTCGTAATACCGGCGCTGTGGAAGTCCCATTGAAAAAGGACTTTTTGAAAGCTGCGGTAGCTACGTTGTGTTACGGCCAAAAAAGTGTATGGTACAGCTATACCTGTAAAACTTGTAATACCAGTGGTAGTGAAAAAGAGCCATAATGGTGCTTTTTTACTCATAATGCAAAACTCGGAATCTAGCCGTAAGATAGGGAAATAGCCCTTACAATAAACTATTAAATGGGTCTACAGTATTCAATTTGTTAAATACAGACATAATAGCCTCATTAGTATGCCTCTCTCAATGAACTTGTGATAGGCTTTGTGGAATGTGACCCTAATAACTAAATATATAAAAACAAAGGGAAGGCAGGAAGCAAACAAAAACATGTTAGCTGTATAAGAGTAGTATTAACGTTGTTAACAAATATGTCAAGTTAATAACTATCATATAGTCCAATGTCTGCTGTGGAATATAAAGAGTTCAATCATGTCAGAATGGGTATTTCTTCAGTTCCCTTTATGTAAAGAGGTGTATAGCCATCTAGCAGCTTGGTATGATGATAATGAGGGTGCTTTATCCAATCCCTAATCTCCGTATTAAGAAATATTGTTTAGCTAGAAGCCGATTGGTAGCATTCTCAGGCCTCTGACACAATTTACAGATCCCAATTTGTATATTGGGGATTCACAAGGGTATGCTTAGCTCCAGACTTATTCTCAGATCAATACTTGAGGGAGAAACTTTAGTAAGAGGTTGTATAACACTGCTTGCCAAATTGGTGCATTTGTCTGATGAGGTAATCTCCACACAAGATACGTTTATATTAGACAGTTTACATTGCCCACTCAAAACGGCAAAGTCAGCGCAAACTCTCCTCTCACCTCGAACAACTGAATCCCCATTCGTACCCTTTGCTGTCTGGTCTGGCTCTGTTTCCTGTAGTTAGGGGTTAATAATTATATTTAATGTCAGGGAGCATTGGATTAGTGAGTGCCAGGTTTTCTGTGTGTTGAGTTGATCATTTTTGTAACTTTCTCTTTCTGTCTGTTAACCAGGCTGCTCAGGAGTTAACTGCCTGAGTTGTTGGGAACTGTAAAGTATTCAGGGCTGTGACGTAGGATGTGTACCCTGTTCAGTCTGAGAGTTACCCTGGGTGGTTCTCAGTTTGTTTGTTTGAAAGCATGCATTGTGTGACTGCTTGGTTAGGGTCCCATAAGGGGAGTGACCTTGACGTAGTCCTGGGCTTAAACCAGAGTGTCCTACTTTGTTTTAATTTTCAGAAATGGCATCTTATGTTCAATAAAAGATTTAAGGGAATGCAATGTGATAAGGAAGGTGTAGCCGCTCATTGTCCAGAAAACTTTCATTGAGCAGTCGGAAAATTGTTAGCATAATTATTATCAGTTATTATCAGTTATTTCTAGAGCACCAACAGATTCCACAGCACTATAAATATAGGTATAATATTCAAGGTAGCATTTATGGAAGACAGATGGGTAGAGGGCCAAGTCAAGTTTTTTATGTTTTATTCTGGAGGTTAGAGGAAGCCAGTGAATGGGATTGGCAGAGAAGTGCAGCAGTTGAGGAGAGATGTGAGGAAAAACAGTCTGATATTCATTATGATAGTAAAGAAGATAGACAACAGCTAAAAGATAAGAGAGGATGGATTTGTCGTAGTCAAAGCTGGAAATGATGAGAGAGTGGATTAAAATTTTAGACGTGTCTTGTGTGAGGAAGTGGCAAATTTTGAAGAAGTTTTTACGGTGGGAATTGCAAGAATTGTCCAAAAACTGTATGTGAAGATTAAAAGAAATATCTGAGTCAAGTGACCCCAAGACATTGGGCATGCAGGGTTGTGGTAATGATGTTATTATCAATAGTTGGGGGATAGAGATTTTGAAGAAGGTGGGAAAATAAGGAGCTCAGTTTTGCAGAGATTTAGTTTAAGGTAGTGAGAGGACATCCAGGATAAAATATTAAAAAGTAGGTATGTGCTTTCAGATACTTTGTGAGGCAGCCTCTCGTTCCATTCAGATATTTTCATAGCCAGATTGATTCCTGTAAAAGATCCCCACTCTAAGATCTGGATTTGCACAGGGAACGAGCAGCTGCTTACTTCCGCATTTGGATCCTCACAAAGGATCCAAATGCACATACCTATTAGAAAGACATTTAGTGAATCAAGTTAGCAAGGAAGGAGATAGGTCTGGTGTAGAGAGGTAGATTTGGGTATCATCAGCATACAAATTATATTGAAACTTGAGGGTCTTTATAAAGGATCCAAGGACAGATACAAATGGAGATATAATAGGAGCGCCAACAGGATAAAGTATGATATTAGGCAACAGACAATATTAAAGATAAAATATAAATTATTACATTTATTATAAACGACTAAAAACCAATTTGAACAGATTTAAATTAAAATTGTCTAAAATAATAGTAGGATAAAAAGAAATCTCATTCAGGTAGATTAAGAGTTTTGCGCTAAACAGGGTGCGAAACTAATGCCAAAAAAGTTGCGTTATTTCACTCTCCATAGCACTGCCATTACAAGTTACTAAAAATCCTTGGGCGTGCGATATGGTGGCTTTAAGCTTCATACCGCACAAAATCCAAGGGTTGCTTTGACGTGTTCGTGTACGTTTTCCCCCATGGACATCAATGGGGAGAGAGTGCGGAATGAAAAATCTCCATAACGCAAGACCATTGATGTCTATGGGGGAAAAAAGTTACGTTTAAACCTAACACCCTAACATAAACCCCAAGTCTAAACATCACTAATCCACCGCCCCCGATATCAAGACACCTAAATAAAGTTATTAACCCCTAATCTGCCACTCCTGACATCGCCGACACTATAATAAAGTTATTAACCCCTATTCCACCACTCCCCGACATTGCCAACACTATAATAAAGTTATTAACCCATATTCGGCTGCTCCCCGACATAGTCGACACTATTATAAAGTTATTAACCCCTATTCCGCCACTCCCCGACATTGCCAAAACTATAATAAAGTTATTAACCCCTATTCCGCCGATCCTAGACTGTCAGGATTTTTTTCCCTGCTTTGTTTGCCATGTGCTGCTGGCAGCCATTTTACTCACCTTTCTTCCTGAATCTGGTTCAGAGTGTGTGATGCTGCTCATTTCCTGCAAGCCCTCTTATGGTCAGACTGTTGTACATCATCCATGTGAGACGGGTTGCAGTCTCAGAATTGTGATGTCATCACTTATCACTGTTCAGTATGCTTTGCCCTTGCGTTGTCTCAGACCTGTTTGTGAGTTCCTGTGTATTACCTGGCTAGTCTGAAATCTCTTCTGGTTCCTGATCCCTGGCTTGTTCTTGACTTTGCTGTTCTCCTTGTTCCTGATTCCGACTTGTCTGACTACTCATTTTAGCTGATGACTCGGCTCATCTGACTACCAGCTCTGGTTTTGACTCCTGGCTTGTTATTTGACTTATGGACTATTATTTTTGTTATTAATAAAGGTGTGATTATTTTTGCACTTCTTGTCTCAGCCTGATTCCTGGCACCCTGACACTGACATTGCCAACACTATAATAAAGTTATTAACCCTATTCCGACACTCCCCGACATCGCAGACACTAAATAAACCTATTAACCCCTAAACCGCCGCCCCCACATTGCAAAACACTGAATTAAACTATTAACCCCTAAACCTAACACCCCCCCTAACTTTAAATTAAAATGACAAAATAACTATTTTTGAATAAATAAAAACTTATCTGTGAAATAAAAATTAACCTAACATTAAACTATAAATT
The DNA here is from genome assembly GCF_027579735.1 of Bombina bombina. Lineage (NCBI taxonomy): Eukaryota > Metazoa > Chordata > Amphibia > Anura > Bombinatoridae > Bombina > Bombina bombina. The sequence continues at coordinate 553,808,824 of NC_069502.1, forward strand.
AACCTAACCTTAATATTCTAATAAAATAAAAAAATACTACCAATTAAAAAATCTAAAATTTCAAAAAATAATAAACACTAAATTCCGAAAAATAAAAAACAATAAGCTTACAAAAAATAATAAACGAAATTATCAAAAATAAAAACAATTACACCTAATCTAATAGCTCTATAAAAATAAAAAAGCCCCCCCCCAAAATAAAAACACCCCTTAGCATACAATAAACTACCAATAGCCCTTAAAAGGGTCTTTTGTAGGGCATTTCCCTAAGTTAAACAGCTCTTTACCTGTAAAAAAATACAATGTCCCCCAACAGTAAAACCCACCACCCAACCAACACTCCCAAAAAATAAAACTTACTCTAAAAAAACCTAAGCTACCCATTGCACAAAAGGGCCATTTGCCCTTAAAATGGAATTTAGCTCTTTTTCAAATTGCCCAAACCCTAATCTGAAAAAAAACACCCCAAAAAATAATTAAAATACCTAACACTAACCCCAGTCTCCGGACATCCATCTCCATCCAGGCGGCGACATCTTCATCCATCGCGGGGGCGTCTTCTATCTTCATCCCGGCGGCGCAGAGTGACAAAGGCATCCAGTGCGGAGCTTCCTCTTCATACGATCCCCGCCGTACATTGAAGCTTCAATGCAAGGTTGCCGTTACAAAATGGCGCACCTTACATTCCTATTGGCTGATTTGATTCTTCAAATTCAATTCAGCCAATAGGATGAGAGCTTCTGAAATCCTATTGGCTGTTCAAAACAGCCAATAGGATAAGAGCTACTGAAATCCTATTGACTGTTCAAATCAGCCAATATGAGTTCAGTAGCTCTCATCCTATTGGTTGTGTTGAAAAGCCAATAAGATTTTAGTACCTGTCATCATATTGGCTTATTTTAATTTGAAGAATCAAATCAACCAATAGGAATGCAAGGTATGCCATTTTGAAACGGCTAACTTCCATTGAAGCTTCAGTGTACGGTGGGGACCGTATGAAGAGGATGCTCCGCATTGGATGCTGCTGGGATGAAGATAGAAGGCACCCCCGCGATGGATGAAGATGTCACCGCCTGGATAAGACTTCTTGCCACCTGGATAGAGATGGATGTCTGGACTTCAGGAACCGTGAGTAGATATTCTGGGGTTAGAGTTAGTTTTTTTTTTTTTAGATTAGGGTTTGGGCATTTGAAAAAGAGCTAACTGCCCTTTTAAGGGCAATGAAAATGAGCTGAATGCCCTTTTAAGGCAATGGGTAGCTTAGGTTTTTTTAGAGTTAGGTTTTTTTTATTTTGGGGGGTTGGTTGGGTGGTGGGTTTTACTGTTGGGTGACTTTGTATATTTTTACAGATAAGAAATGTTTAACATAGGCTGGGGTTGTTTTTTGATAATTTCGTTTTTTATTTTTTGTAATTTAGTGTATAATTTTTTGTAATTTTAGATTTTTTATTTCTTTTCGTAGTGTTAGTTTTTTTTAAATTTGTAATTTAGATTTTTTAATTAGTAGTATTTTTTATTTTATTAGATAGTAAGGTTAGGTTAATTTATAGTTTAATGGTAGGTTTATTTTTATTTCACTGGCAAGTTTTTATTTATTTATTTATTTAAATAGAGTTATATTGTAATTCTAATTTAAAGTTAGGGGGGTGTAAGGTTTAGGGTTTAATAGTTTAATTTAGTGTTTTGCGATGTGGGGGGCCAGCGGTTTAAGGAATAATACGTTTATTTAGTGGCGGCAATGTGGGAGGCCGGATGTTTAGGGGTTAATAGGTTTATTTAGTGGCGGCAATATGGGAGGCCAGAGGTTTATGGGTTTATAACTTTATTATAGTGTCAGCAATGTTGGGAAGCGGTGCATTAGGGGTTAACAGCTTTATTATAGTGTCGGCGATGTCGGGGGCGGCAGATTAGGAGTTAATAAATTTAATTAATAGTCGCGATGTGGGTGGGCGGCAGATTAGGGGTTAATAACTTTAATATAGTGTTTGCAATCCATGAGAGCGGTGGTTTAAGGGTTAATAGGTAGTTTATGGGTGTTAGTGTACTTTGTAACAGTTTAGTTATGAGTTTTGTGAAACATTTTTGTTACACAATACTAATAACTACTGCTTTTAGATGGCGGTATGGATCGTGTCGGTATAGGCTGTAACACAAGCATTTTAGCCGAACCGCACAACCTGTAATACCTGCACTATGGAATTCCCACACAAAAACATACTTTTTTGAGTACAGAATGGACGTTGCATTATAGGCTAAAATGCTTGCGGTATAGCTATACCGACACGACTCATAATAGTGCGTTACTGCCATTACGCTCGTAATCTACCTGTGTGTGAGGTACAATAAATCACTATCACCTAGATTATGAGTTTTGCCCTAAACAGGGTGCAAAAGAAACGCAACAAAAGTTGTGTTATTTCAACCCCCCCCCATAGCGCTGCCTTTACTAGTTACTGAAAAGCCTCTTTGTGCGTGCGATATGATGGCGTTAAGCTCCATACCGCACAAAATCCAAGGGCTGCTTAGTCATGCTCATTCACACTTTCCCCCATAGACATCAATAGGTAGAGAATGTTAGAAAAAAAACTAACACCTGAAGTGCGGAATGGCGATCTCCATAACGGAACCCCATTGATGTCTATGGGGAAAAAAGTTACGTTTAAACCTAACACCCTAACATAAACCCCAAGTCTAAACACCCCTAATCTGCCATCTCCGACATTGCTGCCACTATAATAAAGTTATTAACCACTAATCTGCCGCTCCTAACATTGCTGACACTAATAAAAGTTATTAACCCCTATTCCACCGCTCCCTGACATCGTCGCCACTATAATAAAGTTAACTCCTAATCTGTCGCTCATGACATCACCCACACTATAATAAAGTTATTAACCCCTATTTTGCCGCTCCCTGACATTGCCGCAACTAAATAAAGTTATTATCCCTTAAACCTCCGGCCTCCCACATCTCTGCCACTAAATAAACCTATTAACCCCTAAACTACCAGCCCCCCACATCGCAAAAAACGAAATTAAACAATTAACCTCTAAACCTAACACCCCCTAACTTTAAATTAAAATTACAATATAACTCTATTTAAATAAATAAAAACTTACCTATGAAATAAATATAAACCTATCATTAAACTATAAATTAAGATAACATAAATATTCTAATAAAATTAAAAAAAACTACCAATTAAAATATCTAAATTACAAATTAAAAAAACCTAGCAGTACGAAAACAAATAAAAAAAATCTAAATTACAACTAAAAAAAACAAATCCTACGAAAAATTTAAATAATCTGTTTGTCAAAAATAATAAACACTAAAATCACGGAAAAATAAAAAAAACACTAAGATTACAAAAAATAAATGAAATTATCAAAAATAAAAACAATTACACCTAATCCAATAGCCCTATAAAAATAAAAAAGCCCCCCAAAATAAAAACACTCCCTAGCCTACAATAAACTACCAATTGGTTTTTAGTCGTTTATAATAAATGTAATAATTAATATTTTATCATTAAAGGGACAGTCAACACCAGAATTTTTTTTGTTTTAAAAGATAGATAATCCCTTAATTACCAATTCCCCAGTTTGCATAACCAACACAGTTATAATAATACATGTTTTACCTCTGTAATTACCTTGTATCTAAGCCTCAGCAGACTGCCCCCTTATTTCAGTTCTTTTGACAGACTTGCATTTTAACTAATCAGAGCTGTCTCCATGGTAAATTCACGTGCATGAGCTCAATGCTATCTATATGAAACACGTGAACTTATGCCCTCTAGTGGTGAAGAACTATCAAAATGCATTTAGATTAGAGGTGGTCTTCAAGGTCTAAGAAATTAGCATATGAACCTCCTAGGTCAACTATCCTCTTTTGTTATAACATGGGTTCAAGGACAGAGCCTTGTGGTACCCCTACAGAAAGTGGTAAAGGGGCAGAGGATGCACAAGAGAAGGCTAAACTAAAGGTATGATTAGACAGGTAGGAAGAGAACCACGAGAGGGCTGTGTCACAGATGTCAAAGAATTGGATGGTTTAGAGCAAGAGAGGATGGTCAACAGTATCAAAGACCACGGACACAAACACGGCAGAAATGTCAAAATAGCCTTGGTCCCAAATGGTAGGAAAATGGAAAAGTCCTTAAGGTGTTAAGGGATGAAGGAAATATACCAGTGCTGAGGGATAGATTAAAAATATGTGTGTGAGGATTGGACTAAGAGTAGGAGAAAGGGAGGGCTGTAGTTGTGAGGGGATGGGATTAATGGGACAGGTAGTGAGGTAAGAGGAAGATATAAGGGCAACAATTCTTCCACAGTGATAGGGGTAAAATAACTGAATTCATGGCTATATGGGTTTTGGACATTTGTGACGTTCAATTAAAAGATTTAAGGGAGTGCAAGGCAATTAGGAAAGTGTAGCTGCTCAATGTCTAGAAAACTGTCATCGAGCAATCTGAAAATTGTTGCCATGGCCAGAAGTGCACTGCTGATACAATTTAGAGCTCCTGTGTCCAGAGTTTAGTCCCACACTTGCAAAAGCAAGATTTTATAGCCTAGAAGCACTAGTATGTATTTATTTGTTTATTTACAGATATACCCCTTATAAATAAAGGATTTTATTTGTTATGATGTGTGACAGCAATAACCATGAGATTTTTAAATACTTGATATATTATGGTAGATTGCAGAAACATTTTTTTTTTATGTTGAAAAATATGCTCACTATCCAATTATGCTGAGGATATTTTATTGTATAGTTATGTATTTAATTCCTACTAATTTTGTTGGTAAAGTGCAGTGTGGTGCAATATGAGAAAAAAATGTATCTTCTGATTTCATATTATATTTTATAACAAATAATAGACAAAGAACCTTATATTTTGGAACTTTGTTAAACTAATTATAAATTATAAAAAATTAAAAAATGAATGCAACAAGATCATTTATCATGTACTCTGTAAAACAACTCACATTAAGGGCCAGATTACAAGTTGAGGGCAAAAATATTGCTTCCGCAAAATCGATATTGGCACTCAACTTAGTAATACCAGCACATGCAAATGTGCGCTGGTATTAAACGTGAGGTGCAATGCGAACGTGACCTTGCGTTCTCAATGCACGGAAGCATTGCGCTCATAAGATCGTGCTTCCATAGGCTCCAATAGGAGCCTCATTCTCATGCTGACAGACACGACATGAGAACCTCATGCAGCAAAGGGGGTAAGTCGCGCAGTGATGGGCAGCAAATATAAATATATATGTATAGGCTTATATACATATATATTAATGTGTTTAAATGTGTAGCCCTAAATGTGCATGATTAAAACACAAAGATACCTTTGCCTTTCATCGTTTTAAGGTGTTATCTATAAACCAATAACATAAGTGTATAGTTTGTTAAAAAAAAGTAACAGGGCACAAATATTGATGTTAGAAGGCAAACTTTGCAGTGACTTTATACGTTCAGTTCAGAGGTGGGAAATAGGTGTACATGTACCCTTTAAAGAATAACAAAGTAATTTTAGTATATCAAATGATAACCAAAAATAAATTAACAAATAATATACTCACTTCTGACATTACATGGGTCATTTTGGGGCCTATCTATCAAGCTCCAAATAGAGCTTGAGGCCCTGTGTTTCTGGCGAGCCTACAGACTCGCCAGAAACACCAGTTATGAAGCAGCGGTCACAAATACCGCTGCTCCATAACCTGTCCGCCTGCTCTAAGCAGGTGGACAGAGATCACCGCAATTCAACCCGATCGAGTACGATTGGGTTGATTGCCTTCCCCTTGCTGGTGGCCGATTGGCTGCGAGTCTGCAGGGGACGGCGTTGCACCAGCAGCTCTTGTGAGCTGCTGGTGCAATGCTGAATATGGAGAGCGTATTGCTCGCCGTATTCAGCAAGGTCTGGCGGACCTGACCCACACTGTCGGATCAGGTCCGCCAGACTTTGATAAATAGAGGCCTTTGAATGTATTGACTGCAGCTAGGAAAGGTATATAAATGTTTCACCTAGTAATTCCTATATTCTATATAAATTGATATTTTGCATTGGTGTTTGGAGGTGTAACGGCAATACATTTTCCAGAACCAGATTTTTCTTTCTCATCACTTAATAATTTAAAGATACCTCCTTAAAGACATTTGCAGTCAAAAAATTCCACCTTCCGTAGGTTACATATGAGTTTATTGCTAACAAGAAATGGAGGAACACTTTAAAGGCACTGAATATGTCAAACTAAATCATTATTTGACTATTGAAATGTTTAAACTTGCCTAAACATGAACAAGCAAAAAAACATCAATCTGGTTAGGTATTAACGACAGTCTGTTGCAAATAAAGACCAGTGAATTAAAACAAGTCTGCAATAATTAACACGAATATGGAGATCACCTATTAACAAAGGATAACATGTAATTCATTTTCCAGCTATATATTATTTAAACTAGTTAAATTAACTTAAAAATTGTCATGTTTTCTGTATAAATTAAAATATAAAGATGATCTATAAAAGGAGCAGCAAAGTTGAAATTAAACTTTCATGATATTTAAACACTGTTCCAGATTATTTCTATTATCAAATGTGCTTCATTCTTTAGGTATGGCTCAGGTAAGATTTTTTTTTAAATGTATTATTATTAATATTATTATTATAATGTATTTGTATAGTTCCACACAATTCCATAGTGCTGGTACAGAGATTGGTGTATACAATGACAAGGATTTGTGATTCAAAAGAAATCTGAATCATGAAAGTTGAATTTTTACTTTACTGTAACTTTAACAAAGGCTAAAATCTAAGAATTATTTCCATTGTAATTAAATACTTGTTGTCTTTTTACACAAAGTTTAAGCTTGGTAAATTATCTTTAATTATTGCCTTGTTTTCATTGTAGTAACTAGACTACAAGGTGAAAATTATTAGTCTCTGCACTTTAATTACAAAGTCAAATTTTATTAGAAATAATAGTTTGATTTAATACTTTTAATAGGATTACTTTACCATAAATCCTCCCCCTGTCAAACATAATGTCTTGTCATGCTTTTTATTTCTTTATAAAAAAAAAATAGCCACAAGAAAAAAATAAGCATAACTAGATAAATGTGTAGGGAACGTTGATTCTAGCGCTAAGTAGTTTGAATAGAGTAGAAAAGTATTGCTGCAATAGTATATTTACAGATGAGACAAATACAAGTGCAAAAATCACTCTTGCAGCCATAGTCCCAACGTAATTTTACAATATAATTTTCCATTTGTGGAAGGGGTATGGGAGACGCTAAAATGTATTCCTTGTGTTATCAATGTTTATAGTAAGAAACTTGATAATTCCAGATGTAATTCCAATGAAGGACTCTTATGGATACTACTTACTCTGTGTGACCTAAAACCTATGCAGTAGCAGCACCACCAGGAATAAAATAATAAATCTTTATTTAAGTCATCATAGCCAGAAAATGACAACGTTTCGGTTCAATAACCTTAATCATGTCTACTTTACAAACAATTAAAAGTGGCCTTATATAGGCCTTTAACCACACCTACATTACTAGCTCAAATTAACCCCTTCAGTTCCACATATATTCATTAATGAAGTTTTAGCTCCACCTAGTGGTTGTCTTATATTATAATTCATCTTGTTCCAATACTTGAATCTAAACTCCTATATATAAACACACATAGAGCTCCATCTAGTGGACACCTGAAGATATATATACACATTTTATTAGAATACTGTTTTTAAAGACAAACATTCCAATCCATCTCTCTGTTTAATCCACCTGGAGACATAGTCCCCAGTTCATGTATCCAATAGAGTTCCCTATATAATAGGGTTTTAACTCTATTACCTCCTCTTCTTGGGATTTTTATCTGTTCTAGCACCTGAAACCTAAGTTGATTTATTTGGTGACCTGCTTTAATAAAATTATGTGAAACAGGTGCCTCTAAATCACCCGTCCGTATGTTGCTCTTATGCTGGTTTATCCGTTCGCGGACCCTACGTGTGGTCTCGCCAAATAAGTAAGTTTAAAAATCCTCCCATGTCTGCTTTTAGGAGGGGAAAGAATTTGAAGGATACACTTGTGAGGGCAGATGTAGGCCCTAAAAAAACTATAACCCAGAGTTTCATTGGAGAAAGAAACTTAGGTTGTTTTCCCTCTCTTGGTTGCCAAAATTGCAACAGCATCATTAAAGGTCCAACCTGTACCCATCCACGCACGGGTAAACAATATAAATTAAAGGGGTATTATACATGCAATACCAATTTTGCTGTATAATTAATTAAGTGCCCGTGTGGGTTGGGGTATGTTGGCGAGACCACACGTAGGATCCGCGAACGGATAAACCAGCATAAGAGCAACATACGGACATAATAGTGACCAATACATCAATACCTTGCCCACCTGAGGTGCTTTGAACACATCACATACAAGTTTTGAAATGTAACAACAGAAATAACAATGTAAATGTTTACCATCTGTAATGTGATCTTCCAACAAACAAAAATCCAGAGAAAAAGGCAAAAGTTCAATATTGGGAACAAATATTGGGAGCAAATGTGCGCTGGTATTACCAGTAAGGTGCAATGCTAAACACAACCTTGCATTCGCATTGCACGGAAGTATTGCGCTCACAAGAGTGTGCTTCCATAGGCTCTAATGGGAGCCTCGTTCTGATGCCGTCATACAGCGAAGGGAGTAAGTTGCGCAGCAATGGACAGCAAATTTAAATATATATGTATATGCTTATAAACATATATATTTATGTCTTAAAGTGAAAGTTTAATGATTTGAAGCCCAATATCTAAAAATGATCTTAAAAACATGGGCACTTGTTTAATTAATTAAACTTTACATAGACGCTTATTTTTAAATACTTACCATTTCCTTACAGTAAACATACCGCCGTTCCTCTGCCCGCATCTCCTTCTGTATTTAGCATATCAATAAAGAATCCGACTTCCTCCAATCGTTGCGTGCCCCGAGCTGAACACCAAAGGGGGCATGCAGCAGTTGAAGGAAGCCCAATTTGTCATCAATATGCTCAATACAGAAGGAGATGCGGCTGGAGGAACGGTGGTAGGTTTACAGTAACGAAATGGTAAGTATTAAAAAAAAAGAATTGAAAACTTGCAGTTGTATTCCATATTAGGTAGACATTAAAGAAATCACCTGTGCAATGCTCATGTCATTTTTTGTAAAAGGATTTACGATTTCTTCTAAAATTCTTCTAGAATCTGTATCAGCCAGCTCAAGTTTACTCGGCTTTTACTGACACGGTTTCACTTTTCTATTATCTATAGAGTTGTTACTTCAGCTTCTACCTGCAAAAATAATAAGAAGATTGATCCATGCTTACAGGATTTGCATATTTTAAAGTCAGATATTTGTCAGAGTTGAATGAAACATCTATAAATATGGGTGCCAGCTCTTCCGTACAAAAATACTGGACACACTCAATATGACTGGGCACGATAGTAGGGGCCTCACAATGCCCCGTCCCCCCGAAAAGCCCACACTCTTGATCCGACCATAGTATATTTTTAACAATTAAACCCTTACAAATCAGTAATTGTACATCTTTGTTTGCCACTAACACACATAAACAATAGTGATTTGACTCTCTTGTCTACCTTACTGTTTTCTGCTCCATATTTGTAAAGTATTGAGGCATAGGAGGTTTTTTTTACATTTATCTGTAACTCAGAAACATTATAAACAACTGGGAAATTAAGTGTCCAGTATTTTTGTAAAGATTTTACTGGACAGCCTTCACAAATACTAAACTGTCTAGTTGAATACTGGACACCTGACAACCCTACCCTATGAGTGGAGTGGAAAGTAATGCTCTGCACTAACAGTACCTTAACTATTTATCAAAGGTCATTGAAGAAAGCAGATGCACAATAGAAGGAGACTGTAAGTTTATTAACAAACTGCTTACAAATATCGTTGTGAAATAAACACAATCATATTCTTGGTTTGAATAATTGAAAATATGCTACTAATAATAAAACAAAGCTTTAGCATTTTGAAGGGTCTCAAACGTATCTTGTTCCACTTCATTTCTCTGATATTAATCCTAACCTATGTAATCTAACCAAAAGGTGATAAACCTCCCTGCCACAGCCAAGTGCTCTTTGTTGACCTTTGCTTTGGAACATTTGACCCAGTGTCTCATTTATAATAGAAGCTGTTAAAAAGATGAGTTTACTGACATGACCCTTGGCACACTCATAGCATACTCAGTAACATCAGCTGCACGCTGTCGCATAAGCATTGGTCTAAAGAAAAACATTCATTTTATATATGAAAAACATTTCTACAGTTAGCTGTTGCAATAAATGACATATTTATGCTCTCAATGCTAAAATGCCACATATAATTACTATGGTGTTCCAATCAAGTCAATGGCAACGTGTTATTATGTTCAAGTCTCCATGCGAAATATGAGCACCTTACACAGTAGACCAGAAGAAAAGAAACCTGAATCTTATTTCTTACAGATATAATAAAAGCAAACGAAGGCTGCTTATCAGGTTTCTAATGAATTCTATTTATTATTGAGTATGTCTCCTAGACAGCACAAAATGATCTGCAGATGGAATGAGCACAGAAGTCAAAAGTATGCATTTTATTTATTAATAGGTCATTTAAACATAACAATATATTCACATACATACAGACATCTACGTTAGGACATGGAACCCAAATATTTTCTTTCATGATTTAGAAAGAGCATGCAATTTCAAACAACTTTCTAATTTTCTTCTATTATCTAATTTGCTTCATTCTCTTGATTTTCTTTGTTGAATATAAATATGCTCAGTAGCTGCTGATTGGTAGCTGCACCTAGATGCCTTGTGTGATTGGCTCGCCCATATGCATTGCTATTTCTTCAGCAAATGATATATAAAGCAAATTAGATAATAGAAGTAAAACGGAATGTTTAAAATTGTATTCTTTGTCTGAATCATGAAAGATAAAATGTTTAAACATTCATGCTGAAGACAATGACATTAAAAATCTATTGTATATGTCTGCTAGATAAATATACAGGGAGTGCAGAATTATTAGGCAAGTTGTATTTTTGAGGATTAATTTTATTATTGAACAACAACCATGTTCTCAATGAACCCAAAAAACTCATTAATATCAAAGCTGAATATTTTTGGAAGTAGTTTTTAGTTTGTTTTTAGTTATAGCTATTTTAGGGGGATATCTGTGTGTGCAGGTGACTATTACTGTGCATAATTATTAGGCAACTTAACAAAAAACAAATATATACCCATTTCAATTATTTATTTTTACCAGTGAAACCAATATAACATCTCAACATTCACAAATATACATTTCTGACATTCAAAAACAAAACAAAAACAAATCAGTGACCAATATAGCCACCTTTCTTTGCAAGGACACTCAAAAGCCTGCCATCCGGGGGGCGGAGCTAGCCGCAGCACAGACTGGACGTGTTTCAGCTCAGCTCCTGAGACACAAAGTGCTTATTATTCAATTAATTGCCTAATTTGCAAGAAATTTAGACCAAAGTCTATGTATATGCAGCCCATTACCCTGCCCTATAGACTGGATCACTTTTCTAAATTTCAAGAGGCTTGACTAAGACTACCAGCTCGACACTTGAGCCCACCGCGAGCAGCACAGCGATCGAGTTTGAGACGGCAGCAATCTACACTGCTCTGGGGGAGATTTGGTGATTGGTGGCCTTTAAGACCTCTCACTAGGACGTGCTACAGAGGACCTTTGTCTCCTGAGGGTCTCCCTACTGCTGCCAGCCGCCTGCCTAATACCGCATAGCTCCGGAGGGTCGGGGATCCGCTCCGGAGCACTTACCCAGAAGACCAGTTTCCAAACCAGAGGCCGTGGGACTGGATGTTCCACCTGACCGAGTTCGAAGGACTTCTCCTGTCAGCTGAGATCAGCCACCAGCCTCACTCCACCTGTCCAGCTCCGGAGGGCCGGGGATCCGCTCCGGAGCATACACTCAGCAGCTTGACCTTAGGAAGGAGTGCGGCTGGGAGCCTTACCTAACTACGCCAGTGACCCTCCAAGGTTAGTGCCGCCTACGTTGTGGGCCTCAGGGGGTGAGCGTCTGGGCCGCTTGAAAGAGAGGGAGAGCCTGCGGGGTTGGACGGTGCCCACACGGGAGGTGGTTAGGCCTACTTAAAGCGCTACTCTGTATGAAAAAGGCGCGAACGCCCGCCATCTTGGGCCTAGTCTGGTGACTCATATAGCCCTGCGCCACTACATTGAAGGGGTCTCCTTGGGTTCCTTACAACCAACGACTACCTAGGGCTCACTCCCATTGATAGCCCATAAAGTATTGAGGAGGAAGCTATAGAATCCTACATAACATACCCCTGGATTGCAGCTACTACCCTCCTGCTAATAAAACGTTGTGATCCAGGCTGCACCTGTTTAGACATTCAGTTCTTTATAAGGACTGCATTTGCCCTACCTGAGAGGGAACATAAATAAAACAGCTGAGACATCAGCCCTAATATAACTCTTCTCTCTGAATTCACGCAGCCTGCTCATATTTACAAATCCCTAGTACAGAGAGCTGCTGACACAGATAAAAGGAAAATTGTCTAGGCCATTCTTCCTGGTTCTCTATACAATCTCCACACTGACACAAATCAGCATCCTGTCACATAAACACCTGTGAGCCTCTACTGTTGCTAATTCCTCAACCTTACCAGGACAATATTAGAGGTCAATATTCCACTTTTCTACTACTTTGCATTTGTTGCAGCAACGCCAGCTTTTGTCTCTGGGCCTATCCGCGGAGGTCAACCATACATATTGGGCATCTATACTAACTTACCCATTTCTGCAGATTGAACGGACTCAATAAGATTAGACTAGAGAGCCTTACATAAAGGGACAGTGACTGTGCATTTTCTCTCACTGCATAGCCTGGGAGGAATATAATTGACCCCACCTCTGGGTAATAATCTTCACAGCCCCCTTTATTGACAGATTGTTGAGAGAGCTTGATCTCTGCCAATTCACTTACACTTTGCTCTCTCGAGGCCGTGAGACCTTAGTCTGAACTCTTAATGAAAGAATAAATGTGAAAGGCTGCTGCGTCAGTGCAATTGTCCTTAGGCCTGATACCTAAGGTGTAGTGTCATTTAACAATAATTGTTCCCTTTCCTTCCACAGGTTTCTCACAGAACCTAACTGGTTACCAGCCTCTGTTCCTCTGCGGCCTAGTTTATAATGGAGTGTATTATTCTATTTGATTGTTTTGACCTTACATAACTTTCATCTTTTCCTTTACAGGACTTGTGGTTCCACACTATCTAGACCCCAGTTGCTCCTGCCTGCTTACTGCACTTATCCAAATTATTAACTAATAGAGAAAGCAATCTTAGCTTCTCGCTCTGTGCATTGGCTGACAGGAGCCACTGCTCCAGGTAACCTAGGTTTATAAGCCCGTCTGTGTATTAATATCATTTTCTCACCTTATATACTGACACGGTTGGGTTCGCTCTCATTCTGTAATTCCGATAACCTACTCCTAAAGCTTTATTGCTGATTTAACAAGGTACTTGTGGTATATTGACTGATATATAACTGCTGCTCTCTAATCCCTCACCTCCCCACTCCCGCCCGGCTAGTCCGGGTGGGTCACTTCCAATTCCCTTTCCCCTTCCTTCGGGTCGTATCCCCCTACTCCCCGAGGTGAGGGACTTAAGTGGTAGTAACAAAAGTGAGTACTCATGTAACTCTTCCCTTTGAAGTGTGACTCAGCCCCGCTCTAACTACGAGATAGGTATTATGTAAATTGCGTGCTTCATTCTGATATGTATAACCCTTGAATTTCTTCCAAAACAGCAGTATATTACCCTTGAGCCCCCAGAGATTTATTACCTTGCCTCCCGGAGATCTAATAACTAGCCTATAAAATGCCTCACATGATAAAGAAACATTCAAAGTCAAACCCCAAACCTAGGAAGACAGTATTTGACCATTTTGCCCACGCTTCTAAAGAGCCCCTACCCCACCCAGGTGGTGAAATGAGTGAACCGGACTCCCAGGACGAAGAGTCTCAATCTAGCCTACACTCAGCATCTGCCTCCCAACATTACATTACAGAATCATCGCTCAAGAAACTTCTGGCCATCCAGACTAAGTCCATCACCCAAGAAATCCAGCGCAGCTCCGCAGAACTCAAGAAAGAAATTTCAGAAATTGGTGACAGAGTTGATGCGCTGGAGCGCAAGCAAGATGATCAGGCTGTGGATCAATCCAACATCCTGGCCTATGCTGAAAATTTGGCTGAGCAGATTTCACAATTAGAATCTAAACTGGCTGACATGGAGGACAGATCGAGGCGAAGTAATATCAGATTCAGAGGAGCCCCAGAAGCGGTGGCTCCAGCAGATATCCAGGGCTACCTTCAGGATCTCTTCAAAGAGCTTATAGGCACCCCTGAAGGCCTATATAGCACAATGGAGAGAGCGCACAGGGCTTTACGCCCTAGGACAGTGAGTTCTGACAAGCCGAGGGACATCATAGTGTGCTTTCATAGCTACTTATATAAAGATCGCCTACTTCAAGCTGCTTACCGTAAACCAAATCTAAGTGGTAGGTTTGAGGGAATACAAATACTACCCGACCTCTCAGCACACACCCTCCAACAGCGTCGACACTTCCAGTCAGTAACCACTGCTCTACGCAAGGCTAACTTCCGATACCGATGGGGGTTCCCAACCAGGCTCATAGTAACCAAAGATAACCAGTCCATAACCATCACCACACCCTCTCAGGGTATGACTCTCATGGGGTCTATTGGTGGACCCCCTAAATGTACGGGCCCAACCTCAATCTGACTTGAGAGCTTCAGCTCCTGAATGGTCAATGAAAGAACAGAGAGTAAAAAGGCCCAAGATACAACAATCGCAAGTTTCTCAAGAACATCCTGAGCCCACTGAATAGGCTCCTCCAGAAGTCACTGGTCCTGGTTTAGATGTATGTTGGCTCTTAGGTCTCTCCTGATGGTTCTTTTTGACTAGCCTGCAATTTCAGTCAGGCAAAGTACTTGTGAGACTTTTTGAGCCGCCAAAATGTTTATTTACTGAATAAGTTATATATTATAAGTTCTGGTGAGTTATGTTATTTGCTGTTTTGTAATTATTTTGGTTTAAGCACTTTATGTTATGATAAATACATTTTTAGAGCGGGGCTGACGTTTCTGCTCCACTGTGCTAGCTCCGGAGCTGTTTGCTCAGCCCCCCAACTGAAGCCCACGCTAGGGCTCCCTTGAGGTGGACTACTTCCACCACTCCAGAGGCACTACTAAGTGTCTTCTCTTTCTACTTACCTTTCCTCTCCTTCTCTTTTCCCCCATTCTGTCTTCCAGACCCGGGTACTCTGACCCTCCGTACCCAACTCTTAATCACTCCTAGACATGACTTGCTCTCCTTTGAGGTTTCTTACCCAAAACGTTAGAGGACTTAACACTCCCTTTAAGAGAAGTCTCTTATTACGCTCGCTGAAACACCACAATCCTGACATAGTGTTCCTCCAAGAGACGCATTGGCTAATTGACGAACCGATCAGACTCTCCTCCAGGGAATATACACATATTGAGTATGCTACCTTCACCAAAAAAGCCAGGGGCACAGCTATTCTCCTGCACAAGAGGTTAGCTATTGAACCAGTCTTGACCATCAGAGACCCACAGGCCAGATATATCATCCTAGTCTGTAACATCAACCACGTGCTCTATACACTTGTATCAGTCTACCTGCCCAACACTCACCAACCTAAGTGCCTCAAACACATTCTCCATGTCATCTCCCAGCACAAACAAGGTAGGGTTATTATCTCGGGCGACTTTAACATGACCTGGGAACCGAAACTAGATAGAAAATCCTCTGACTTAGCTAGGGCACCTCCTTCTACGGAACGGCTTGCTGCGAAATTCCGTACTCTCATGACAGGTTCAGGTTTTTTTGACATATGGAGGGCTATCCACACTCAGGACCGAGACTACACGCACTACTCACAACCACATCGACAATACGCCAGACTCGACTACATATTCTCTACGGCAGACTCTCTAGATCTAGTCACTAACACGGCCATCTCTATTTGCCCCTGGTCTGATCATGACTGCGTTACCGCCGACCTCATCTCTTCAAATACCACTCGCTCTAGACCCTCCTGGCGCATGCCCCACAACCTCTTGCAAGATATTCCCCTCAGAGAAAAATTGCGTACAGAAATTAAACACTTTCTGGAAACTAATGACCGGGCTCAGGTCGGAGATGACACCCTCTGGGGAGCTACTAAAGCAACCATCAGAGGCTTAATGATATCTGAACAGGCTAAAATCCGAAGACAAGCGGGTCTCTCGCTGTCTCAGTCTCACATTAAACTTAGAGATTTAGAAGCCCAAAATAGAGTAAAGCCTGCTAACTCCTTAACAGCCTAAATAATCGATCTTAAAAATCACATCTCACAGCTAGAGCTTAGGAGAACCCAGGATAACCTAACTAAACTCAAGCAACTGTACTTCTATAAGGGCAACAAGGCGGACACTCTCCTAGCCAACAAAATCAGAAACAGAACTAGTATCTCACGTATACATAGCATCGTCAAAGAGAGTCCCTCCTCAAAATTCCTTCACAAATAGGGGAGGCTTTTGCTGATCTGAGAACCCCCCTGTGACCTCAGCAGACTCCATTCGCGAGTACTTAAAAGCATTGAACCTACCGTCCCTCTCACCCGATCAAAAGGATACCTTAAACTTGCCATTTTCTCTCAGAGAAGTGCAACAAGTTATCAAGAATTCTAAATCATTTAAATCGCCTGGACCAGATGGCTTCCCAGTGCATTTCTATAAAACCTATATCCAAGAACTCTCCCCCCTGCTTCTTAGACTCTTCAACTTTGCTAGAAATGAAGGTAAATTTAAGAGTGAATTCCTTGAAGCCACTATTGTAACTATTTTGAAACCCAATAAGGACCCCTCTCTCTGTGCCAGCTATAGGCCAATCTCACTAATCAACGCTGATATTAAGTTCTTCTCAAAAATTTTAGCTAATCGTATTGCCAACCTTCTCCCCCACTTAATCAACCCAGACCAGGTAGGATTTATCCCCAAAAGAGAAGGACCAGATAACACTAGAAGACTCTTGAATGTGATGAGTCTGTCGTCCAGCCTCAATAAACCTATGGCGATCATCTCATTAGACGCCGAAAAGGCCTTTGATCGGGTGAGATGGCGATTTTTGTGGGAAGTACTTGATATCTTTCAATTCCCAAGCTCCCTTATGGGAGCAATTAAAGCCTTATACTCCACTCCCTCTGCTTCGGTAAAGGGGCTCGGTTTCCAAACTCCCCCTTTCCAAATCTCCAACGGGACTAGACAGGGCTGTCCCCTGTCACCCCTGCTCTTTGCGCTGGCCATTGAGTCGTTGGCAGAACAAATTAGATTGGACCCACACATGGGTGGGATTACCCTATGTGGTACCAAACACAATATAGCCTTATTTGCTGACGAAATCACCCTTTTCTCCTCGGATCTCGCGATCACCCTCCCTAGACTCTTACAAATAGTCAGGGAATTTAGTGCCCATTCTCACTACAAACTAAATATTCCTAAAACTGAGATCTACACCCAAGGCTTCCAGAACTTGTCTGTGGCCCCTCTAAAAACCAAATATCCTTTCAGATGGTCGGAAACTTTGGTGACCCATTTAGGCGTCAAATTGTCCAACGACTTTCCCCGGATTATTAGGGACAATTACCTCCCCTTGCTATCGGAGCTTCGCTCCCTCAGTAAGAGTTGGAACCTCTCGCAAGTCTCGTGGATGGGACGGATCGCAGCTTTAAAGATGTCTTTCCTACCTCGTCTCACATACTTATTCCGCTGTCTGACAATCAGAGTCCCCAGGCAAATTCTTTTACAGTTTCAGAGCGAGTTCACTAAACATATTTGGCAGGGCAAACCCCCAAGGGTGGCGCAGAGAGTTCTGCAGTTGCCCAGGTCAAAAGGGGGTCTGGGCTCTCCCTCGATAGTAAGATACTACGAGGGAGCCATGCTCACCCATGTCTCACAATGGGGAGTCATGCAGTCTTCCTGCAAATGGCGCTCCATTGAACAGGCCTCGTTACCCTACAACCTAACTTTGCGTGACCTGATTTGGATGCCCACACATTGTCGCAGGGAATTAACCCTGATAAATCCCATCATTCGGGAATGCCTGCAAGTTTGGGATAAAATCCGCCACTCTAGACAAATTGCCCCTCACCCTTCTCCCATAACCTCACTGTCCGGCCTATTGGTAGGCTTACAGGATGCTCATCCATTGAAATGGACTCAAATCGGAATAAATGTGGTCTCGGACCTTTGGCTTCCGCCATCGGAGTGTGGATTCAAATCTGCATCACAGTTGGGGGCTGATGTGGCCTTACCCCATATCCTGAAATTTGAACACCACAGAATTAAAAGTTTCTTGACCTCCTGGGGCTTTAAACCTCAGTTAACCCGTCCACTGACCCCGTGGGAGTCCACTTGGAACCAAGGAAAGAGGCTATATAGACCCCTCTCCAGACACTATACCCTGTTGGACTCTAATCTAAACTCAGATTTAACTCCCCACCTTGCAAAGTGGGAATCCCTACTTGACAAATCACTTACAGTAGATGATTGGGAACAAGCGCTTGAGCGTACCAAAAAGGCCATACATTGCACCACCTTATTTGAAACTTATTACAAGTTGGTGGCTCATTGGTACTATGTGCCCACCAGGTTGGCTAAAATATTCTCTAGCGCATCCCCGTATTGTTGGAGGGGTTGTGGTCAGAGAGGGGATTCTTTACACATCTGGTGGGAATGTCCCAAAATACGCCCCTTATGGACAAAATGTTTTAGAGCCCTTCCCAAATTGGGAGTCTCATTACGTAGCTCTCCCGCAGTTGCCCTGCTACACATAGGTGTTCAATCTATCCCTAAACATCATGCTTACATAAGTATATACCTTTTCATGTCCATTAAACATCTGATAGCTTGTGACTGGAAATCAGAGTCCCCACCTAGCTGGACGAGAGTCTGCTCCTATATGGCTTACTTATATACTATGGAAAAAAGCATATTTTATAATTTAGGTAATTCTGACCTCTTCGAGCTTACATGGGCTGACTGGAAAGATACATATGATACAACCTGGAAACCTAATGTTCTCTCTTCCTGTTAGCTTCTCATAGGGGGAGCGGGGGATCTGACCTGGGGATAGACCTGCCTTGACCCAGACGGCTTTTATGAAACACCCACTCATGACCAACGATATACCCCTCTACCCTTTCCCTCCCCTCCCCCCTCATCTCACTTCTAGTCTTCTATCCTTTCCCCCCTTCTCCTGGCCAAGAGACCTTTGGGTCTCCCCCATCCGTGCTATAAGGTACCACTATGTATTATGGCTAATTACTGTATTATTGGTATTTCCTTGAACAGAGTACTATCCATTTCACAATGTGTAACATTATACTGTTTAGAGGACGAGATGTGTCCTCACATTGTTAATTTTCTCTTTGTTTTGTTTCTCTCTTATTACTTACATATTCTCACTTGTAAACATGATAAGATCAATAAAGCTCTTTTGAAATTTAAAAAAAAAAAAAAAAAAAAAAGCCTGCCATCCATGGATTCTGTCAGTGTTTTGATCTGTTCACCATCAACATTGCGTGCAGCAGCAACCACAGCCTCCCAGACACTGTTCAGAGAGGTGTACTGTTTTCCCTCCTTGTAAATCTCACATTTGATGATGGACCACAGGTTCTCAATGGGGTTCAGATCAGGTGAACAAGGAGGCCATGTCATTAGATTTTCTTCTTTTATACCCTTTCTTGCCAGCCACGCTGTGGAGTACTTGGACGCGTGTGATGGAGCATTGTCCTGCATGAAAATCATGTTTTTCTTGAAGGATGCAGACTTCTTCCTGTACCACTGCTTGAAGAAGGTGTCTTCCAGAAACTGGCAGTAGGACTGGGAGTTGAGCTTGACTCCATCCTCAACCCGAAAAGGCCCCACAAGCTCATCTTTGATGATACCAGCCCAAACCAGTACTCCACCTCCACCTTGCTGGCGTCTGAGTCGGACTGGAGCTCTCTGCCCTTTACCAATCCAGCCACGGGCCCATCCATCTGGCCCATCAAGACTCACTCTCATTTCATCAGTCCATAAAACCTTAGAAAAATCAGTCTTGAGATATTTATTGGCCCAGTCTTGACGTTTCAGCTTGTGCGTCTTGTTCAGTGGTGGTCGTCTTTCAGCCTTTCTTACCTTGGCCATGTCTCTGAGTATAGCACACCTTGTGCTTTTGGGCACTCCAGTGATGTTGCAGCTCTGAAATATGGCCAAACTGGTGGCAAGTGGCATCTTGGCAGCTGCACGCTTGACTTTTCTCAGTTCATGGGCAGTTATTTTGCGCCTTGGTTTTTCCACACGCTTCTTGCGAACCTGTTGACTATTTTGAATGAAACGCTTGATTGTTCGATGATCACGCTTCAGAAGCTTTGCAATTTTAAGAGTGCTGCATCCCTCTGCAAGATATCTCACTATTTGACTTTTCTGAGCCTGTCAAGTCCTTCTTTTGACCCATTTTGCCAAAGGAAAGGAAGTTGCCTAACAATTATGCACACCTTATATAGGGTGTTGATGTCATTAGACCACACCCCTTCTCATTACAGAGATGCACATCACCTAATATGCTTAATTGGTAGTAGGCTTTCGAGCCTATACAGCTTGGAGTAAGACAACATGCATAAAGAGGATGATGTGGTCAAAATACTCATTTGCCTAATAATTCTGCACTCCCTGTATACATGAGATAAGATTTTTAGAAAAATAAGACCAATACAAATGTAAAAGGAACATAAATACTTTAATTAATTATAGTAAAATAACTTTGCAATATACTTTCATGTAAATTAACTTCATATAATCTGTCATATAAACTGTGTTTTTTCCAATTCTGAGACCACTCTACAGATTTCAGAACCCAAACCCTGCTACGTATTTGTCCCTAGTTAGCAACAGAGGCGATAATGTTATGGACAGCAAAACAGATCACGTTCTTTCTAACAAGCGTCAAGCCTTACTAGCTCATTCAGATGGATTGGTAAAAGAGTTTAACATTTGAAAAAAGCTATTGCAGCTAACAATTTGCTAATTTATTCAGAAACAGTTTTCACTTTGCTGACATGTCAATCTATTACAGGGCAACATAAATGACTTGTAATTACAAGCAACTAGATTACGAGTTTTGCGCTAAACAGGGTGCAAAACTAACGCCAAAAAGTTACATTATTTCACTCTCCATAGCGATGCCATTACGAGTTACTGAAAAGCCTCCTTGTGCGTGTGATATTGTGGTGTTAAGCTCCGTACCGCACAAAATCCAAGGGCTGCTTTGACGTGCACATGCACGCTTTCCCCCATAGACATCAATAGGGAGAGAGTGTTAGAAAAAACATCTAAAGTGCGGAATGAAAAATCTCCGTAACGCAACCCTATTGATGGGGAAAAAAGTTACATTTAAACCTAACACCCTAACATAAACTCCAAGTCTAAACACCCCTAATCCGCCGCCCCCAACATCGCCGACATCTAAATAAAGTTATTAACCCCTAATCTGCCGCTCCCGACATCTCCGACACTAATAAAAGTTATTAACCCCTATTCCGCTGCTCCCCAAAATCCCCAACACTATAATAAAGTCATTAACCCCTATTCAGCTGCTCCCCAACATCGCCAACACTATAATAAAGTTATTAACCCCTAAACCTCCAGCCTCCCACATCGCCGCCACAAAATAAACTTATTGACTCCTAAACCTCCGGCCTCCAACATCGCCGCCACTAATTTAGTGTTTTTTATTTTTTGTAATGTTAGATTTTTTAATTTTTTTCATAGTGTTAGGTTTTTTTAAATTTGTAATTTAGATTTTTTTAATTGGTAGTATTTTTTTATTTTATTAGAATAGTTATGTTAGGTTAATTTATAGTTTAATGTTAGGTTTATTTTTATTTCACAGGTAAGTTTTTATTTATTTAAATATAGTTATATTGTAATTTTAATTTAAAGTTAGGGGGTGGTAGGTTTGGGGGCTAAAAGTTTAATTTAGTGTTTTGTGATGTGGGGGGTCGGCAGTTTAG
The DNA here is from genome assembly GCF_027579735.1 of Bombina bombina. NCBI lineage: Eukaryota > Metazoa > Chordata > Amphibia > Anura > Bombinatoridae > Bombina > Bombina bombina. The sequence goes on from NC_069502.1 coordinate 553,831,043, forward strand.
GGGTTAATATGTTTATTCAGTGGCGGCATGTGGGAGGCCGGAGGTTTAGGGGTTAATAACTTTATTATAGTGTTGGCGATGTTGAGAAGCGGTGGATTAGGGGTTAATATATTTAAATAGTGTTGGTGATGTGGGTGGTTGGCAGATTAGGGGTTATTTGGTTTATTTAATACTCCAAATGTGGGTGGGCAGCAGATTTGGGGTTAATAAGTTTTAAATAGTGTTTGTGATGCAGGAGGGAGGTGGTTTAGGGGTTAATAGGTAGTTAATGGGTGTTAGTGTACTTTGTAACACTTTAGTTATGAGTGTTGGCGATGTGGGTGGGCAGCAGATATGGGGTTATTAGGTTTATTTAACCCCTTAAGGACCAAGGACGTACGCCACACGTCCTCAAAAAAAATACAGTTAATGACCGAGGACGTGTGGCGTACGTCCTTGGTCTGGAAAGCAGCTGGAAGCGATCCTGCTCGCTTCCAGCTGCTTTCCGGTTATTGCAGTGATGCCTCGATATGGAGGCATCCTGCAATAACCCCCCTTGGCCATCCGATGCAGAGAGAGCCACTCTGTGGCCCTCTCTGCACCGGACATCGGTGGCCGGTATCGTTGGTGGGTGGGAGCAAGTCTGGGAGGCGGGTGGGCGGCCATCGATGTGCCCAGTGGAGTGGAGGGGGGCGGGATCGGGGGCGGGAGGGGCGGGAGCGCGCACGGGAGCGCGCGCGTGCACGGGGGGCGGCGGGTGGGCGCGTGCACGGGGCGGGAGCGGGAGGGAACCGCTACACTACAGAAAAAAAAAGTTTAAAAAGTACAACAAAATAACTTTTTCAAAGCTGTAAATAAACAGCTAAGAGATGTGGAAGGGGTGGGGGGTTGATCTTGGGGGGGGGGGGAAGCTACACTGCAGAAAAGGTTTTTTTTTTTAAAAAAAGGCACATTTTTTCACTAAACTGGGTACTGGCAGACAGCTGCCAGTACCCAAGATGGCGCCCATTAAGGCAGAGGGGGAGGGTTAGAGAGCTCTTTGGTGGGGGATCAGTAAGGCTGGGGGCTAAGGGGGGATCCTACACAGCAGCAAATGTAAATATGCTAAAAAAAAAAAACACAAAAAAAGCCCAAATATAGCTTTTATTTTAGTACTGGCAGAGTTTCTGCCAGTACTTAAGATGGCGGGGACAATTGGGGGGTGGGGGAGGGAAGAGAGCTGTTTGGGAGGGAACAGGGGGTCTCATGTTTCAGGTGGGAGGCTGAGCTCTACACTAAAGCTAAAATTAACCCTGCAAGCTCCCTATAAGCTACATAATTAACCCCTTCACTGCTATCCATAATACACGTGTGAAATGCAGCGGCATTTGGCGGCCTTCTAATTACCAAAAAGCAACGCCAAAGCCATATATGTCTGCTATTTCTGAACAAAGGGGATCCCAGAGAAGCATTTACAACCATTTGTGCCATAATTGCACAAGCTGTTTGTAAATGATTTCAGTGAGAAACCTAAAATTGTGAAAAATTTAACGTTTTTTTTTAATTTGATCGCATTTGGCGGTGAAATGGTGGCATGAAATATACCAAAATGGGCCTAGATCAATACTTGGGGTTGTCTACTACACTACACTAAAGCTAAAATTAACCCTAGAAGCTCCCTACATGCTCCATAATTAACCCCTTCACTGCTGGGCATAATACACGTGTAGTGCGCAGTGGCATTTAGCAGAATTCTAATTACTAAAAAGCAACGCCAAAGCCATATATGTCTGCTATTTCTGAACAAAGGGGATCCCAGAGAAGAATTTACAACCATTTAAGCCATAATTGCACAAGCTGTTTGTAAATAATTTCAGTGAGAAACCAAACGTTTGTGAAAAAATTTGTAAAAAAGTGAACGATTTTTTGTATTTAATCGCATTTGGCGGTGAAATGGTGGCATGAAATATACCAAAATGGACCTAGATCAATACTTTGGGATGTCTACTAAAAAAAAATATATACATGTCAATGGATATTCAGAGATTCCTGAAAGATATTAGTGTTCTAATGTAACTAGCGCTAATTTTGAAAAATAATGGTTTGGAAATAGCAAAGTGCTACTTGTATTTATGGCCCTATAACTTACAAAAAAAGCAAAGAAGATGTAAACATTGGGTATTTCTAAACTCAGGACAAAATTTAGAAACTATTTAGCATGGGTGTTTTTTGGTGGTTGTAGATGTGTAACAGATTTTGGGGGTCAAAGTTAGAAAAAGTGTGTTTTTTTCAATTTTTTCCTCATATTTTATAATTTTTTTTATAGTAAATTATAAGATATGATGAAAATAATGGTATCTTTAGAAAGTCCATTTAATGGCGAGAAAAACGGTATATAATATGTGTGGGTACAGTAAATGAGTAAGATGAAAATTACAGCTAAACACAAACACCGCAAAAATGTAAAAATAGCCTTGGTCCCAAACGGACAGAAAATGGAAAAGTGCTGTGGTCATTAAGGGGTTAATAGTCGCGATGTGGGTGGGCAGCAGATTAGGGGTTAATAAGTTTTAAATAATGTTTACGATGCAGGAGTGCGGCGGTTTAGGGGTTAATAGGTAGTTAATGGGTGTTAGTTTACTTTGTAACACTTTTTAGCCGGACCGCAAAACCTGTAATACCGGCGCTATGGAAATCCACGTCAAGTGCGGTTTTACAGGTTTTGTGCGTCAAGTGCGGAATAGAAGTTGCGTTACAGGCTAAAATGCTTGCGGTATAGCTATACCGACACAACTCGTAATATGCGTTCCTGGCCATTATGCTGGAATGGCCATTTTTTCAGTGTTAAGAGCCATAACGCAACACTTGTAATCTAGCCAAATGTCTTTTATATGCCTGTAAAGGTCCATTCAATTCAGCAGAATCAATAAATTCATAGTAAAAAGATAACATAATAGTACTTATAGTACTTCTTTCAAATGAGCAGTAGTTTTTTCTGATATATTTAAAAATGTCTTCCATTTGCCAGCACCCTGTATCATATGACAGCCTTCAGCCAATCACAGCCAATCACAGACTAATATACAGTTAACTTTTGTAAATGCTCAATAGAAGCTGGTGCCTCCAAAAATGTTTATGTACTGTGCACAATTTGATAGTATAATTTATTTGGATTTATATATATATATTTAATGGTGTGCTCAATCTGAATCATCAAAGAAAAATGTTTACTTTATTGTACAAAGGGGTCAATTACAATCTATTGGCAGCAGCTTTTTGGCTCTTTTTTCAGGCTGAAAAGGCTACTTTTTGATTCTGCTTAATCTCTATAGCGTGTTTTCGGCCCATGAGGCTGAGAAGTTCTTGGTAACCACAGGAGATATTCTAGAGGTCTACTTACATATATGGGGGTAGATTTACTAAGGGTCGAGTGGACATGATTCGCTGTAGCAAATCATGTCCGCTCGACCACGCTAAATGCCAACAGCGTATGCTGTCTAGTGAAATGCTTGTGCAATGCTGCCCCTGCTCACCGGTGGCCAATCGGCCTCTAGCAGGGGTCGTCAAGCATTCCAATCAGATCGAATCGGGATGATCTCAGTATCCCACCTAAAAGGTGACGGAGACGTTAAGGAGCTTATGACCGCTGCTTCTTAACTTAGGTTTCAGGCGAGCCTGAAATTATGGTGGTAGGAAGCAGCATCCCCTGCTTAATAAATCTATCCCATAATATTGATTCATTAAAACTCTATTCACCTCTATTGCGTAGGCTGCATACAGTAAACAAAGCTCATGTTTACATATGTAGAGGTATATATATATATATATATATATATATACAGTATCACACAAAAGTGAGTACAACCCTCACATTTTTGTAAATATTTTATTATATCTTTTCATGTGACAACACTGAAGAAATGACACTTTGCTACAATGTAAATAGTGTACAGCCTGTATGACAGTGTAAATTTGCTGTCCCCTCAAAATAACTCAACACACAGACATTAATGTCTAAACCGTGGGCAACAAAAGTGATCACACCCCTAAGTGGAAATGTCCAAATTGGGCCCAATTAGCCATTTTCCCTCCCCGGTGTCATGTGACTCATTAGTGTTACAAGATCTCAGGTGTGAATGGGGAGCAGGTGTGTTAAATTTGGTGTTATCGCTCTCACACTCTCTCATACTGGTCACTGGAAGTTCAACATGGCACCTCATGGCAAAGAACTCTCTGAGGATCTGAAAAAAGAATTGTTGCTCCACATAAAGATGACATAGGCTATAAGAAGATTGCCAAGACCCTGAAACTGAGCTGCATCATGGTGGGCAAGACCATACAGCAGTTTCACAGGACAGGTTCCACTCAGAACCCATTCTCCTATGTGGTAGTATTAACAATTTATGCATGAGCACCATTTCCTTTGCACATTGGGACTATTTATTTACTAATCCCCAACTAGCAATCTATTTATTAAGGAAAAGCCCGAGTATTGCCATTGTTCACTTGGTGTAGCACACTCCACTCAGAACAGTCCTTACCATGGTCGACCAAAGAAGTTGAGTGCACATGCTCAGTGTCATATCCAGAGGTTGTTTTTGGGAAATAGATGTATGAGTTCTGCCAGCATTGCTGCAGAGGGTGAAGGGGTGGGGGGTCAGTCTGTTAGTGCTCAGACCATACGCCGCACACTGCATCAAATTGGTCTGCAGGGCTGTCGTCCCAGAAGGAAGCCTCTTCTAAAGATGATGCACAAGAAAGCCTGCAAACAGTTTGCTGAAGACAAGCAGACTAAGGACATGGATTACTGGAACCATGCCCTGTGGTCTGATGAGACCAAGATTAACTTGGTGTCAAGCGTGTGTGGCGGTAACCAGGTGAGGAGTACAAAGACAAAAGTGTCTTGCCTACAGTCAAGCATGGTGGTGGGAATGTTATGGTCTGGGCCTGCATGAGTGCTGCCAGCACTGGGGAGCTACTGTTCATTGAGGGAATCATGAATGCCAACATATACTGTGAAATACTGAAGCAGAGCATGATCCCCTCCCTTTGGAGACTAGGCCGCAGGGTAGTATTCCAACATGATAACGACCCCAAACACACCTCCAAGACAACCACTGCCATGCTAAAGAAGTTGAGGGTAAAGGTGATGGACTCGACAAGCATGTCTCCAGACCTAAACCCTATTGAGCATCTGTGGGGCATCCTCAAACTGAAGGTGGGGGAGCACAAGGTCTCTAACATCCACCAGCTCTGTGATGTCGTCATGGAGGAGTGGAAGAGGACTCCAGTGGCAACCTATGATGCTCTGGTGAACTCCATGCCCAAGAGGGTTAAGGCAGTGCTGGAAAATAATGGTGGCCACACAAAATAATGACACTTTGTGCCCAATTTGGGTGTACTCACGTCTGTTGCCAACAGTCGAGTTTTCACAATTGTTAGTATGAAAGTAAAAGTGAACGCTAGAGCGCAATTGAAGTAAACGCTCGTCGGGTTAGCGTGTCTTCAGAGCTCTCGTTAACTGTTTTACAAAACAAAAAAGTGTCACAAAACACATCAAAAATACATTACACAATACAGTTACACTCATAATAACACTATCTAATATTTTTTTATATATATATATATGTATTTGCAGTCGCAGACATATATAAACATATAAATACAGAAATACATATGTACACTTATATAGACATATAGGGGCCGACATCGCTAAATGCCAACAGCATACACTGTGAAATGCTTGTGCAATGCTGCTCCCTGCACATTCACAGCCAATCAGCGGCCAGCAGGGGGTCTCAATCATCCTGATTGTATCTGAACGGGATGATTGCTGTTAAGGAGCAGCGGTCTTAAAGGGCCATTATACACTCATTTTTTTCTTTGCATAAATGTTTTGTAGATGATCTATTTATAAAGCCCATAACATTTGTTTTTTTTTTAAATGTATAATTTTGCTTATTTTTAAATAACATTGCTCTGATTTTCAGACTCCTAACCAAGCCCCAAAGTTTTATTTGAATACCGTCAGCTACCTTCTCCAGCTTGCTCCTGTTTGTGTAAAGGGTCTTTTCATATGCAAAAGAAGGGGGAGGGGGGAGTGTCTTATTTCCCACTTGCAGTGGGCTTTCCAACTGCCTGTTCAACAGAGCTAAACGGAAAGCTTCTAAGTAAGTTTTTAAACAGTTTTATACTGGATTTTTATATCAGTATCTGTGCATCTTATTCTTTATAGTAGTGTCTATTACATGCAGTTATATGAAAATGAGTGTATACTGTCCCTTTAAGACTGCTGTTTCTTAACTTATGTTTCTGGCGAAGAAAGTTCTCTGTGAAAGGCACATGTTGAGCAAAAAGAGGCTGCTTCTTGGGTGGTAATTAGCCATAGAACAAGCTATTATACTATTGTTCGTTCTCGCTTCTCTTTTTATTTATGCAAATTATGACACTTGGGGAAGTCTCCCCAAGTGTGATGCGGGTATCCAGATTTGGACCCATTGCTCAGTGTGCCTAGAGGGGTATGGCTGCACCTCACTGACGAGGCCCACAATAGGCCGAAATGTACGTCTGGGGTTTTGATGTTTCTCTCGTTCAGAGAGGGATTGCCTGGTATTTCGGGGCTGGACTGTACTGTGAAGTCAGGATCAGACTGATATGCTTCAGGAAAGTTCTTCTCTGTGAAAGGCACATGTTGAGCAAAAAGAGGGTGCTTCTTGGGTAGTAATTAGCCATAGAACAAGCTATTATGCTATTGTTCATTCCCAGGTTGAGCGCTTCTCTCTTTTTATTTATGCAAATTATGACACTTGGGAAGTCTCCCTAAGTGTGATGCAGGAATCCAGACGTGGACCCGTTGCTCAGTGTGCCTAGAGGAGTATGGCTGCACCTCACTGATGAGGCCCACAATAGGCTGAAATGTAAGTCTGGGGTTTTGCTGTTTCTCTCGTTCAGAGAGGGATTGCCTGGTATTTCGGGGCTGGACTGTACTGTGAAGTCAGGATCAGACTGATATGCTTCAGGAACAGGGGCGTGCAGAATTTTGAGTGCCTAGGGAAGCACAAAATCTAAATACGTCCCTGTTCAGGAAAGTTCTTCTCTGTGAAAGGCACATGTTGAGCAAAAAGAGGCTGCTTCTTGGGTGGTAATTAACCATAAAACAAGCTATTATGCTATTGTTCGTTCCCAGGTTGAGCGCGTCTCTCTTTTTATTTATTCAGGTTACAATAGGTTAATCTCTCTATGTAAATGAGCAAAAAGGGGTTAATTCAAAAGAGCTTTATTGTAACCGTATGAGGCTTGATAAAGTATTTAACCCATTAAATCTGTTCTAGCTGTGGGCTTTAACACACTGATTCATTTTGGATTGTGATCACTCAAAAAACAAGCTGACCTATTTGGCTGGAAAGCAAAAAGCCATGGAGCAAATAGTTTATAGATTGTGATTGACCCCAGTGTTCCACAAAGCCTTGTTTTGCCTGATTAATATCTGTCCATAATTGTTCTCAGCAGAAGAGAGAGGTAAATATAGCTGGGCCCATTACTTTATAAAAAAAAAGTACTTTATGGAAAGAAAACCTTTATTCATATATCTTTAATATTTAAATAACTAATATAATTGTAAAAATATTTGTTTTGAATGCATCATTATGTTTAGCATGTGTCAATACAACTGCAACATTCTTAGGGGGTCATTCACTATCTGGTGCTGTGTTTTTAGCTCTTTTTTATTTAAACACAATCACAATAGAGCGTTTTTGGCTATTTCCCACAGCCACAGTCATGTTTTCTACTCACATAATAAAAAAGTTCTTGGCCATCTAAATCTATTTTCAATAGACTTTTCAACAGCTTTTTTTCAAGATAATTTTTCCCTTTTCTAATTCAACGCCACAAGGCACACACAAGTATTCCAAGACAAATTGAATCATTCTATTATGCTGCACATATGCAAGAAATGGCCACAATATACATTTTAGAGGTGTTTTAGCATACAAGGTATTGATTTATTAAAACTCTATTCATTGCTATTGTACAGTCCGTCTGCAGTAGACAGGGCACATATTTACATATGCATATGTATTGAGTATGTGATATCCTGTAAAGCTTAGGGGATCATCAGAAAAAGTGAGTTCAGAACTTCCAACAGCTAGAATTGGTGTGTAGCTATTACATACTGTTAACGTTTGTGTCACACTTGCACTGTCATAATTGTCACTATTAGTATACTTGTCTTCATAACCAGCCTTTCAAATGGTATCATGCAATCGTACGCTCAAAATGAACCTATTGCAATCCAAATCTATCCTAATCACTGCTACATTACTGAACTCACATTCACCAATGCACAATCCTATTTAGTCATTAAATAATGTAGGCGCAAGAATGATAAAACCCACTGTTGTGAATGCATCACAGAGGAGCATTCCTGTTAAAAGCCCACTCACCAAGGCTCATTTTCATTTAAAAAACACATTTACAAAGGTGCAATCTTATTTGAACAATGGAGCAGCTTCATGTTTTACAGTTTCACTATGTTTTAAATCCAGTTTTAGAAAATGAGAGAAGTCTTTCTAATAGAAACCCATAATCGTCTTCTTATTTTCAGAGGTAGATCATACCAAACTGGAAAACGCTGCTTTCAAATCAATAAAAGGATATAATAAAAAAAAATATTAATAATACTTTCAAAATATTAAAAGTTTCAATATAGTCATTAAGCAAACATGCCCAGAATGCCCATCATGACTACATACAAATGGAGTTTAAATTGTTTATCAGGATGAGTTCAGATTGTCATAGGTTAATCTCACACATGTAAATAAGTATTTCCCTTACACACTGAACAAAGGAGCTAATTCAAAAGAATTTAACTGTAACCTTAAAGGGACTCTGTACTATAAAATGTGTTATCCCTTAATGTGTTCCAAATTATTTGATATTCCGTTCATTCTGATTCAGTTTGTGCACAACTGGTTCATGGGATAAAATTTCATTGGATAGCTTGTCAAACGCTGTATGACGACAGCCGAAATGCATTGCAACATGAGATGGAGGACCAATTACAATCGAGGGCATTGATACGGTTCGCAAGCTGAGAACTCACACACTGAGTATAACAGTGAGACCCGACGACTACCGGTCCAACTGGATGCACTACGACTGCTCTCTAAAGTGAACAAACAAAAAAAGAGAGGCTGCGCTTCTCTCACCTATGTAAAACTCTAAAAAGTATTACAATATAGAACAAATAAATTTGATGCAACTAAATAAAAAACAAATCCATAAATAGGCGTCAATCCAGACATGAAATGATAATAAAAAATAAAAAATAGTCCACAAATGATATAAGTTTAAAACCTGTGAATTATATCATGAAAATCTACAAGTGATGTGAACTGTGTCAGAAATATCCCCAAAAAATATTCGTAAATAGAAAGTTCATGAAAGTAATATGATTAAATCAATATAAACATACAGACAATATGTAAACAATGTGTAAACAGATCAAGCATATGACCTTAGTACCACCACTATGGTTCGATAGCAGAGGGCTAGTCCATTCAACTGAATGAAAGCTGACAAAAGGCTGCTGCTCCAGAGAAACTGGGAAAGTTGTGGTTCAGATCCCAAAAGACTAGAAACATAAGAAACAAAAAAATAGACAGAGCACAAGCCGTATCACATGTGTATCACCACATTCAAGTCCTGCCGTAGGTGTTTGAGAGAGTGTTCCGTCCTGTCCCTTCTGTGGACCCAAGCGCTTCCGGACCTCTGTGGGAGATCAGAGACTGGAGGCTTCTTTGTGACTGTCAAGACGTTTATTTCCTATATGTCTATTTTTATAATGATTCTCTGGAAATAAATTTTCCTTACGATGATCATTATATTTTATATTATCTGGCTGGGTAATATCTATCACGTGTATTCTATTGAAAATGACTATAATAGTGATTCCTATTATCCATATTATCTGAATAGTGGGTACGATTACCTCTATATGAGTTGTTAAAGTGCCTTTTGTTCTGTTGATAAAATCTATTTGACACATATGGTTTATTAATATTGTTAAATGTTCTGTAATCAGACGTTGTATGATTTTTCTGAATGGGATTAGTTTCTATGTTGCTATGTTTTTCTTTCTTATAAGTATAGACTTTGTTATTTTTTATAGTCGTCCAAATATCTATGTAACTTCTGTTGTTTGGACTGAGCTAGTTCTTCATTTAACTTGGTGTTACGTGCTTGGATATTTTCATTGAGTGTCCTCCACCTCTCTTCCCCTCTAAATGGTCGAATTTTAGGTAATATAGTTTTTAATGCCAATTTAACTTTGTTTAATTTGAATTCTCTGTATCAAATCAAAATTTTGATGAGAGTCATGGAGCAGTCCTGTAGGGCCTTTTCCCAATCAGTGATAAATGCCACCTCTTCTAAATCGAAGGCGGGATATTTAAATATTCTTAGGCCTCTAGGGACTTCCTCATGTAGGACATAATTGTCCAAGAGTAAAAGATCTTGCCACTCCCTGGTATAATTTTTAAGGAGTTTCTCCAGATCTCTAAACAAATCAATGGGATTAGATTCAACTGATATGTTGTTGGTAACATTTGTTTTAAGATTGAGGATGTTTTGGGAACGTTTTCTACTGTGCCTAGACAAACAGTCCCCAAAACTATCCTCTCCTACTGTATCAGTCATATTAACTGTCTATGTAATGTAATTACTTACTAACTAAATTGTATATTAAATACAGATAAAAATTGTATAAAAGGATTGTAGATGAGAGATTCGCTGCCAATAACCACAGGTGACAAAAAGCGAACAAACAAAAAAAGAGAGGCTGCGCTTCTCTCACCTATGTAAAACACTAAAAAGTATTAGAATATAGAACAAATAAATTTGATGCAACTAAATTAAAACAAATCCATAAATAAGTGTAAATCCAGACATGAAATGATATTAAAAAAATAAATAAATAAAAAAGTCCACAAATGATATAGGTTTAAAACCTATGAATTATATCACGAAAACCTACAAGTGATGTGAGCTGTGTCAGAAATATCCCCCAAAAATATTTGTAAATAGAATGTTCATGAAAGGAATAAGATTAAATCAATATAAACATACAGACAATATGTAAACAATGTGTAAACAGATCAAACATACAACCTTAGTACCGCTACTATGGTTCGATAGCAGAGGGCTAGTTCATTCAACTGAATGAAAGGTGACAAAAGGCTGCTGCTACAGAGAAACGGGGAAAGCTGTGGTACAGATCCCAAAAGACTAGAAACATAGGAAACAAAAAAAAAGACAGAGCGCAAGCCACTCTAATAGTAAAACTGTGATTGAATGTAGCACACAAGCGCATAAATAAAAACACACGTACAATGTGTAAGATAAAATAGGCAATAAGTATCACATGTGTATCACCACATCCAAGACCTGCCGTAGGTGGTCGAGAGAGTGTTCCGTCCTGTCCCTTCTGTGGACCCAAGCGCTTACAGACCACTGTGGGAGATCAGAGACTGGAGGCTACTCAAGCCGACCTGATGTCTGGGGGAGTGTTGAGAGGACTGACTAATTACTCTACACGTTTCGTCGGGATCCGACCCGACTTTTTCAAGACTCTGTTAGATTGTCTGTTTTTGCTTTGAAACATACAGGCTTTAAATGCCTCCTAACATGCAAGTGTCTCTGATAGGTTGGATGAAAGTGATGACGTGTCATGCGTAAAAAATGTATCCGCCTTATAGTTATTTGACACAAAACAGAAAAAGTATCAAAGACTAGATAATATCATGTTATACAGAACAAGGTAATAACATGTTTTATACAATACACAAACATAAAGCTATATGCTAAAATTGTAAAATAACATATAAACTAAAATTCTACTAAGACCATATTAAAAAGCTCACTATCTTATGCGAAAGTGTCAAGATCTTACAGAACCAGATCGAGAGAAAGTAAGCATTGTTCATAATAATGAAGTTGGGTGGATTTTAATTTAGACAGGGCTAACAAATTCTTAAAATCCCTGTTATTTCTAAATGTGATGCGTGGTCTTTTAGGTAGTGTTTTGCCTAATATGGGGTCACTGGCAAGAACACTCCAGTGTTTCCTCAAAATCTTTTCAATATCTATACTGCCTTGGCTTTATTTTGTGATGAATCTAATCTCCTATATTTGTGTTTTAGATTCTGCTCGTCTCCTATAGTTCAAAATCAACATGTCCTCTCTGTTCATCTTAGATACTTTTTCTTTCACTGTATTCAAAAGATTAACATTGTAACCTTTTACTATAAACCTATTATCTAAGGTCATAGATTCTGCAAGAAATTCTTCATGATGTGTACAGTTCCTGCATATTCTTTGATACTGCCGAGGGGAATATTATTCTTCCACCTCGGAAGATGCCCACTTATCTGCACTAAGTAACTCCATTATTTTTCCTCCACTCTAGTCATAATCTAACTTTATTAACTAATAAATATAAGTTCTTCTATGTTTCTTCATCAGCCTCCTTAGTATATCAAATGATACCGCTAATAATATATGTATATCTTTATACCATCAGAGCAGCAGGTTTCCTTTCTCTCGATCTGGTTCTGTAAGATCTTGCCACTTTAGCATTAGATAGTGAGCTTTTTAATACGATTTTAGTATATAGCTTTATGTTTGTGTATTGTATAAAACATGTTATTACCTTGTTCTGTATAACATGTTATGATATTATCTAGTCTTTGTTTCAAAGCAAAAACAGACTGCACAATCTAACAGACTCTTGAGAAAGTCGGGTCAGATCCAGACGAAACGCGTAGAGAAATCAGTCCTCTCAACACTCCCCCAGACGTCAGGTCAGCTTGAGTAGCCTCCAGTCTCTGATCTCCCACAGCGGTCCGGAAGCGCTTGAGTCAACAGGAGGGAACAGGACGGAACACTCTCTCAACCACCTATGGCAGAACTTGGATGTGGTAATACACATGTGATACATATTGACTATTTTATCTTACACATTGTACCTGTGTTTTTATTTATGTGCTTGTGTGCTACATTAAATCAGAGTTTTACTCTTAGAGTGGCTTGCGCTCTGACTCTTTTTTTGTTTCCTATGACTGCTCTCTAAAACGTTATCTAAGTGTGGGGTCTAAAATCAAGAGGCATTTGTGCCAAGGACACCTATGCCAGACCATCACCAGACGTCCCACACTTTTTTAATTATAAACGGAACCATATTGGGGCGACGATACTGTGAGTACTCTGAAGTTGTTGCTTTCCGCTTTTCATTGTTACAGGCTTATTTGGCACCTATGTATCTACAGACTATATTGATTTTCAACATTTCCTTTTGTAGGCAATATATTACACCTAAAGTCTTAGTATATTGACTCATATCAGTCATTCTTGTAAACCAGAGGGGATAGATGTGTATATATTTTACCCACACCATCAGTACTTGATGTATATTATTATACTGTCACCTCTTAAACATTTTATTTTCACTAGAATTGTTTAACTGTCAATTGTTTTACTGCGTGTTGGCCAGCTCTTTGTATTTTGTGTGTATTTTATGTTTTTATTCTGATTAGACAGATACCTATGATTTTATACAAATAAATCAAATAATTTATTTACCTATTTCTCTGAATAAAATTTTAGCTCACATAGCGCTCCTTTTTGATATACTTATGCAGTGATTTGCAACCTTTTTTATGCCGTGGCACACTTTTTTACATTAAAAAATCCTGTGGCACACCACCATCCCAAAATTTTACAAAATCACACATTGTAGCGTAATACAGGATATATATATATATATATATATATATATATATATATATATATATATATATACAAGGAGTGCAGAATTATTAGGCAAGTTGTATTTTTGAGGATTAATTTTATTATTGAACAACAACCATGTTCTCAATGAACCCAAAAAACTCATTAATATCAAAGCTGAATAGTTTTGGAAGTAGTTTTTAGTTTGTTTTTAGTTATAGCTATTTTAGGGGGATATCTGTGTGTGCAGGTGACTATGACTGTGCATAATTATTAGGCAACTTAACAAAAAACAAATTAATACCCATTTCAATTATTTATTTTTACCAGTGAAACCAATATAACATCTCAACATTCACAAATATACATTTCTGACATTCAAAAACAAAACAAAAACAAATCAGTGACCAATATAGCCACCTTTCTTTGCAAGGACACTCAAAAGCCTGCCATCCATGGATTTTGTCAGTGTTTTGATTTGTTCACCATCAACATTGCGTGCAGTAGCAACCACAGCCTCCCAGACACTGTTCAGAGAGGTGTACTGTTTTCCCTCCTTGTAAATCTCACATTTGATGATGGACCACAGGTTCTCAATGGGGTTCAGATCAAGTGAACAAGGAGGCCATGTCATTAGATTTTCTTCTTTCATACCCTTTCTTACCAGCCACGCTGTGGAGTACTTGGACGCGTATGATGGAGCATTGTCCTGCATGAAAATCATGTTTTTCTTGAAGGATGCAGACTTCTTCCTGTACCACTGCTTGAAGAAGGTGTGTTCCAGAAACTGGCAGTAGGACTGGGAGTTGAGCTTGACTCCATCCTCAACCCGAAAAGGCCCCACAAGCTCATCTTTGATGATACCAGCCCAAACCAGTACTCCACCTCCACCTTGCTGGCGTCTGAGTCGGACTGGAGCTCTCTGCCCTTTACCAATCCAGCCACGGGCCCATCCATCTGGCCCATCAAGACTCACTCTCATTTCATCAGTCCATAAAACCTTAGAAAAATCAGTCTTGAGATATTTCTTGGCCCAGTCTTGACGTTTCAGCTTGTGTGTCTTGTTCAGTGGTGGTCGTCTTTCAGCCTTTCTTACCTTGGCCATGTCTCTGAGTATTGCACACCTTGTGCTTTTGGGCACTCCAGTGATGTTGCAGCTCTGAAATATGGCCAAACTGGTGGCAAGTGGCATCTTGGCAGCTGCACGCTTGACTTTTCTCAGTTCATGGGCAGTTATTTTGCGCCTTGGTTTTTCCACACGCTTCTTGCGACCCTGTTGACTATTTTGAATGAAACGCTTGATTGTTCGATGATCACGCTTCAGAAGCTTTGCAATTTTAAGAGTGCTGCATCCCTCTGCAAGATATCTCACTATTTTTGACTTTTCTGAGCCTGTCAAGTCCTTCTTTTGACCCATTTTGCCAAATGAAAGGAAGTTGCCTAATAATTATGCACACCTGATATAGGGTGTTGATGTCATTAGACCACACCCCTTCTACTTACAGAGATGCACATCACCTAATATGCTTAATTGGTAGTAGGCTTTCGAGCCTATACTCATTTGCCTAATAATTCTGCACTCCCTGTATACACATACACACACACTGTACTGTGCTTTCATGCCATGCCTCCTACAAACTATATGTGACATATTGTCATTCATTCACAAACAATCATAATGATTGTCAGTCTGCCGCGGCACACCTGAGGATCTCTCACGGCACACTAGTGTGCCAGGGAACACTGGTTGAAAAACACTGTACTTATGTATATCTAGCATTTCCACTTGTACAATACAGTCATTAAGCAAAAATGCTAAGAATGCCCATCATGACTACATAAAAATTAAGTTCAGGAATTTAACTGTAACCTTAAAGGACACTGTACTATAAAATGTGTTTCCCCTTAATGTATTCCAAAGGACTTGATATACCTAATGCAGAGTATTAAATATATGAGATATTATTCCTTCATGTTTATTTTTTTATTGAAATAGCAGGGGGGGGGGGGTTTCTCATTAGTCAGGGACACTAAACCCAAATTTTTTCTTTCATGATTCAGATAGAGCATGTAATTTTAAGCAACTTTCTAATTTACTCCTATTATCACATTGTCTTCATTCTCTTGCTATCTTCTAAACTTACATTCTTGCTTTTCAAATAAAGATAGCAAGAGAATGAAGACAATGTGATAATAGGAGTAAATTAGAAAGTTGCTTAAAATTACATGCTCTATCTGAATCATGAAAGAAAAAATTTGGGTTTAGTGTCCCTGACTAAAGAGAAAAAAAAACCTGCTATTTCAATAAAAAATAAACATGAAGGAATAATATCTCATATATTTAATACTCTGCAAGTTAAGCAGACCTCCTAATGTTATTTATGTTAGGTATTGACATGCTAATTATGGGGAATTGAATAAGCACAAGCATCTATTTCACATACCAAATCTAATTTCTTCATCATAGCCCCTCCTGGTAGATTTATCAGTGCTATTGTCTTCTCTTTACATAGCTTTTCTACAGAGAAAACATTTGATACTCATATTTTCATTATAGGTGGGAATGGCTATTTCAAATAACACATAAAGATAAAGGAACTGTTTGCAAATAATTCAATACACTTCAGCAAGTAAAATGGACCGTTGGGAACATATTAAAGTACAATGTTGCTATAAAAGGTGTGACAGGGCTATTGCATTTTTTAGTTTTGGGTGGTTTCCCAGTTTCTATAATAAGAACCAGAATTTAACACACAAAAAGACCTTTTCAGGAACTTTTCTTGTGAAAACACATTCAGGGCTGCAGGCATCTACTGCACAGAACCATTTTGCATTGTGATCACTCGAAAAATACATTGACCAATTTGGCTGGAAAGCAAAAATACATTTAGGATGGAAAAAGCTGCTAAATTGTGATTGACCCCAAAATGTTTAAAGTCTCAAATCCACTTCGCAACTGTTATAGGGACATATGACTTAATTGTTTTTCTGTTATGGATATCAAAGAACAGCAGTTTAATATGTCAAAAATATTTTTTGAGTAAAATTCGAGTTTGTGAAAAACTTTTTAAATTTAAAGGGACTGTAAAGTCAAAATTAAACATATGGATTGGATAGAGCATGTCATTTTAAACAACTTTCCAATTTACTTATATTACTGATTTTGCTTAGATCACTTCGTATCCTTTGTTAAAGAGTTATCATAGGTTAGCTCAGGAGCGTGTGCGTGTCTTTAGTCATTTGTGTGTGTGTGCAACAATGTTTATAGCAATGTTATACATAGCTGCAAACACAGCTGCCATAGGGGACACTCTATGACAGCAGAGTTTGCAACTATGTATAACATTGTTTGATGCATTTTTGCAAACACTTGCCTGATAGCTAAGGACAAGTGGAGATTTCTGAGCTCACCTAGGATTAGGAGAACTAAGCAAAACTGATCATATAAGTAAATCGGAAAGTTGTTTAAAATTACATGCTTTGGGGCCTATTTAACAAATGTCTTGTTGTGTATCACGTCCCCTTATTTGGAATTTTGGAGAGCACTTGGTTCAGATTTCTGTGCTTCATTATGTCATCTTGTAAATTTGTATAATTGTAGAAATATTTCTAAAAGTGTCTGATTATTATTAAATAAACAATTGAAATGTAATTAATTATGACTACACAAAGTAAATAACAATGTATAAGTTTAGTGGTAGGTCCATGCTTTGCAATGTTTCAGTTTAATGTGCAGCTGTAATTGTATTCATGAGTTATGACAGCTCTAGAATTGTAATGCTGCTGTTCATGAAGAGTTGGCTGGAAATCTCAGCGCAGTATTTGTCTAGCAAGTTCTTTTTAACCTGATCATTCTTTATTTATCCTGCAGGTGGCAGTGGAAGATCATCTTGTAGATGGCTGACAATATGTTCACTAGAAAGTGGCAGAGTTTGTAGTTTGTTTTTTGATAAATTGTTAGATTTTTACCATGTCAAGGCTTAATTGTACTTGTATAGGATGGTTAGTAATTTGTCTTTTGTGAAATACTGATATAGATCATGGCTCAGCAATGTTTGAAAAAGCTACACAGAGTTCAGTTTGTTATTTATTGTGAAATGTGGAGCATTATAGTGATCAGTTTATTTAAACCCTATAATAACCTTTCCTTAGACAGTTTGGTTATACAAATTTTGGGGAGTAATACCTTCATAGAAAGCTAATGTTACAAGCCAGAAGCAGCAAAAACATTTTTTATTGTGGTCAGGATTGTCAAAAACAAAAGTGAAGCTTACAAAGGTATTGGCTGACACAGAAATCAATCAACATTGTTGGAGCTATTGAAAAGTGTAAAATTTGTTATTTTGTCTGAATCCAAATGCAAATCTCTCATATATATTTAGTCATCGCATTAGCAATGGATTAATAGTAGATACTATATACAGTTGTGCTCATAAGTTTACATACCCTGGCAGAATTTATGATTTCTTGGCCATTTTTAAGAGAATATGAATGATAACACAAAAACTTTTCTTTCACTCATGGTTAGTGTTCGGCTGAAGACATTTATTATCAATCAACTGTGTTTACTCTTTTTAAATCATAATGACAACAGAAACTAGCCAAATGACCCTGATCAAAAGTTTACATACAATGGTGATTTTGGCCTGATAACATGCACACAAGTTGACACAAAGGTGTTTGAAAGGCTATTAAAGGTAACCATCCACACCTGTGATCTGTTTTCTTGTAATTAGTGTATATGTATAAAAGGTCAATGAGTTTCTGGACTTTCATCCAGTGCTGCACTGACGATTCTGGATTCTGAGTCATGGGGAAAGCAAAAGAATTGTCAAAGGATCTGCGGGAAAAGGTAGTTAAACTGTATAAAACAGGAAAGGGATATAAAAAGATATCCAAGGAATTGAGAATGCCAATCAACAGTGTTCAAACTCTAATCAAGAAGTGGAAAATGAGGGGTTCAAACCCCTTTTTGTCAACTTGTGTGCATGTTATCAGGGCAAAATCACCAGGGTATGTAAACTTTTGATCAGGGTCATTTGGGTAGTTTCTATTGTCATTATGATTTAAAAAGAGTAAACACAATTGATTGATAATAAATGGCTTCAGCCAAACACTAACCATGAATGAAAGAAAAGCGTTTGTGTTATCATTCATATTCTCTGAAAAATGGCCAAGAAATCATAAATTCTGCCAGGGTATGTAAACTTATGAGCACAACTGTATGTGTCCATTAGGTAACGTCATGTTAAAATTAGCTTTTTATTTTTTTGTCACAGAAATGTTGTCACTGTTTTGTTGATGACTTTCTGTCACTGTATTTAAATATTACATACTGGGTTAAGTCAAAGGGGCCGATTTAACATGCTGCGAATGCAGCAGTTTCTGAGAGAGCAGTCAGGCTCGCCAGAAATATAAGTTAAGAAGTAGCGTTCTTAAAACCGCTGCTCCTTAAGTTATCTGCCATCTCTGAGGCGGCGGACAGCAATCATCCCAATCAGATACGATCGGGATGATTGACACCCCCTGCTAGCGGCTGATTGGCGGCGAATCTGCAGGGAGCCGCATTGCACAAAGATTTCACTAGAAATGCTTGTGCAATGTTAAATACCGGCACCGTATGCTGTCGGCATTTAGTGATGTCGGGCAGACATGATCCACTACAGCAGATCATGTCCGCCTGCATCTTAATAAATCGACCACAAAGTCTGTCTGGTAAGCATATTAACAGTGTCATTATATAGCAACAACTTTATTTATATTGATTATGGTTCACGTTAAATAAATAAAAAACAGGCTCTAAAAATATAGCAAATGCAGCAGCTACTACATTATGGTAACAAAATATCATTATTTTCCAGGAGAGACACTAGTTGTGTGTTTTTTACACTGTATCTTATTGCTGTCATTCTCAACCTATGGCTACTATAAATGTCTTCACTACAAGTTACTAGTCTTGAAATAAACAGAAGTGAAATTAATGAAAATTGGGAGCCCTATATTTAAAACAATGATTAGAAATGTTGAAAATGTTATTTAAAAAAATATGTATTAATGTTTAATTGATGAGAACATTTAAATGTATCAAATTAATATTTTTAATTACATATTTAGGTCCGTATTGATTGGTCTTTAAAGTATGGAGCTGCCTATAGGCAATTTTAATCTTAGGCAGCAAAATATATGTATTTTTTAACCATATAAAAATGTATTTTCCTCTTACATTTATTTTTTTAATATGTTCCAATATATTGTAACTGTACTATCATTTACTGACACAGGTTTTGCTATGGTAACACCACCAGTCATAAATGAAGCTAATGTTTCCATTTTTGTTAACAACAGTAAATCTAAAGAGCAATTGCTATAAACATGCAGATAAATTGGGTGAGACTCTAAAAAAGAGTATCTAAGTTTATTTGAACAGGAACTAGAAACTCCCTTTTAAACATTGTTCAAACTCTACCTTCATTTCTTTTTACTGACTAACGTGTCATAGAGGATATTGATTACAGATGTTTGTTCCCTCATTTCGTGCCAGATTACAAGAGGCGCGCTAATAAAAGCGCAGAATGCATTTAGCAGTATTGCTGTTTACATTATTATGCAAATTTACCAGAGAAGGTTTAGCATAGCCAACATCGCAGTAGCGCAACCTATACTTTCAATGGATATCTCGACGACAATAAATAGCGCTGATATACAAAGTTGAAATGTATAGGTTGTGCTTGAGCAAAAGTCAAAATTGCACTAGAATATTTAGCACAACTTGAGACTTTTAGGTAGATTTACTATATGTAGAGTGGACATGAGTCGCTATAGCAATTTATAGGAATGTAAAGCTAAAAAGCAGGAATGTAAAGCTTAGGAACCGGCCCATTTTAGGTTCAGCACCCTAGATAACGCTTGTTTATTGGTGGCTAATTTTAGCCATTAATAAGCAGGCGTAACCCAGGTTTTGAACCAAAAATGGGCCGGCTCCTAAGCTTTATATTCCAGCTATTAAAATAAAGATAGCAAAAGAACGAAGAAAAATTGATAATAGAGATAAATTAGAAAGTTGCTTAAAATTGCATGCTCTATCTGAATCATTAAAGAAAAAAATTTGGTTTAGTGTCCCATTAAGTAGATGAAAACATGAAAAAGCATATTTATGAAATTTTCATTTATAATAAAGTGTTATAGTGTGTATTTACTGTACAAATGTCACATCCCAACGTTCTGTAGATAGCAGAATATGTTCTAAGTATTTATAAATAGACTATCCTATTTATTTCTGTATATAATCATGTGTATATATATATATATATATATATATATATATATATATATATATATATAGGTATAAATATATATTGTACCAAAATACCATCAGATATATGTAGAAATATGTATTTATAAAAAAATAGAACATATTCTTGTACATGAAGAACATTGTAATGTGAAATATTCATATTTTCATGTTTGGTTAGCGCACATGAGAATATGGGATAAGGTTTGCACGTGAGTGGGGTATTTTTTTGCTCTATTGACTTCTATGATGGAATGTACGTGCAATATTCTAAGTACGGCTTTTTGTGCACATCAGGTTAGCGCACAAGCAATAACTTTCAAATCATAATTAGAGCACAACTGGAAGCGTGCAAAAAGTTTACTTCTAGCGCAATTGGCGCTCTAGCGAAAGTGCCAAATGGTGCTCCGCTATCTTGATACAGCTTTACAGCTTAATGCCTAGTCTCTTTTCCTCTGAGCACTGTAAATGTGTAGCAGGGAACTCCAAAAGAGGAAAAATGGTTACTGCTTTGTCTGGCCAGACATTAATTAGGATTTTATAAAACAAGTAGGAAACATTACTCAAATTCTTCTGAATGTGGAGTTTTATTAGCCCACGTGTTCAAAGTTTTGGAGCCTGGAAACAGTGCACATATGGGATAATTAAAGGGACAGTTTACTCAAAAATGTTCTCCCCTTTAAATTGTTCCCAATGATCCACTTTACCTGCTGGGGTGTATTAAATTGTATTTCCATTACCCTTATATTGGCATTTGAACTAGTTTATTTAGCCTGTTGTATCCCCACCCATCCTGAAAGTTTTTGGCCTCAAGGCCAAGCTATAGATAAGCTGTGTAAACACAGCCAGTAGAATAAATTGCACTCCCAGTGGGTTATAGAAGAGATAAGGTAATAAAATGCTAGTTTTCCATTGTTCTCTCCAAGTATTTGTGATTGGTTTATGCACAGATATAAGATAAAGAAACAGGTATATATATATATATATATATATATATATATATATATATATATATATATATATATATATATATATATATATATATATATATATATATATATATATATACAGGGAGTGCAGAATTATTAGGCAAGTTGTATTTTTGAGGATTAATTTTATTATTGAACAACAACCATGTTCTCAATGAACCCAAAAAACTCATTAATATCAAAGCTGAATATTTTTGGAAGTAGTTTTTAGTTTGTTTTTAGTTATAGCTATTTTAGGGGGATATCGGTGTGTGCAGGTAACTATTACTGTGCATAATTATTAGGCAACTTAACAAAAAACAAATATATACCCAATTCAATTATTTATTTTTACCAGTGAAACCAATATAACATCTCAACATTCACAAATATACATTTCTGACATTCAAAAACAAAACAAAAACAAATCAGTGACCAATATAGCCACCTTTCTTTGCAAGGACACTCAAAAGCCTGCCATCCATGGATTCTGTCAGTGTTTTGATCTGTTCACCATCAACATTGCGTGCAGCAGCAACCACAGCCTCCCAGACACTGTTCAGAGAGGTGTACTGTTTTCCCTCCTTGTAAATCTCACATTTGATGATGGACGACAGGTACTCAATGGGGTTCAGATCAGGTGAACAAGGAGGCCATGTCATTAGATTTTCTTCTTTTATACCCTTTCTTGCCAGCCACGCTGTGGAGTACTTGGACGCGTGTGATGGAGCATTGTCCTGCATGAAAATCATGTTTTTCTTGAAGGATGCAGACTTCTTCCTGTACCACTGCTTGAAGAAGGTGTCTTCCAGAAACTGGCAGTAGGACTAGGAGTTGAGCTTGACTCCATCCTCAACCCAAAAAGGCCCCACAAGCTCATCTTTGATGATACCAGCCCAAACCAGTACTCCACCTCCACCTTGCTGGCGTCTGAGTCGGACTGGAGCTCTCTGCCCTTTACCAATCCAGCCACGGGCCCATCCATCTGGCCCATCAAGACTCACTCTCATTTCATCAGTCCATAAAACCTTAGAAAAATCAGTCTTGAGATATTTCTTGGCCCAGTCTTGACGTTTCAGCTTGTGTGTCTTGTTCAGTGGTGGTCGTCTTTCAGCCTTTCTTACCTTGGCCATATCTCTGAGTATTGCACACCTTGTGCTTTTGGGCACTCCAGTGATGTTGCAGCTCTGAAATATGGCCAAACTGGTGGCAAGTGGCATCTTGGCAGCTGCACGCTTGACTTTTCTCAGTTCATGGGCAGTTATTTTGCGCCTTGGTTTTACCACACGCTTCTTGCGACCCAGTTGACTATTTTGAATGAAACGCTTGATTGTTCGACGATCACGCTTCAGAAGCTTTGCAATTTTAAGAGTGCTGCATCTCTCTGCAAGATATCTCACTATTTTTTACTTTTCTGAGCCTGTCAAGTCCTTCTTTTGACCCATTTTGCCAAAGGAAAGGAAGTTGCCTAATAATTATGCACACCTGATATAGGGTGTTGATGTCATTAGACCACACCCCTTCTCATTACAGAGATGCACATCACCTAATATGCTTAATTGGTAGTAGGCTTTCGAGCCTATACAGCTTGGAGTAAGACAACATGCATAAAGAGGATGATGTGGTCAAAATACTCATTTGCCTAATAATTCTGCACTCCCTGTATAATGTAATTAGATCTGATTATACCTACAAGCTCAACCTATTTTATTAGGTTGTGGCTTCAAAACACAAAATCAGTTAATTCATATGCACAAATAAGCCTTAAAAAACTAACGGCTAGTTTACGAGTTTTGCGGTATGAGTGAAAAAGCAGCGTTATGGCTCTTTTTCACTACCGCTGGTATTACGATTCTTGCAGGTATATCTGTACTGCACACTTTTTTGGCCGTAATCCAATATAACTACAGCAGCTTTTAAAAAGTCATTTTTCAATGGGACTTTCATAGCGCTGGTATTACGAGTTTGCCTGTCCAGACAAAAAGTGAGCGGTACAGCCTATACCGTCAAGATCCGTACCGTAAACTGAAAGTCAGTAGTTATGGGTTTTATGCTACAAAGCCGTAACATAAAACTCAAAACTAAAGTGCTAAAAAGTACACTAACACCCTTAAACTACCTATTAATCCCTAAAAGTGGACAAAAAATGGAGAGGAGGTAATTTTGAGAAGAATTTATTGACTAGTGAGTCCAAATGGATTTTCAACTTAGACTGTCTCTACCCCAAAGGGCTAACTAATAAGGAAGATCTATCTCACCTCCTAAACATGATATAAAATGAATACTATCAAATTAATCTATGAATAGCCCTTCATCTCTTAACCTCATATGGTATGTCCATTACCCACACTTGGAAAGGTCAAAAAAACAGTCGGTGAAATCCTTCACCCACAGATCATTTCCTTATCCACATTAGGAACCTCGCTCCCAATTTCCTGCTTCATCTAACAATTGACTTTAAGTCAGAATCAAAAGCATTGATGTGTATCATTGATAATGATATACACACAAGTTTGAACTTGACTATCAGCTCTGATGCCCACAAGTACAGCTTGAAAAATAGATGCTGGTCAAACAATAGACATAAGTGGCAATTTTTTTATGCCCACAAGTACAGCTTGAAAAATAGATGCTGGTCAAACAATAGACATAAGTGGCAATTTTAAAACAATGCCCTATAAACACGAAATAAATCCCACCCAGATGGGTACTGTTACTCTTACTGTTAAAATTACTGTCTTTTTGCTATGTGTAGAAAAATAGAAGAACACTCTTATAGCGAGTTTTAAGGAAGATATATTTATATCTATATCTATATTATACATTCATCCTTATTTAATGTATCATACTTATTTAATGTATCATACACACATCACTTTAGAATTATTAACTTTAGACTCTTGAAGAATACAGCATATTATTCATCTTTATCTTTTTAAGAATCGCCCTCCCGAACTTGGGGATTTTAAACCCAAACTGAAAAAGGAGAAAGTGATGTATCGAAACAGATAAACTTATATCCATTAGTGATGAATCAGTCCCCACACCATCATTGATTTAATTAAGATGATCGATCTATTATATCTAACACCTCTGGGGATATACCTATCCCCCTCAGATAAGGGAACCCCAAACCCTATCAAAACGGGGAGAAAGTAATACATCAATATCCATAATAGAACTATGTATATATAATAGTTCCAATAAATATAAATATAGGCAGATGTGCCTTTCGAATGCCACAAAAGGATAAACGTCAAAAATATCAGCTATTAGAAAAAATATATATACTATATCGCACAATCCTACATTTCCCTTTTTTATCACGGCTCAATCCATTAGAATTAGATTTCTCAGTTCCGAATCATCCCCTCACGGCTTTGGGATTAACAAGCACCTAAATACAAATTAGTATAGCAAAGTATGGACATTATATATTAGTCCTAAGAACCCTTTGGATGAGGGCAAGATTTTAACATGGTGATACATATACTGATGAACAATTTGACATTCTCCCAAAAATTACATGACAGGACTAACAGCCAATCATGTCAACCACTAAAGAGATCCGTTACTATTCTATATTATTCCCTTAGATATTACCTCAATATAAATGTCAGGGACAATCTGACATCCCTTCATGAACTACATTTTTCATGAATTATAGTACAATATAAATATGGCAAAATTGAATCCCCAACGCCTTTAGATTTCCCGTAATAAATTAAATTTATATAAGTTTTTAAATCCACGATTTATCACTCTTCTCTATGTTTTTACATCCACGATTTCTCACAACCTCCTTGGAATGCTAGACAAAGATCCAATATCATATGTTTGCACATCTAAAGAACATACTAGTGTATTATAATAAACTTGCTTATACTATCGACAGAGGCATATACTTAGAGGATCATATATCCCTCGCCCTTTAGATCACTTTTTATAAAAACACCCCGAAGAAATAGCACATACTAGAACACTCATGTCAAGTATGGCGATTACTGACACTAAGCCGTTCTATTCATACGGCTTCCCGGTCTCAGTACATTTATTTACAAATAAACACTGAACGCCAATTGTGACGTCACGACCAATGAGGCTCTATGAATATCGGACTCCAAAGAGTGCGATTTTTTCAAGGGAAACTACTAACAAGCTTGATCACAACTACACACTTTTTATCCAAAACACATAAAGGATATTGTTTGTTTTGAAAAAACAAAACCAATAGTAAACCGGAACGATTGATGTTCCACAAAAGACACCGGAAGTGACGTCACAAAACGAGGGGGTAAATAATAAATAATAACGATCTCAGGCTTAAAGTCCAATTTACATTTTTCATAATCAGTCTGTTATCAAATTAGTAGGTTTATAAATTATAAGAAGCACTAATACTAATTTTGATAAAAATTCACCTTACAATCAGTCTTGATAAAGGCCTGCTCCAGGGCCGAAACGCGTTGACCGATTGGTAAGCCTATTTCCATATCTCTTTAATGCTAAAAACATTATTGGACTATGTTGTTTTTGTTTTCCTTCTAGGTTGGAAATCGTCTTTTAGGAATTCATTCTTAGAGGATTTTAGGAGTCCTCCCCCGCCAGCACTACTTTGCTGATACACAGTCACATATCTTCTACGCTATTTTTGATTTACACATATTCTCTTGGAACACTACAAATATATTTTTTTGAAACTGTCACAAAAATTTTTTTGGAATTGTCACAAAAAATTATTTTTGGAACTGTCACATTTTGTATCACTTATTTTTAAACACTCAGTGTTTTGGACAAACACGTATTATTTCTTCAGGTGAAACATTGTATTATTTTTGAACACACCTTTGACATAGGATTTTTTACACAGGATTTTATACACAGGATTTTTCAACACAGGATTTTCTTCACTACAGGATTTTTACACAGTCTGGACTCCATCTTTATTTCAATTTTATTTTTATTTTTACACATTTTATTTGGACACCTATCTTTATGTCATTCACACGCAGGACTCCAGCACTCGATTTCATTTCATAGTCTAATCCACAAGATTGGCTATACCTTAAGGACATCCCTGCCAATTTCATTTACTCAAGTCATTTCATTTATTTATTTATAACGACTCAGTCAGTGCGGTACCATTGTAATATTGTTTTTAATACTTAATTCATTTTTTATAGCTAATGTTTATCATGGATCCATGATATATATAAATTTGGTATTTGCTTATTTTTGTATTGTATGTATTTATGCTTTTAAGGTTTAGTGTGTTTTTATGATCAAAGTATTTTTAATCGTCCTTATTAAATATATATTTCATTACATTGTATTATATATCGGAGATTATTGCACTCAGAACCGGGAATATTAATCCTTTCCCTGTACATCTGACACCTGAGTTTTCATCCAGTACTCACACATTCGGTCCAAGTACCGAAACATCTTGCAGTCCAGATTAGCCTGCCACATCTATCTTTTACCCTCTGCCATCTTTGATAGGCGCCTCAAGGGACATTTTCACATATACCAATCACCACCCTGGTGGCTACTAGGTGCCACCACCCTTAGGCTTATAGGGGCAAGTTGGCGCAGGTCCAAACCCATACCTCATATTAACCCCTAAACCAAGGCCCTCCCGCATCGCAAAACACTAAAATAAAATTATTAACCCCTAATCTGCCACTTCGTACATCGCTGTCACTATAATAAACATATTAACCCCTAAACCTCCACACTCCCGCATCGCAAATACTAGTTAAATATTATTAACCCCTAATCTGCTGTCTCTAACATCGCCACAACCTACATTACTGTTATTAACCCCTAATCTGCTGTCCCTAACATCGCCGCCACTATACTAAAGTTATTAACCCCTAAACCTAACCCTAAGTGTCTGACCCTAACCCTAACACCCCTAACTTTAATATAATTAAACTAAATCTAAATAAAAATTACTATTATTAACTATTAACTATAGTATAGTATAGTACTATTATTAACTATTAAAATAATTCCTATTTAAAACTAAATACTTACCTATAACATAGACCCTAAGCTTAGGTTTTATTTTTATTTTCCAGCTAAGTTTGTATTTATTTTAACTAGGTAGACTAGTTAGTAAATAGTTATTAACTATTTAATAACTACCTAGTTAAAATAAATACAAATTTACCTGTAAAATAAAACCTAACCTGAGTTACACTAACACCTAACCTTACACTACAATTAAATAAATTACATGAATTAAATACAATTAACTAAATTTAAAAAAAACACACTAAATTACACAAAATAAAAAAGATATTATCAAATAATTAAACTAATTACACCTAATCTAATAGCCCTATCAAAATAAAAAAGCTCCCCCAAAATGAAAAAAAAAAACCCTAGCCTACAATAAACTACCAATGGTCCTTAAGAGGGCTTTTGCGGGGCATTGCCCCAAAGAAATCAGCTCTTTTACCTGTAAAAAAATAATACAAACACCCTGTAAGGAGGCTGTACCTTTAATTCTCTCTCCACCCCTTTCTCTCCTAAACTACTTAACCTCACTTCCTTTGAGCAGTCATTGCTTGAGTATTTTGTTAATAGTCTATCTGTAACTTACTCTGGATTTAACAACTTCAAATCAGGCTACCTTTTCATAAGAATTTTTGGAACATTTATTCAGTTTCCTTTTGTATTAAAACAGTGATTTATTTACTGTTTTTCCTCCATTCCTGAGTTATTTTCTGTGCCTTTCAGCCTCATTCTGGCTTCTGACCTCCTGTCAGCTTGCAAGGAATCCTGCTTTCAAGGAACTTTGTGAATCTACACACATCTCTGAAGCAGCTAGGATATTTGGATAACAAACCTCCATTTTACAAACTGCAATACTCTTCATTTCAGCTCTCTGTTGTGCATCTATTTGCAATCCTGAAACCGCAAGTATATCTTTTGTATAAGGAATTACCTGACATTCGCCTAGATTACGAGTTTTGCGGTAACAGGGGTGCGGTGCTAACAAGCATTTTCTGCTCACCGCTCACCTACAGACAATGCTGGTATTACGGGTTTTTACAAACCCGGCGTTAGCCGCAAAAAAGTGAGCGGAGAGCAAAATTTTGCTCCACATCTCACTCTAATACCAGCGCTGCTTACATTAACAGTGAGCTAGTAAAAACGTGCTTGTGCTCGATTTCCCCATAGGAATCAATGGGGGAGAGCCGGCTGAAAAAATACCTAACACCTGCAAAAAAGCAGCGTTCAGCTCCTAACGCAGCCCCATTGATTCCTATGGGGAAATACATTTTATGTCTACACCTAACACCCTAACATGAAACCCGAGTCTAAGCACCCTAATCTTACACTTATTAACCCCTAATCTGCCGCCCTAACATCGCTGACACCTGCATTATATTATTAACCCCTAATCTGCTGCTTCAGACACCGCCACCACTTACATTATACCTATGAACCCCTAATCTGCTGCCCCCAACATCGCCGTCACCTACATTATATTTATTAACCCCTAATCTGCCACCCCCAATGTCACCCCCAACTACCTACACTTATTAACCCCCTAATCTGCCGCCCCCAACGTCGTTATTAACTCCTAAACCTAAGTCTAACCCTAACCCTATAACCCCCCTAACTTAAATATAATTTAAATAAATCTAAATAAAATTACTACAATTAAGTAAATTATTCCTATTTAAAACTAAATACTTACCTATAAAATAAACCATAAGCTAGCTACAATATAACTAATAGTTACATTGTATCTAGTTTAGGGTTATTTTTCTTTTACAGGCAACTTTGTATTTATTTTAACTAGGTACAATAGTTATTAAATAGTTATTAACTATTTAATAACTACCTAGTTAAAATAAAGACAAATTTACCTGTAAAATAAAACCTAACCTAAGTTATAATTACACCTAACACTACACTATAATTAAATTAATTACCTAAATTAAATACAATTACAATTAAATAAAATTATCTAAAGTACAAAAAAAACCCCTAAATTACAGAAAATAATTCAATAATTACAAGATTTTTAAACTAATTACACCTAATCTAATCCCCCTAAGAAAATAAAAAAGCCCCCCAAAATAATAAAAAGCCCTACCCTACACTAAATTACAAATAGCCCTTAAAAGGGCCTTTTGCAGGGCATTGCCCCAAAGTAATCAGCTCTTTTACCTGTAAAAAAAGTACAAATTCCCCCCCAACATAAAAAACCCACCACCCACACAACCAACCCTACTCTAAAACCCACCCAATCCCCCCTTTAAAAAAAAACTAACACTAACCCCCTGAAGATCACCATACCGTGAGACGTCTTCACCGAAAAGGGCCAAAGTCCTCAACGAATCCGGGAGAAGTCTTCATCCAATCGGGCAGAAATGGTCCTCCAGACGGGCAGAAGTCTTCATCCAGACGGCATCTTCTATCTTCAGCCATCCGGCGCGGAGCGGGTCCATCTTCAAGACATCCGACGTGGAGCATCCTTCTCGGCCGACGACTACCCGACAAAGGAAAGTTCCTTTAAGTAAAGTTATCCAAGATGGCGACCCTTCAATTCCGATTGGCTGATAGAATTCTATCAGCCAATCGGCATTAAGGTAGTAAAATCCTATTGGCTGATGCAATCAGCCAATAGGATTGAGCTTGCATTCTATTAGCTGATTGGAACAGCTAATAGGAATTTTACTACCTTAATTCCAATTTGCTGATAGAATTGATGGGACGCCATCTTGGATGATGTCACTTAAAGGAACCTTCCATTAGGGGTTAATAAATATCATGTAGGTGGCGGCGGTGTAGGGGGGGTAGATTAGGGGTTAATAAATATAATGTAGGTGGCTTTGGGCTCCTGGAGCAGCGGTTTAGGGGTTAAACACTTTATTTAGTTGCAGCGGGGTCCGGGAGTGGCGGTTTAGGGGTTAATTCATTTATTAGAGTTGCATTGGGCTCCGGGAGCGGCGGTTTAGGGTTAATAACTTTATTTAGTGTACCTAAATCTATACACACAGTCATACTAGGATACCCCTGGATTACCAAACACAATCCCACAATTGACTGGTCTAAGAATGATATCCAATTTTTATCCCCATTCTGTAGCACTACCTGTTATCCACATCAGGTTATAGGTAATGTAAACATTGACATCCCATCTGACTACCAAGATCTAAGAGACGTATTTGATATTAACACCTGGACTGTGGCATGCTGGAGGGGGATCCATGTCAAAACTCCCATGGAAAATTACATAGTTGATGCAGAGTCTGCTTTTAACCCATAAAGGGCCTAAATCACCTAACATTCCTAAATTGTTTGCAATAACGTGCTTTTAAACATCAGTTATGATGTCGTATCTATCAGGTAGCGTAAGGGTTACGGCAGCTTCACAGTGACAGACCAAACTCCTAATCTGCCGCCCCCGCTATCGCTGACCCCTAATCTGCCACCCCCGCTATCGCTGACCCCTGCATTTTATTATTAACCCCTAATCTGCCGCTCCGTACACCGCCACAACCTACATTATAGCTATGTACCCCTAATCTGCTGCCCCTAACATCGCCGACCCCTATATTATATTTATTAACCCCTAATCTGCCCCCCCAATGTCGCCGCTACCTAACTACACTTATTAACCCCTAATCTGCAGAATGGGCCTCGCCGCCACTATAATAAATGTATTAACCCCTAAACCGCCTCACTCCCGCCTCAAAAACCCTATAATAAATAGTATTAACCCCTAATCTGCCCTCCCTAACATCGCCGACACCTAACTTCAAGTATTAACTCCTAATCTGCCGACCGGACCTCGCCGCTACTCTAATAAATGTATTAACCTCTAAAAAAGCTAAGTCTAACCCTAACACTAACACCCCCCTAAGTTAAATTTAATTTAAATCTAACGAAATAAAATAAATCTTATTAAATAAATTAATCCTATTTAAAGCTAAATACTTACCTGTAAAATAAACCCTAATATAGCTACAATATAACGAATAATTATATTGTAGCTATTTTATGATTTATATTTATTTTACAGGCAACTTTGTATTTATTTTAACTCGGTACAATAGATATGAAATAGTTAATAACTATTTAATAGCTACCTAGTTAAAATAAGTACAAAATTACCTGTAAAATAAATCCTAACGTAAGTTACAATTAAACCTAACACTACACTATCAATAAATTAATTAACTAAACTATCTACAATTATCTACACTATTAATAAATATAATGTAGGTGGCGGCGGTGTAGGGGGGCAGATTAGGGGTTAATAGATATAATGTAGGTGGCGGCGGTGTAGGGGGGGCAGATTAGGGGTTAAAAAAATATAATGTAGGTGGCGGCGGTGTGGGGGGCAGATTAGGGGTTAATAAATATCATGTAGGTGGCGGCGGTGTAGGGGGGCAGATTAGGGGTTAATAAATATAATGTAGGTGGCTTTGGGCTCCTGGAGCAGCGGTTTAGGGGTTAAACACTTTATTTAGTTGCACAGGGGTCCGGGAGTGGCGGTTTAGGGGTTAATTCATTTATTAGAGTTGCATTGGGCTCCGGGAGCGGCGGTTTAGGGCTAATAACTTTATTTAGTGTACCTAAATCTATACACACAGTCATACTAGGATACCCCTGGATTACCAAACACAATCCCACAATTGACTGGTCTAAGAATGATATCCAATTTTTATCCCCATTCTGTAGCACTACCTGTTATCCACATCAGGTTATAGGCAATGTAAACATTGACATCCCATCTGACTACCAAGATCTAAGAGACGTATTTGATATTAAAGATGCAGAGACTTTACCTCCGCATAGGATATATGACTGTCCCATTGACATTAAACCAGGCTCAGAAATCCCTTATGGTAAAAATATATCCTCTATCTCAAAAAGAATTACAACATCTTAGAGAGTATTTAGATGAAAACCTAAAGAAAGGATTTATAGTACCTTCTACCTCACCTGCTGCTGCAGGGATGTTTTTGTCAGGAATATGGATCAATCCATAAGAGCAATAATAGATTACAGAGCCCTTAACGCAGTAACAATTAAGAACCGTTACCCTCTACCACTCATCCCCGAACTTCTTGAACGTCTAAATGGCGCTAATATCTATACCAAATTGGATTTAAAAGGCGCATACAATTTGATCAGAATCAAGGAAGGGGATGAGTGGAAAACAGCCTTTAGGACCAGATATGGGCCTCTAGTTATCATGCCGTCAACCTCAAATATGCTGGAATTCCGCAGCGTATTTGTGGCGAGGCTGATTCGCCTAAGTTATCAAGCCCTGCTGCCCGGCAAAAGTAGAATATAGTGACGTAAGCTTCGATCCGCCGGACTCAGTCCAACACAGATCGATTCTTACGTCACTCCAGATGTTCTGAATGCAAGTTCGGCACAATCTGACTACTTTTGGGAGTTATCAAATGACTACCAGGTACGCTCGGCACTTTTCCGGCTCAGTGTACCTGGTTTTCAATCCACCGCCCTGGAGGCGGCGGATCCCATAGGAATCAATGGGAGTCTGACCATGGCAAAAGTTCATGTTCGCTGCTGCCCTACATCCCATTGATTCCTATGGGAGCTGTCTACACCTAACACCCTAACATGTACCCCGAGTCTAAACACCCCTAATCTGCCCCCCTACGGAATTAAGGTAGGAAAAATCTGATTGGCTGATCCAATCAGCCAATCAGATTGAACTCACATTCTATTGGCTGATCGGAACAGCCAATAGAATGCAAGCTCAATCTGATTGGCTGATTGGATCAGCCAATCGGATTGAACTTGAATCTAATTGGCTGATTGGATCAGCCAATCAGATTTTTCCTACCTTAATTCCGATTGGCTGATAGAATCCTATCAGCCAATTGGAATTCGAGGGACGTCATCTTGGATGACGTCACTTAAAGGAATATCCATTCGTCGAGTAGGCATCATTGGAAGAGGATGGCTCCCCGTTGGCTCGTTTGAAGAAGGCTCCGCTCCGGATGGATGAAGATTGAAGACGCCGCATGGATGAAGACTTCTATCGGATGGAAGACCTCTTCAGCGCCCCTTGGATGATGACTTCGGCCGCTGCGGATGTCCTCTTCTGTTCCATCGGTGGTCGGCTGGCTGAACACGGCTAAAGGTAGGATGATCTTCAGGGGACTAGTGTTAGATTTTTTTAAGGGGTATGTGGGTGGTGGGTTTTAATGTTGGGGGGGTTGTATTTTTTTTAACATGCAAAAGAGCTGAATACTTTGGGGCATGCCCCGCAAAAAGCCCTTTTTTAGGGCTGGTAAGGTAATAGAGCTGTTAACTTTAGTAATTTAGAATAGGGTAGGGCATTTTTTTTATTTTTGGGGGCTTTGTTTTTTTATTTTTTGTACTTTAGTTAGTTTATTTAATTGTATTTAATTGTAGGTATTTGTAGTTAATTAATTTAATTTATTTAATGATAGTGTAGTGTTAGGTTTAATTGTAACTTAGGTTAGGATTTATTTTACATGTAATTTTGTATTTCTTTTAGCTAGGTAGTTATTAAATAGTTAATAACTATTTAATAACTATTCTACCTAGTTAAAATAAATACAAAGTTACCAGTAAAATAAATATAAATCCTAAAATAGCTACAATATAATTATTAATTACATTGTAGCTATATTAGGGTTTATTTTACAGGTAAGTATTTATTTTTAAATAGGAATAATTTAGTTAATGATAGTGTAGTTTTAGGTGTAATTGTAACTTAGGTTAGTTTTTATTTTACAGGTAAATTTGTCTTTATTTTAACTAGGTAGCTATTAAATAGTTAACTATTTAATAGCTATTGTGCCTAGTTAAAATAAATTGAAATTTGCCTGTAAAATAAAAATAAATCCTAAAATAGCTACAATATAATTATTAGTTATATTGTAGCTATATTGGGGTTTATTTTATAGGTAAGTATTTAGTTTTAAATAGGAATAACTAATTTAATAAGAGTAATATTTATTTAGATTTATTTAATTAATATTTAAGTTAGGGGGGTGTTAGGGTTAGGGTTAGACTTAGGTTTAGGGGTTAATAATTTTATTATAGGTTGCGGCGGTATAGGGGGGGCAGGATAGGGGTTAATAAATTTATTATAGGTGGCGACGGTGTAGGGGGGGCAGATTAGGGGTTAATAAGTTTAATATAGGTGGCGGCAGGGTCCGGGAGCGGCGGTTTAGGGGTTAAACTTTTTTTTAGTTGAGGCAGGGCACGGGATCGGCAGGATAGGGGTTAATAAATTTATTATAGGTGGCGGCGGTATAGGGTGGCAGGATAGGGGTTAATAGGTATTATGTAGGGGGTGGCGGGGTCCGGGAGCGGCGGTTTAGGGGTTAATCAGTTTATTAGAGTGGCGGTGGGCTCCGGGAACGGCAGTTTAGGGGTTAATACATTTATTATAGTTGCGGCGGGGTCTAGGAGCGGCGGTTTAGGGGTTAATAACTTTAGTTGCGGGGGGCTCCAGGGGCGCCGGTATAGGGGGTAGAACAGTGTAGTTTAGTGTGGGTGCTTAGTGACAGCTTATCAATAAAGCTGGTAAAAAGCCGAAGAGCAGCGAGATCAGATGAGTGATAACTATCACAGTCCACTGCTCATCGCCCCATACTTGGTGCGTGGCTTTTTGACAGCTTTTTTGATAACTTTGGCGAGCGTATTCAGGTCCACGGCGGCGATGTGAGGCGAGCTTAGGTGGGCGTATTGGGACCGGTGAAGGCAGGTAAGTAGACGGCTTGATAAATAGAGGCCATGGTCTGTTCGAGTATAAGGTAATGCCATTTTTGGCTCTGCAACGCCCCCGGTACATTTCAGCATTTTATAAATAAAATTTTTAGGGATCTTACGGATATTTGCGTAGTCATATATCTTGATGACATTTTGATATACTCAAAGAACAAACAAGAACATATAAAACATGTTAGATGGGTACTAACACGTTTACGTGATCAGAGATTATTTGCTAAGTTAGAAAAATGCCAATTTCACTTTCATAAAATAGATTTTTTAGGATATATCATCACCCCTGACAAAATACAAATGGACCCAGACAAACTAACAGCAATCACGAATTGGCCAAGACTCTCAACTGTTAAGTCTCTTCAAAGATTTTTGGGTTTCACTAACTTCTACAGAAAATGTATCTTTAATTTCTCAGCTATTATCAAGCCGTTGACTAATTTGACAAGAAAGAACATGAGATTTAAATGGACACCTGAAGCAGAACAAGCCTTCGAATTTCTGAAAAAGAAATTTGTAAATGCACCAGTTTTAAATCTCCCAGATCATTCTTGCCAACTTATTGTAGAAGTAGATGCATCAGATTCAGGAATGGGAGCAGTTTTGTCTCAAAGAATAGATGAAAAGTCTAGACCACATCCTGTAGCTTTCTATTCAAGAACCCTGTCACCTGCTGAAGTCAACTACTCAATTGGTGACAAAGAATTGTTGGCCGTCAAATCAGCTCTAGAAACTTGGAGGCACATATTAGAAGGAACCTACAAACCATTTGTAATTTATACTGATCATAAAAATCTTCAGTATTTAAGAAATAACAAAACACTTTCCTCCAGACAAGTCAGATGGGCGCTATTTCTTGACAGGTTTGACTTCAAAATCACCTACAGACCAGGATCCCAAAACGTGAAGGCAGACGCATTATCACAAGTTAATGACAATACACAAAAAATAGAAAATACTATACACCTCATACCGCCAAACAAAATAATAGGAACTTTATGCTCACTTGAACAAGAGATATTAAAAGAATTACAATCTGATGTTCCACTTGATAATGAACATTTGGTAAAGAATATCTCAGGATTATACTATTACCATGATAAACTCTACATTCCACAATCACTTTGCCATGCCATTGTACACCAGTTCTATGATGCACCTATCTCTGGACATTTGGGGGTCACAAAGACCAAAGAATTAATTAAAAGACATTTCTGGTGGCCTAAAATAGACCATACAATCCAGGAATACGTCACCACCTGTGATATATGCGCAAGAAATAAGATTAAAACTAGAAAACCAGTCGGTTATCTAAACCCACTGCCCATACCTGTACAGCCATGGTCAACAGTATCAATGGATTTTATTGTTGAATTACAGATTCAGAAGCACATAGCACTATTTTAGTGGTCGTGGATCATCTGACAAAATTGGCACATGTCATCCCTCTAAAACCCCTACCAAACGCTACAGAAACAGCTGATTCATTTCTAAATCAAATACTGTAGTATGACTACATGGTATACCCAGTTCAATCATAACAGATCAGGGAACTCAATTTACCTCCCATTTTTGGAGAGCCCTCTGTCAGAAACTTAAGATTAACCCTTAATTCTCAACTTCATACCACCCTCAGACAAATGGTCTTACTGAGAGAGTGAACCAGATACTAGAGCAGTATCTTAGATGCTACATCTCCCACCTGCAAGATGATTGGTTAAAATATTTACCTATGGCAGAGTTCTCTTATAATAACTCTATATCTAGTTCAACTAATACAACTCCAATCTTTGCCACTTATGGTTAACACCCACAAATTATAGCTATATCTCCAGCAAACACCAATTCACCTGCAGCAAAAAATTATTCAGACAATCTCAAGGAGGGTTTAATTCTTCTAAAGAAACATTTACAGGATGCCAAAAGAAACCAGAAATATTACTATGACTTAAGGCATAGACCCAGTCCTGATTATAAAATTGGAGATAAGGTTTGGCTCTCAACTAAATATCTGAAACTAGCTATACCATCTAAAAAACTTGGAAATCAATTTATTGGTCCATTTTCCATCAAACGGATTGTGAACACATCAACTGTTGTATTGGATCTCCCTGTTAAGTATAAAGTCCATCCGACTTTTCATGTATCCCTTTTGAAGCCATACCACCCAAACAATAATCCACATCGTGCTAAGATACCTCCACCTCCGGATCATTTTGAGGATCATGATGAGTTGTAAGTGGAAGCAATTCTTGATTCTCATATCAACAGAAGAAGAATTGAATACTTAATTAGATGGGATTAACGCCCCTGATTTACTCACATCTTTCCATGAAAGGTACCCTCACAAACCTGGGGTCGAATCCTCGGATAGGATTCCTTAAGAAGGTGGATCTGTAAAGATGCTGTACCTTTAAGTCTATCTCCACCGCTTTCTCTCCTAAGCTACTTAACCTCACTTCCTTTGAGCATTGCTTGAGTATTTTGTTAATAGTCTAGCTGTAACTTACTCTGGATTTAACAACTTCAAATCAGACTACCTTTTCATAAGAATTTTGGGAACATTTATTCAGTTTCCATTTGTATTAAAACAGTGATTTATTTACTGTTTTTCCTCTATTTATTCCTGAGTGATTTTCTGTGCCTATCAGCCTCATTCTGGCTTCTGACCTCCTGTCAGCTTGCAAGGAATCCTGCTTTCAAGGAACTTTGTGAATCTACACACATCTCTGAAGCAGCTAGGATATTTGGATAACAAACCTCAATTTTACAAACTGCAATCCTCTTCATTTCAGCTCTCTGTTGTGCATCTATTTGCAAGCCTGAAACTGCAAGTATATCTTTTGTATAAGGAATTACCTGACATT
Source organism: Bombina bombina (assembly GCF_027579735.1). Taxonomy (NCBI): domain Eukaryota; kingdom Metazoa; phylum Chordata; class Amphibia; order Anura; family Bombinatoridae; genus Bombina; species Bombina bombina. Next base: position 553,869,676 of record NC_069502.1, read on the forward strand.
CACCCAGATTTAGAGTTTTGCGGCCAAAGGGGTGCGTTAGCTAAGCGTTTTTTTTTCCCCCGCACCTTTTAAATAACGCTGGTATTTAGAGTTCTCTGAAGGGCTGCGTTAGGCTCCAAAAAAGAAGCGTAGAGCATAATTTACCGCCACTTCAACTCTCAATACCAGCGTTGCTTACGGTAGCGGCCAGCTTGAAAAACATGCTCGTGCACGATTCCCCCATAGGAAACAATGGGGCAGTTTGAGCTGAAAAAAAACACCTGCAAAAAAGCAGCGTTTAGCACCTAACGCAGCCCCATTGTTTCCTATGGGGAAACACTTCCTAAGACTGCACCTAACACCCTAACATGAACCCCGAGTCTAAACACCCCTAACCTTACACTTATTAACCCCTAATCTGCCGCCCCCGCTATTGCTGACCCCTGCATATTATTATTAGCCCCTAATCTTCCGCTCCGGACACCGCCGCAACCTACGTTATCCCTATGAACCCCTAATCTGCTGCCCCTAACACCGCCGATCCCTATATTATATTTATTAACCCCTAATCTGCCCCCCCCCCCAACGTCGCCGACACCTACCTACACTTATTAACCCCTAATCTGCTGACCGGACCTTGCCGCTACTCTAATAAATGTATTAACCCCTAAAGCTAAGTCTAACCCTAACACCCCCCTAAGTTAAATATAATTTAAATCTAACAAAATAAATTATTTCTTATTAAATAAATTAATCCTATTTAAAGCTAAATACTTACCTGTAAAATAAACCATAATATAGCTACAATATAACGAATAATTATATTGTAGCTATTTTAGGATTTATATTTATTTTACAGGCAACTTTGTATTTATTTTAACTAGGTACAATAGCTATTAAATAGTTATTTACTATTTAATAGCTACCTAGTCAAAATAATTACAAAATTACCTGTAAAATAAATCCTAACCTAAGTTACAATTAAACCTAACACTACACTATCAATAAATTAATTAACTAAACTAACTACAATTACCTACAATTAAATCAACTAAACTAAATTACAAAAAAACAAACACTAAATTACAAAAATAAAAAAAGATTACAAGAATTTTAAACTAAATACACCTACTCTAAGCCCCCTAAAAAAATAACAAAGCCCCCCAAAATAAAAAAAATGCCCTACCCTATTCTAAAATAAAAAGTTAACAGCTCTATTACCTTACCAGCCCTTAAAAGGGCTTTTTTGCGGGGCATGCCCCAAAGAAATCAGCTCTTTTGCCTGTAAAAAAAACATACAATACCCCCCCAACATTACAACCCACCATCCACATACCCCTAATCTAACCCACCCAATCCCCCTTAAAAAACCTAACACTAAGCCCCTGAAGATCTCCCTACCTTGTATTCGCACAGCCGGGTATCACCGATCCATCCAGAAGAGGGTCCGAAGTCTTCATCCTATCCGGCAAGAAGATGTCCTCCAGAGGGTCCGAAGTCTTCATCCTATCCAGCAAGAAGATGTCCTACAGAGGGTCCAAAGTCTTCATCCAGGCGGCATCTTCTATCTTCTTCCATCCGAAGCGGAGCGGGTCCATCTTGAAGCAGCCGGCACGGATCCATCCTCTTCTAACGACGTCCTAAGTCCGAATGAAGGTTCCTTTAAATGACGTCATCCAAGATGGCGTCCCTCGAATTCCGATTGGCTGATAGGATTCTATCAGCCAATTGGAATTAAGGTAGGAAAAATCTGATTGGCTGATTGAATCAGCCAATCAGATTCAAGTTCAATTCGATTGGCTGATTGGATCAGCCAATAAGATTGAGCTCACATTCTATTGGCTGTTCTGATCAGCCAATAGAATGCGAGCTCAATCTGATTGGCTGATTGGATCAGCCAATCTGATTGAACTTGAATCTGATTGGCTGATTCAATCAGCCAATCAGATTTTTCCTACCTTAATTCCGATTGGCTGATAGAATCCTATCAGCCAATCGGAATTTGACGGATGCCATCTTGGATGATGTCCCTTAAAGGAACCTTCAGTCGGTGTTAGGACGTCGTTAGAAGAGGATGGATCCACGCCGGCTGCTTCAAGATGGACCCGCTTCGCTCCGGATGGAAGAAGATAGAAGATGCCATCTGGATGAAGACTTTGGACCCTCTGGAGGACATCTTCTTGCCGGATAGGATGAAGACTTCGGATCCTCTGGAGGACATCTTCTTACTGGATAGGATGAAGACTTCAGACCCTCTTCTGGACGGATCGGTGATACCCGGCTGGGTGAATACAAGGTAGGGAGATCTTCAGGGGCTTAGTGTTAGGTTTTTTAAGGGGGGTTTGGTTGGGTTAGACTAGGGGTATGTGGGTGGTGGGTTGTAATGTTGGGGGGGTATTGTATGGGGTTTTTTACAGGCAAAAGAGCTGATTTCTTTGGGGCATGCCCCGCAAAAAGCCGTTTTAAGGGCTGGTAAGGTAATAGAGCTGTTAACTATTTTAGAATAGGGTAGGAAATTTTTTTTATTTTGGGGGGCTTTGTTATTTTTTTAGGGGGCTTAGAGTAGGTGTAATTAGTTTAAAATTCTTGTAATCTTTTTTTATTTTTTGTAATTTAGTGTTTGTTTGTTTTTGTAATTTAGTTTAGTTGATTTAATTGTAGGTAATTGTAGTTAGTTTAGTTAATTAATTTATTGATAGTGTAGTGTTAGGTTTAATTGTAACTTAGGTTAGGATTTATTTTACAGGTAATTTTGTAATTATTTTAACTAGGTAGCTATTAAATAGTAAATAACTATTTAATAGCTATTGTACCTAGTTAAAATAAATACAAAGTTGCCTGTAAAATAAATATAAATCCTAAAATAGCTACAATATAATTATTCGTTATATTGTAGCTATATTATGGTTTATTTTACAGGTAAGTATTTAGCTTTAAATAGGATTAATTTATTTAATAAGAAATAATCTATTTCTTTAGATTTAAATTATATTTAAGTTAGGGGGTGTTAGGGTTAGACTTAGCTTTAGGGGTTAATACATTTATTAGAGTAGCGGCGAGGTCCGGTCGGCAGATTAGGGGTTAATAAGTGTAGGTAAAGTAGCGGCGACATTGGGGGGGCAGATTAGGGGTTAATAAATATAATATAGGGGTCGGCGATGTTAGGGGCAGCAGATTAGGGGTACATAGGGATAATGTATGTGGCGGCGGTGTGCGGTCGGCAGATTAGGGGTTAAAAAATTTTATTAGAGTGGCGGCGATGTGGGGGGACCTCGGTTTAGGGGTACATAGGTAGTTTATGGGTGTTAGTGTACTTTAGAGCACAGTAGTTAAGAGCTTTATAAACCGGCGTTAGCCCATAAAGCTCTTAACTCCTGACTTTTTTCTGCGGCTGGAGTTTTGTTGTTAGAGTTCTAATGCTCACTTCAGCCAAGACTCTAAATACCGGCATTAGGAAGATCCCATCGAAAAGATAGGATACACAATTGGAGTAAGGGGATCTGCGGTATGGAAAAGTCACAGCTGGAAAGTGAGCGTTAAACCCTTTCCTTACTGACTCTAAATACCAGCGGGCGGCCAAAACCAGCGTTAGGACCCCTTAACGCTGGTTTTGACAGCTAACGCAGAACTCTAAATCTAGGCGATTGTTTGTTTGCTTGCTTGGACTTTTACTACTATATTTCTGTGCTTTGCTTGAAACAAACCTCTTGTTCTCACATTCAGATACATTTGTATACATTTTCCTGAACTCTAAAATATTAATCAAAGTATCTATTGCTGGGCATATGTTTATATTACTTGCTTGTCTCTGCACAATTCGGTTTCATGTTAAATGAGAACCCTTGCAACTTGCAACACTTAATTAAATCTGCTGATTTTGTTGATTGCTAAGGTTAATAACATTTTTGCTTAGAAGCAAATCTCAGCTACAAAACTACAATTTGTAAACACAAGGTTTAACAGACATACTGTTTAAACCTTATACACCCCCAACAGTAAAACCCACCACCCACACAACCAAACCCCCCAAATAAAATCCTATCTAAAAAAAAACTAAACTTCCCATTGCCCTAAAAAGGGCATTTATATGGGCATTGCCCTTAAAAGGGCATTAAGCTCTTTTTCCGTCCAAACCCTAAGCTAAAAATAAAACCCACCCAATAAACCCTTAAAAAACCTAACACTAAGGCCCGAAGATCCACTTACAGTTTTTGAAGACCCAACATCCATCCTCAATGAAGCGGCAGAAGTCCTCATCGAAGCCGGGAGAAGTCTTCATCCAAGCGGGCCAAAGTTTTCATCCAAGCCGGCAGAAGTATTCATCCAGACGGCATCTTCTATCTTCATCCATCCGGCGCAGAGCGGCTCCATCTTCAAGACATCCGGCGCAGAGCATTCTCTTCATTCAACGTCTCTTCCAGAATGAAGGTTCCTTTAAGGGACGTCATCCAAGATGGCGTCCCATAAATTCCGATTGGCTTATAGAATTCTATCAGCCAATCGGAATTAAAGGGTAAAAAAATCCTATTGGCTGATGCAATCAGCCAATAAGATTGAGCTCACATTCTATTGGCTGATTGGAACAGCCAATAGAATGTGAGCTCAATCCTATTGGATGATTGGATCAGCTAATAGGATTGAAGCTCAATCCTATTGGCTGATTGCATCAGCCAATAGGACTTTTTACCCTTTAATTTTGATTGGCTGATAGAATTCTATCAGCCAATTGGAATTCAAGGGACGTTATCCATTCTGGATTCTGGAAGAGCCGTCTATTGAAGAGGTTGGTCCACGCCGGATGTCTTGAAGATGGAGCAGCTCCGCACCGGATGGATGAAGATAGAAGATGCCGTCTGGATGAAGACTTCTGCCGTCTTGGATGAAGACTTCGGCCTGCTTGGATGAAGACCTCTGCCGGCTTTGATGATGACTTCTGCCGCTTTGTTGAGGATGGATGTTGGGTCTTCAAAAACTGTAAGTGGATCTTCGGGGGTTACTGTTAGGGTTTTTTTTAAGGGTTTATTGGGTGGGTTTTAATTTTAACTTAGGGTTTGGGCGGAAAAAGAGCTAAATGTCCTTTTAAGAACAATGCCCATACAAATGCCCTTTTCAGGGCAATGGGGAGATTAGGTTTTTTAGTTAGGATTTTATTTGGGGGGGTTGGTTGCCTGGGTCATGGGTTTCACTGTTGGGGGGTTGTTTATATTTTTTTTTTTACAGGTAAAAGAGCTGATTTCTTTGGGGCAATTCCCAGCAAAAGGCCCTTTTAAGGGCTATTGGCAGTTTAGTTTAGGCTAGGGTTTTTTTTTATTTTGGGGGGGCTTTTTTATTTTGATAGGGCTATTAGATTAGGTGTAATTAGTTTAAATATTTGATAATTTCTTTTTTATTTTTTGTAATTTAGTGGGGGGGTTGTAATTTAGTTAATTGTATTTAATTAATGTAATTTATTTAATTGTAGTGAAAGGTTAGGTGTTAGTGTAAGACAGGTTAGGTTTTATTTTACAGGTAAATTTGTATTTATTTTAACTTAGTAGTTAGTAAATAGTTAATAACTATTTAGTAACTATTGTACCTAGTTAAAATAAATACAAACTTGCCTGTGAAATAAAAATAAAACCTAAGATAGCTAAAATGTAACTATTTAGGGTTTATTTTATAGGTAAGTATTTATTTTTAAATAGGGATTATTTAGTTAATGATAGTAATTTTTATTTAGATTTATTTTAATTATATTAAAGTTAGTGGGTGTTAGGGTTAGGGTTAGACTTAGGGTTAGGTTTAAGGGTTTATAACTTTAGTATATTGGCAGCGATGTTGGGGGCGGCAGATTAGGGGTTAATAAATTTATGTAGGTGCCGGCGACATTGGGGGTGGCAGATTAGGGGTTAATAAGTGTAATGTAGGTGTTGGTGATGTTGGGGGCGGCAGATTAGGGGTTAATAAATGTAATGTAGGTGGTGGCGATGTTAGGGGCGGCAGATTAGGGGTTAATAAGTGTAATGTAGGTGTCAGCGATGTCAGGGGCAGCAGATTAGGGGTGTTTATACTCGAGGTTTATGTTAGGGTTTTAGGTGTAAACAAAGTTTTCTTTCCCCATAGGAATCAATGGGGCAGCGTTACGGAACTTTATGCTCCTATATTGCAGGTGTTAGGCTTTTTTTTAGCCGACTCTCCCCATTGATGTCTATGGGGAAATCGTCCACAAGCACGTAAAACCAGCTCAAAGTAGCGCTGATATTGGAGTGCGGTATGGAGCTCAATTTTGCTCAACGCTGCAATATTGCCTGCTAATGCCGGGTTTATGATAACCTGTAATAGCAGCGCTATAGGGAGGTGAGCGGTGGCAATAACTTGCAAGTTAGCACCGAGCCGTAATTCTCATGCCTTTTATACTCTGCAGCTGGTAAAAAAGTAATTGGAAGCACATTAAGGAAAAAACTATTTTATAGTATACTGTCCTTTTAAGCTTCATATTCAGAAGAATTGGAGTGCTGTTTCCTATTTGTTTTATAAATGTCTTGGCCTACTGGGGAAGCCTTGGGAACAATCACCCTATGTTTTGGTGAGTGCTAGTCTCTTATTCAATACATTAATCAGGAGTTTAGGGAGATTCATGGGGGCCAATTTATCAAATGGTGGGCGGACATGATTCCCTGTAGGAAATCATGTCCGCCCGACATTGCTAAATGCCAACAGCATACACAGTTGTCATTTATCATTGCACATTCGAGGGCAATTGGCTGCTAGCAAGGGGGTGTCATTCATCCTGATTGTATATCTGATCGGGATGATTGCAGTCCGCCACCTTAAAGGTGGCAGATGAGTTACGGAGCATTGGTCTTAAGACTGTTGCTTCTTAACTTCTGTTTCCGGTGAGACGGAAGGTTTACGCGGATAAAACAGCATCCGCTGCTTAGTAAATATACCCCTTAATCTCTTCACTGATCAAGTGTTCTTGTTTTTAGTTTGTGCTGGGAAATTAATATTGTTTTTGATTTGCCAACATTATTGTAAGCTATGGTAGGCAATGGACAATTGTAATTTTATCTCTTATTTTATATTTTTTTATTGTATTTTACTTAAATAAATATATTATCAGATCTGTATTTGTAGCCCTATCTGTTTTTCTGTATGTATTTACCTAATCTACATTTTACCACTCTTTGGATTTCTTAACCTGTTGCTGTTCACTGAATGTTTATATTTATATATGAGGTTGATTTCTGCTGTTGCTTTTTGTTTACATGGCTTTTCAATAACCCGCATTATTGACATATTCTCTATATGTAATTTCAATAGGCAAATGTGCCTGTTTTAAATGGCAAAATAAAGGTAAATTAAGCATTCATAATCAATGTAATAGACTCCAGCAGGTAAGATGGTAATTGAGAACTGGGAAGGTAGGTAGTGCTAGCACTAAGACTCCCCTTTAGCCAGATACAAAGAACTTCCTCAAATAAGTTCCAAAATAGACAAGTCTAGTATGCAAAAGAAAAGATGTGTACTGGCGCTTTGAGCTAGGGGTTATAATTGATAATAGCAGTTGGGATATTAAACAATCTTATCCAAATTTGATAAATTATGTACAATATTCTATAAAAACAGAGACAAATATTAAGTATAAGCTCGATATAAGCAGATTACAATAATATCTACTGTATTAATACAGAATACACTATGTTATCCAATGACATACATAGAAAGCTAGATAAGAACAAATGGTATATATCATTAATTACACCAGGGTAAATATAAAAAATATTTTTATCAACAACAAACGTGTTAAAAGAGCTTATATTAATAAGCTTATACTACAACAAGTATAGTATTTTTTAAAAAAATGTTGTTTAAAAAAATAATACTTATACTAATTCTAGCTGGACGTCCAGTGTTAAAAACATATAAACAAAGTTGAAGTGCACTTAAAAATTGGCCACGAAAAAAATATTTATGCATATATGGAAGAAAGGGTTAAAAGAGAGATAAATATATGATTATATAAAAAAAAGGCTTGCGTATATCTCCTTTTAATTCAAATAGTATGTCACCATAGACTTGATAAAATCAGTTCCTTAGTTTATATCCTACTTTTGATACATTGCAGGTTAAGCTCTTATGGAGTTGAATTGATCAAAATCAGATGCATACAAGTTAATATGTGAAAGGTACCTGTATGCCACTAATTATGGGCGTTCAGCAGTGTTGAATTTATTGTCTCTCATAGAGCAAGATGTAGAATGGATCGTCTCTCACTGGATATGACTCCTGTCACTGTCACTTATCTCAGCTTGAATAGATTGATGGAGTTCAGAAAATTTCCGTAGTCCGCTTCTGTAGCGTGTAGTGTCTAGATGCTGTTTGTTTCAGAGACATGGAGTACTTTGAATCAAAAGGAGATATACTCAAGCCTTTTTTAAAATAATCATATATTTATCTCTCTTTTAACCCTTTCTTGCATATATGCATAAATATTTTTTTGTGGCCAATTTTTAAGTGCACTTCAACTTTGTTTATATGTTTTTAACACTGGACGTCCAGCTAGAATTAGTATAGGTATTATTTGTTAAACAAAAAAGTTTTTTTAAATACTATGCTTGTAGTATAAGCTTATTAATATAAGCTCTTTTAACACGTTTGTTGTTGATAAAAATATTTTTTGTATTTACCCTGGTGTAATTAATGATATATACCATTTGTTCTTATCTAGATTTCTATGTATGTCATTTGATAACATAGTGTATTCTGTATTAATACAGTAGATATTATTGTAATCTGCTTATATCGAGCTCATCCTTAATATTTGTCTCTGTTTTTATAGAACATTGTACATAATTTATCAAATTTGGATAAGATTGTTTAATATCCCAACTGCTATTATCAATTATAACCCCTAGCTCAAAGCGCCAGTACACATCTTTTTAATTGAGAACTAGAAGACAATATTGCTGTACAATGTCCCTTTAATTATATATCTGAATTTTTAGCCATATTTTATTTCTACTTTAATACATCAGTTGTAAAGAAGACACGCTATAACTTACTTTTTAATATAGTGCTGACCATTTAACATCCCATGCCCCTGCTGTCCACTTCAAACATATTTTTATTTTATTTCATTTTTTGTGAGCTAACCGTTTTAACTTTTCTCCAATCGGTGTTCCAGTTACACAAAATAATTGTGTGAGTGTCGTATGGCTAGAGTGACGATTGGATAAAAGTCAAAACTGTCAGCTCCCCCCAAAAAATTACTTTTGAAGTGGGTGGCAGGGTATTAGAATTTCCATCGCTATATTAAAAAATAAGTTATAGGGGCCGAATTATCAAGCTCCGAATGGAGCTTGATGCCCCTGTTTCTGCGCGAGCCTTCAGGCAGACCACTGCTCCATAGCTTGTCAGCCTGCTCTGAGGCTGTGGACATCAATCCGCCCGATAATATACGATCGGGCTGATTAACACCCCTGCTAGCGGCCAATTGGCCACGAATCTACAGGGGGCGGCATTGGACAAGCAGTTCACAAGAACTGCTTGTGCAATGATAAATGCCGACAGCATATGCTGTCGGCATTTATCGATGTGCAGTGGACATGATACGTTACATCGTATCATGTCTGCTCACACTTTCATAAATCGGCCCCATAGTGTATATTCATTAGAATGAATTAATTAAAGTCCATCTCCAATATTGTTTAAATTCTAAATCTAATTGTATGAATTGGAAACGTTACCATCACTTTAACAACTTCCTTACAAAGATTAACATTTTAAAAATCCCTAGGAACAGTCTGTTTATACATCTATGTCTCATTCACAATTTATCGGTAGCAACCTTTTTGCCTTTTTTTCATACCCAAAATTGCTACATTTTTATTCTGCGTGATCATAATAGAGAGTTTTTGGCTGATTAACGTAATCCCAAACAGGTTTTCAAATCCTCAATAAAACCCTATTTTCCCTATGGAGATCACAAATTAAAGTTTCATGATTCAGATAGCGCATGCAATTTTAAACAACTTTCAAATGTACTTCCATTAACAAAATGTGCACAGTCTTTTTATATTTACACTTTTTGAGTAATCAGCTCCTACTGAGCATGTGCAAGAATTCACAGTATATATATATATATATATATATATATATATATATATATATATACACACAGTATTACACAAAAGTGTGTACACCGCTCACATTTTTGTAAATATTGTATTATATCTTTTCATGTGTCAAACACTGAAGAAATTACACTTTGCTACAGTGTAAAGTAGTGAGTGTACAGCCTGTATAACAGTGTACATTTGTTGTCCCCTCAAAATAACTCATAACCGATTTATAGAAACAAACCCTCAAGAACCCTTGTTAAAAATATAGTGGTAAGGGTTCTTGAACCCATACTGGATTACCATAACGCTTTTTCCTAGAATATAAGCATGCTGTAATCGACCACTTTATCTAAAAACGCCCACTAGTTAAAGGGTATAGTATACTATAAAATTGTTTTTCCCTTAATGTGTTTCAAATAACTCTTTTTTACCGGCTGCAGAGTATAAAATGTATGAGATTTGCTTTTTTAAGGTTTATTTGGGTATATGAATTAGCTGATTTTGTGTTTTGAAGCCACAGCCTAATAAAATGGGTTGAGCTTGTAGGTATAATCAGATCTCATTACTTTATCGCATTGTGTACATATACCTGCTTCTGTCTTATATCTGCCCATAAACCAATTACCAATACTTGGAGGGAACAATGGAAAATTAATTAACATTTTATTACCTTATCTCTTCTTTAACCCACTTGGAGAGTAATTTCTTATGCTGGCTGTGTTTACACAGCTTGGCCTCGAGACCAAAAACTTCCAGGATGGGTGGGGATACCACAGGCTAAATAAACTAATTCAAATGCCAATATAAGGGTAATGGTAATACTTGTAAACAATTTAATACACTCTAGCAGCTAAAGTGGATCATTGGGAACAAATTAAAGGGGAGAATTTTTTTTTGTAAACTATCCCTTTAAATTTCACAGTCTAACTGTTCTTTAATAGCCCAAGTGTCTCTATAAATTGGGTTGAGCATTGTCAGGGTAATATTTAACCGTATCCTTATTACAAAAAAAAAACTTAATCTATATACACTGCGCTATAAAAACATTGCAATTGTGAAATCTTATATATTTCTTTCCCTCCTGATTATTTTTTAATAAATTCCCATTTATGTGTTTTTATCACATCACTTATTTTTTTATTTTTCGACTTTGAATAAAAGTTAAGTTTTACCAAAGAGCATTAATAATGTCACATTATGTGAATGCAATATGTGTATACTTTCTTTTTCGGTTCTCAAACTGAAAAACCCTGTTTACTAAACTTAGAAATGAATCAGCTGGATTGTCCATAAATAGTCTTGCATGAAATCAAGTCAATATATCCCTAAGAGTTTAGGTGTAGAACTATTTTTGATACTGCTTTATTCCAATAGCTTATTTTTTTTATCTTTTTTCATTCATTCCTTCTTTCTTTTTTTTCTGTAAATATTATTATTGTAGTTCCAGTATCAGTCTTAGTTATTGAATGGCAATTTGTAATGACTTAGATTCACAGACAATTTGGTATTTGTTGGGGAATATTAGTGTGACCAGTGTTTTATGCTTGAAATGTTAAAAAAAAAAAATCTTGATAAAGGCTTGTAAGAGCCGATACGCGTGGATACTACCATATAGTTCTATTTAAAGAAGATTACTCTATTCAGAGAAGTTTATTCAGTTCCCAGGACCGTTATAACCATAACACCTGCCGTATTATATAGCATATAAGGAGGAACTTGGGCTTATAAACGATAGGAGCGATAAACAAACTTGTCGGACTCTAATTCAAAAGTGCGCGCACTCACAGACATTTCGTCACTGGAACCCATGTGATCAGAAATCCAGCTTGGAAACAAAATAACGGCTAAGGACGCCAAATCAAGAGAGGACAAGAAAATAGCACACATTGCTAAAGGATATCTTATAAGGTGAAGAGATACCATTGAAACTTATAAATGAGTATAAGAGTGAATGCAATTGCCTAACATCAGCCACACTTATATCATTGAGACTGGCAACAAATTGGTTATTTTCATCAGTAACAAACTATCTGCCCTAAACTGAGCTCATTTGGGCGATAGATTCAGAACTTTTCTCACACTTGTTGTCTGGTTAAAGAGTGTTAGAATCATCGCATCTTATCAGACTATTGGTTTGGTTAGAGACTGACACAATAGATATATTGTCAAATGCTATTTTTATGAATGTTATATAAATTGAATGGTATATAGATTAAACTGAGTAGTCTGTTATCAAGTATTTTTAGGACTTTTTAGGAACTGACACCGGTGTAATTATTTATAACTTTTTTTTACAAAAAAAAAAACCTTTTTTATTATATTGATTGTATTAGTTTTATTAAATATTGTTGTATTGCATTATACATTGCTGGGAACCTTTATTTCATTACGCCTAGATTTAGAGTTCTGCGGCCAAAGGGGTGCGTTAGCTACGCTGGCTTTTTTCTGTCCGCACCTTTTAAATACCGCTGGTATTTAGAGTTCACAGAATGGCTGCGTTAGGCTCCAAAAAAGGAGCGTAGAGCATATTTACCGCAACTTCAACTCTTGATACCAGCAGTGCTTACGGACGCGGCCAGCTTCAAAAACGTGCTCGTGCACGATATCCCCATAGAAAACAATGGGGCTGTTTGAGCTGAAAAAAAAAAGCAGCGTTCAGCTCCTAACGCAGCCCCATTGTTTGCTATGGGGAAACACTTCCTACGTCTGCACCTAACACTCTAACATGTACCCCGAGTCTAAACACCCGTAACCTTACACTTATTAACCCCTATTCTGCCGCCCCCACTATCGCTGACACCTGCATATTTTTTTTAACCCCTAATCTGCCGCTCCTTAAACCGCCGCTACTTACATTATCCCTATGTACCCCTAATCTGCTGCCCCTAACACCGCCAACCCCTATATTATATTTATTAACCCCTAATCTGCCCCCCACAACGTCGCCTCCACCTGCCTACACTTATTAACCCCTAATCTGCCGAGCAGACCGCACCGCTATTATAATAAAGTTATTAACCCCTAATCCGCCTCACTCCCGCCTCAATAACCCTATAATAAATAGTATTAACCCCTAATCTGCCCTCCCTAACATCGCCGACACCAAACTTCAAACATTAACCCCTAATCTGCTGACTGGAGCTCACCGCTATTCTAATAAATGTATTAACCCCTAAAGCTAAGTCTAACCCTAACACTAACAGCCCCCTAAATTAAATATAATTTAAATCTAACTAAATAAATTAACTCTTATTAAATAAATTATTCCTATTTAAAGCTAAATATTTACCTGTCAAATAAATCCTAATATAGCTACAATATAAATTATAATTATATTATAGCTATTTTAGGATTTATATTTATTTTACAGGTAACTTTGTATTTATTTTAACCAGGTACAATAGCTATTAAATAGTTAAGAACTATTTAATAGCTAAAATAGTTAAAATAATTACAAAATTACCTGTAAAATAAATCCTAACCTAAGTTACAATTAAACCTAACACTACACTATCAATAAATTAATTAAATAAAATACCTACAATTACCTACAATTAAACCTAACACTACACTATCAATACATTAATTAAATACAATACCTACCAATAACTACAATTAAATGAACTAACTAAAGTACAAAAAATAAAAAAGAACTAAGTTACAAAAAATAAAAAAATATTTACAAACATTAGAAAAATATTACAACAATTTTAAACTAATTACACCTACTCTAAGCCCCCTAATGAAATTACAAAGCCCCCCAAAATAAAAAAATGCCCTACCCTATTCTAAATTACAAAAGTTCAAAGCTCTTTTTCCTTACCAGCCCTGAACAGGGCCCTTTGCGGGGCATGCCCCAAAGAATTCAGCTCTTTTGCCTGTAAAAAAAAGACATACAATACTCCCCCAACATTACAACCCACCACCCACATACCCCTAATCTAACCCAAACCCCCCTTAAATAAACCTAACACTAAGCCCCTGAAGATCTTCCTACCTTATCTTCACCATACCAGGTTCACCGATCGATCCAGAAGAGCTCCTCCGATGTCTTGATCCAAGCCCAAGCGGGGGGCTGAAGATGTCCATGATCTGGCTGAAGTCTTCATCCAAGCGGGAGCTGAAGAGGTCCATGATCCGGCTGAAGTCTTCATCCAAGCGGGAGCTGAAGAGGTCCATGATCCGGCTGAAGTCTTCTATCAACGGCATCTTCAATCTTCTTTCTTCCGGATCCATGTTCATCCCGCAGACGCGGAACATCCATCGTCACTGACGACTTCCCGACGAATGACGGTTCCTTTAAGGGACGTCATCCAAGATGGCGTCCCTCGAATTCCAATTGGCTGATAGGATTCTATCAGCCAATCGGAATTAAGGTAGGAAAATTCTGTTCAAATCAGCCAATAGAATGCGAGCTCAATCTGATTGGCTGATCGGATCAGCCAATCGGATTGAACTTGATTCTGATTGGCTGATTCCATCAGCCAATCAGAATTTTCCTACCTTAATACCGATTGGCTGATAGAATCCTATCAGCCAATCGGAATTCGAGGGACGCCATCTTGGATGACGTCCCTTAAAGGAACCGTCATTTGTCGGGAAGTCGTCGGTGAAGATGAATGTTCCACGTCGGCGGGATGAACATGGATCCGGAAGAAAGAAGATTGAAGATGCCGTTGATAGAAGACTTCAGCTGGATCATGGACCTCTTCAGCTCCCGCTTGGATGAAGACTTCAGCCAGATCATGGAGCTCTTCAGCTCCCGCTTGGATGAAGACTTCAGCCGGATCATGGACATCTTCAGCCCCCCGCTTGGGCTTGGATCAAGACATCGGAGGAGCTCTTCTGGATCGATCGGTGAACCTGGTATGGTGAAGATAAGGTAGGAGGATCTTCAGGGGCTTAGTGTTAGGTTTATTTAAGGGGGGTTTGGGTTAGATTAGGGGTATGTGGGTGGTGGGTTGTAATGTTGGGGGGGGGTATTGTATGTGGGTTTTTTTACAGGCAAAAGAGCTGAATTCTTTGGGGCATGCCCCGCAAAGGGCCCTGTTCAGGGCTGGTAAGGTAAAAGAGCTTTGAACTTTTGTAATTTAGAATAGGGTAGGGCATTTCTCTTGTTAAGTGTATCCAGTCCACGGATCATCCATTACTTGTGGGATATTCTCATTCCCAACAGGAAGTTGCAAGAGGACACCCACAGCAGAGCTGTAATATAGCTCCTCCCCTAACTGTCATAGCCAGTCATTCTCTTGCAAGTCTCAACAAGCTAGGATGTTGTAGGAGAGAGTGGTTAAATATAGTTAGTTTATTTTCTTCAATCAAAAGTTTGTTATTTTTAAATAGTACCGGAGTTGTGCTATTTTATCTCAGGCAGTAAATAGAAGAATCTGCCTGAGGTTTCTATGATCTTAGCAGGTTGTAACTAAGATCCATTGCTATTCTCACATATGTCTGAGGGGATTACACAGATGAGGTAACTTCAGCGAGAGAATGGCGTGCAGTTTATTCTGCTATCAGGTATGTGCAGTTATAATTTTTTCTAGAGATGGAAAACACTAGAAAATGCTGCTGATACCGGATTAATGTAAGTTAAGCCTGAATACAGTGATTTAATAACGACTGGTATCATGCTTACTCCCAGGGGTAATACCCTTATGATATTGCAATATAAACGTTTGCTGGCATGTTTAATCGTTTTTATATATGCATTGGTGATAAAACTTTATTGGGGCCTAGTTTTTTCCACATGGCTGGCTTAAATTTTGAGTAGAAACAGTTTTACTGAGGCTTTCCACTGTTATAGTATAAAAGTTACAGTTGGTGCAGTTAAAATTACAAACTGTGACATCCAGCTTCCCTCAGGAGTCCCCTGTATGCTATAGGACATCTCTAAAGGGCTCAAAGGCTTTCCAAAGTCGTTTATTGGGGAAGGTAGGACCACAGCTTGCTGTGGCAGTTGGTTGTGACTGTTAAAAAAAAAAAAAAAACAAAAAAAAAAAAAAACGTCTATTTCGTTTTTTTGATCCGTTTTTTGAACTAAGGGGTTAATCATCCATTTGCAAGTGGATGCAATGCTCTGCTAGCCTATTACATACACTGTAAAAAATTCATTTCATTTACTGCATTTTTTCACTTTTTTTCAAATTCTGATAAAATTTGTTTCTCTTAAAGGCACAGTACCGTTTTTTATATTTGCTTGTTAACTTGATTTAAAGTGTTTTCCAAGCTTGCTAGTCTCATTGCTAGTCTGTATAAACATGTCTGACATAGAAGAAACTCCTTGTTCATTATGTTTAAAAGCCATGGTGGAACCCCCTCTTAGAATGTGTACCAAATGTACTGATTTCATTTTATGCAATAAAGATCATATTCTGTTTTTAAAAAAATTATCACCAGAGGAATCTGACGAGGGGAAAGTTATGCCGACTAACTCTCCCCAAGTGTCAGACCCTTTGACTCCCGCCCAAGGGACTCACGCTCAAATGGCGCCAAGTACATCTAGGGCGCCCATAGCGTTTACTTTACAAGACATGGCGGCAGTCATGGATAATACACTGTCAGCGGTATTAGCCAGACTACCTGAACTTAGAGGTTAGCGAGATAGCTCTGGGGTGAGACAAAATGCAGAGCATACTGACGCTTTAAGAACCATGTCTGATACTGCCTCACAATATGCAGAAGCTGAGGAAGGAGAGCTTCAGTCAGTTGGTGATGTTAATGACTCAGGAAAGATACCTGATTCTAATATTTCTACATTTAAATTTAAGCTTGAACACCTCCGCGTGTTACTTAGGGAGGTTTTAGCTGCTCTGAATGACTGTGATACCATTGCAGTGCCAGAGAAATTTTGTAGACTGGATAAATGCTTTGCAGTGCCGGTGTGTACTGATGTTTTTCCAATACCTAAAAGGTTTACAGAAATTATTAATAAGGAATGGGATAGACCAGGTGTGCCGTTCTCTTCCCCTCCTATTTTTAGAAAAATGTTTTCCAATAGACGCCACCACACGGGACTTATGGCAGACAGTCCCTAAGGTGGAGGGAGCAGTTTCTACTCTAGCAAAGCGTACTACTATCCCTGTCGAGGACAGTTGTGCTTTTTTAGAGCCAATGGATAAAAAATTAGAAGGTTACCTTAAGAAAATATTTATTCAACAAGGTTTTATCCTACAGCCCATTGCATGCATTGCCCCTGTCACTGCTGCTGCGGCGTACTGGTTTGAGTCTCTGGAAGAGGCTTTACAGGTAGAGACTCCATTGGATGACATACTTGGCAAACTTAGAGCACTTAAGCTAGCCAATTATTTTATTTCTGATGCCATTGTTCATTTGACTAAACTAACGGCTAAGAATTCTGGTTTTGCTATACAGGCACGCAGAGCGCTATGGCTTAAATCATGGTCAGCTGATGTGACTTTAAAATCTAAGCTACTTAACATTCCCTTCAAGGGGCAGACCCTATTCGGGCCTGGTTTGAAGGAGATTATTGCTGATATCATGGGAGGAAAAGGTCTAATTTTCGTGCCTTTCGAAACTTCAAGGCAGGTGCGGCATCAACTTCCTCTAATAATAAACAAGTGGGAACTTTTGCTCAATCCAAGACGGTCTGGAGACCAAACCAGACCTGGAAAAAAGGTAAGCAGGTCAAAAAGCCTGCTGCTGCCTCCAAGACAGCATGAAGGAACGACCCCCTATCCGGTAATGGATCTAGTAGGGGGCAGACTTTCACTCTTCGCCAAGGCGTGGGCAAGAGATGTTCAGGATCCCTGGGCATTGGAAATTATATCCCAGGGATATCTTCTGGACTTCAAAGCTTCCCCCCCAAAAGGGAGATTTCACCTTTCACAATTATCTGAAACCAGATAAAGAGTGAGGCATTCTTACACTGTGTACGAGACCTACTAGTTATGGGAGTGATCCATCCAGTTCCAAAGGAGGAACAGGGTTTTTACTCAAATCTGTTTGTGGTTCCCAAAAAAGAGGTAACCTTCAGACCGATTTTGGATCTAAAGATCTTAAACAAATTCCTCAAAGTTCCGTCGTTCAAGATGGAAACTATTCGTACCATCCTACCACTGATCCAGGAGGGTCAATATATGACTACAGTGGATCTAAAGGATGCTTATCTTCACTTTCCGATACACAAAGATCATCATCGGTTTCTCAGGTTTGCCTTTCAAGACAGGCATTACCAGTTGTAGCTCTACCCTTTGGATTAGCTACAGCCCCAAGAATCTTTACAAAGGTTCTAGGGTCGCTTTTGGCGGTCCTAAGGCCGCGGGGCATAGCAGTAGCCCCTTATTTAGACGACATCCTGATACAGGCGTCAAACTTCCAAATTGCCAAGTCTCATACGGACGTAGTACTGGCATTTCTGAGGTCGCATGGGTGGAAAGTGAACGAGGAAAAGTGTTCTCTATCCCCACTCACAAGAGTTTCCTTTCTAGGGACTCTGATAGATTCTTTAGAAATGAAAATTTACCTTGACGGAGTCCAGGTTATCAAAGCTTCTAAATTCCTGTCGGGTTCTTCATTCCATTCCGCGCCCTTTGGTGGCTCAGTGTATGGAAGTAATCGGCTTAATGGTAGCGGCAATGGACATAGTGCCGTTTGCATGCTTACATCTCAGACCGCTGCAACTATGCAGGCTCAGTCAGTGGAGCGGGGATTACACAGATTTGGCCCCTCAACTGAATCTGGACCAAGAGACCAGGGATCCTCTTCCCTGGTGGCTATCTCGGGTCCATCTGTCCAAAGGTATGACCTTTGCAGGCCAGATTGGACTATTGTAACAACAAATGCCAGCCTTCTAGGTTGGGGTGCAGTCTGGAACTCCCTGAAGGCTCAGGGATCGTGGACTCAGGAGGAGTCTCTCCTTCCAATAAATATTCTGGAACTAAGAGCGATATTCAAGGCTCTTCAGGTTTGGCCTCAGTTAGCAACTCTGAGGTACATCAGATTTCAGTCGGTCAACATCACGACTGTAGCTTACATCAACCATTGAGGGGGAACAAGAAGTTCCCTAGAGATGTTAGAAGTTTCAAAAATAATTCACTGGGCAGAGATTCACTCTTGCCACCTATCAGCTATCCATATCCCAGGTGTAGAGCACTGGGAGGCGGATTTTCTAAGTCGTCAGACTTTTCATCCGGGAGAGTGGGAACTCCATCCGGAGGTATTTGCACAACTGATTCTCCGTTGGGGCAAACCAGAACTGGATCTTATGGCGTCTCGCCAGAACGCCAAGCTTCCGTGTTACGGATCCAGGTCCAGGGATCCCAAGGCGACACTGATAGATACTCTAGCAGCGCCCTGGTCTTTCAACCTGGCTTATGTGTTTTCACCGTTTCCTCTGCTCCCTCGACTGATTGCCAAGATCAAGCAGGAGAGAGCATCGGTGATTCTGATAGCACCTGCGTGGCCACGCAGGACCTGGTATGCAGATCTAGTGGACATGTCATCCTTTCCACCATGGTCTCTGCCTCTGAGACAGGACCTTCTACTTCAGGGTCCTTTCAACCATCCAAATCTAATTTCTCTGAGGCTGACTGCCTGGAGATTGAATGCTTGATTTTATCAAAGCGTGGCTTCTCCGAGTCAGTTATTGATACCTTAATACAGGCACGAAAGCCTGTCACCAGGAAAATTTACCATAAGGTATGGCGTAGATATCTTTATTGGTGTGAATCCAAGGGTTACTCATGGAGTAAGGCCAGGATTCCTAGGATTTTATCTTTTCTCCAAGAAGGTTTGGAAAAAGGATTGTCAGCTAGTTTCTTAAAGGGACAGATTTTTGCTCTGTCTATTCTTTTGCACTAGCGTCTGGCAGATGTTCCAGACGTTCAGGCATTTTGTCAGGCTTTAGTTTGAATCAAGCCTGTGTTTAAACCTGTTGCTCCACCATGGAGCTTAAACTTGGTTCTTAAGGTTCTTCAAGGAGTTCCGTTTGAACCTCTTCATTCCATAGATAAACTTTTATCTTGGAAAGTTCTTTTTTTTTTTTTTTTTTGTAGCTATTTCCTCGGCTCGTAGAGTCTCTGAGCTATCTGCCTTACAATGTGATTCTCCTTATCTGATTTTTCATACAGATAAGGTAGTCCTGCGTACCAAACCTGGGTTCTTACCTAAGGTGGTATCTAACAAGAATATCAATCAAGAGATTGTGGTTCCATCCTTGTGTTACACAATCTGGACGTGGTCTGTGCTTTAAAGTTTTACTTACAAGCTACTAAAGATTTTCGTCAAACATCTGCTTTGTTTGTTGTCTACTTTGGACAGAGGAGAGGTCAAAAGGCTTTGGCAACCTCTTTTTCTTTTTGGCTAAGAAGCTTAATCCACTTAGCCTATGAGACTGCTGGACAGCAGCCTCCTGAAAGGATTACAGCTCATTCCACTAGAGCTGTGGCTTCCACTTGGGCCTTTAAAAATGAGGCTTCTGTTGAACAGATTTGCAAGGCGGCGACTTGGTCTTCGCTTCATACTTTTTTAAAATTTTACAAATTTGATACTTTTGCTTCTTCGGAGGCTATATTTGGGAGAAAGGTTTTACAGGCAGTGGTTCCTTCCATTTAAGTTCCTGCCTTGTCCCTCCCTTCATCCGTGTACTTTAGCTTTGGTATTGGTATCCCACAAGTAATGGATGATCCGTGGACTGGATGCACTTAACAATAGAAAACATAATTTATGCTTACCTGATAAATTTATTTCTCTTGTGGTGTATCCAGTCCACGGCCCGCCCTGTCATTTTAAGGCAGGTAATTTTTAAATTTAAACTACAGTAACCACTACACCCTATGGTTCCTCCTTTCTCGGCTTGTTTTCGGTCGAATGACTGGCTATGACAGTTAGGGGAGGAGCTATATTACAGCTCTGCTGTGGGTGTCCTCTTGCAACTTCCTGTTGGGAATGAGAATATCCCACAAGTAATGGATGATCCGTGGACTGGATACACCACAAGAGAAATAAATTTATCAGGTAAGCATAAATTATGTTTTTTTTATTTTGGGGGTCTTTGTTATTTTATTAGGGGGCTTAGAGTAGGTGTAATTAGTTTAAAATTGTTGTAATATTTTTCTGATGTTTGTAAATATTTTTTTATTTTTTTGTAACTTAGTTCTTTTTTATTTTTTGTACTTTAGTTAGTTTATTTCATTGTATTTATTTGTAGATATTGTATTTAATTAATTTATTGATAGTGTAGTGTTAGGTGTAATTGTAGGCAATTGTAGGTATTTTATTTAATTAATTTATTGATAGTGTAGTGTTAGGTTTAATTGTAACTTAGGTTAGGATTTATTTTACAGGTAATTTTGTAATTATTTTAACTATTTTAGCTATTAAATAGTTCTTAACTATTTAATAGCTATTGTACCTGGTTAAAATAAATACAAAGTTACCTGTAAAATAAATATAAATCCTAAAATAGCTATAATATAATTATAATTTATATTGTAGCTATATTAGGGTTTATTTTACAGGTAAGTATTTAGCTTTAAATAGGAATAATTTATTCAATAATTATATTATAATTTAATTTATTTCGTTAGATTTAAATTATTTAATATTTATATTATAATAATTTAATTTATTTCGTTAGATTTAAATTATATTTAACTTAGGGGGGTGTTAGGGTTAGACTTAGCTTTAGGGGTTAATCCATTTATTACAGTAGCGGCGAGATTCGGTTGGCAGATTAGGGGTTAATAATTGAAGTTAGGTGTCAGCGATGTTAGGGAGGGCAGATTAGGGGTTAATACTATTTATTATAGGGTTATTGAGGTGGGAGTGAGGCGGATTAGGGGTTAATAACTTTAATTATAGTAGCGGTGAGATCCGCTCGGCAGATTAGGGGTTAATAAGTGTAGGCAGGTGGAGGCGACGTTGAGGGGGGCAGATTAGGGGCTAATAAATATAATATAGGGGTCAGCGGTGTTAGGGGCAGCATATTAGGGGTACATAAGGATAACGTAGGTGGCGGTCGGCAGATTAGGGGTTAATTATTGTAGGTAGCTGGCGGCGACGTTGTGGGGGGCAGGTTAGGGGTTAATAAATATAATATAGGGGTCGGCGGTGTTAGGGGCAGCAGATTAGGGGTACATAAGGATAACGTAAGTAGCGGTGCTTTGCGGTTCGCAGATTAGGGGTTAATTATTGTAGGTAGCTGGCGGCGACGTTGTGGGGGGCAGGTTAGGGGTTAATAAATATAATATAGGGGTCGGCGGTGTTAGGGGCAGCAGATTAGGGGTACATAAGTATAACGTAGGTGGCGGTCGGCAGATTAGGGGTTAAAAAAATTAATCGAGTGGCGGCGATGTGGGGGGACCTCGGTTTAGGTAGTTTATGGGTGTTAGTGTACTTTAGAGCACAGTAGTTAAGAGCTTTATAAACCGGCGTTAGCCCATAAAGCTCTTAACTACTGACTTTTTTCTGCGGCTGGAGTTTTGTCGTTAGATTTCTAACGCTCACTTCAGCCACGACTCTAAATACCGGAGTTAGAAAGATCCCATTGAAAAGATAGGATACGCAATTGATGTAAGGGGATCTGCGGTATGGAAAAGTCGCGGCTGAAAAGTGAGCGTTAGACCCTTTAATGACTGACTCCAAATACCAGAGGGCGGTAAAAACCAGCATTAGGAGCCTCTAACGCTGGTTTTGACGGCTACCGCCCAACTCTAAATCTAGGCCTTAGAGATTAATCGTCGTATTTGTACAATTTGGCCAGTATATTTTTAGCCAAATTTTTTATCAGATTAATTAATGGTTTAAGACAACATTTCACTATCTTATCGACAGATATAGAATTAGTTTGCACTTTCAAGTTCACAATTTTTAGATATTCATATCACTATTTTTTTGTCCAACTATACTAGTATAAGTAGGAATTGTTTGGAAGTATCACAAACACCTAACCAAATATTGCACTCCACATTTGAGTATTTTATTAATTTTTTATCAATTTTTTATCAATATATTTTTCTTATGCATTTATTCTGAATTATTAAATATATATATATGTTAATACACTTACATCACAAAATGTGGCTATTTTAAATAACACTGGACATATAACTTGATCTACTACTGACTAAACCTATAAATTTATATCTATCAATTATATATTTATTAATACTATTGATCTACTATTGATCTACTATTGACTAAACCTATAAATTTATATCTATCAATTCTATAATACTTTTTAATAACCAGATTGCCTTAGGCGCCCCCTACAAACCCACACATCTACAGTGTTTTATGCTTGTCTAGACAAACACTTGCTCATGTAGAATATCTAAGTGTTATGCTAGCTCAAATGTGAAACAGCTGTGGGATAACATAACAAAATACAGCCCCATATGCAGCATGACATCATTTTAGATATGTTAATTTGCTTTTCTGCATTTTACAGATATGTTTGAGGTGAATTCATACTTCTGCTTCCAAATGCCCCCCTTACTGACTGTAGAGTGGTTGGCTAAATGTTTTGGTCAATTTGTTACTTTGAGGCCCATTTATCAAGCTCCATATGGAGCTTGAAGGGCCGTGTTTCTGGCGAGTCTTCAGACTCGCCAGAAACAGCAGTTATGAAGCAGCGGTCTAAAGACCGCTGCTCCATAACCCTGTCTGCCTGCTCTGATGAGGCGGACAAGAATCGCCAGAATTCAACCCAATCGAGTATGAATGGGTTGATTGACACCTCCTTGCTGGCATCTGATTGGCCGCGAGTCAACAGGGGGTGGCGTTGCACCAGCAGCTCTTGTGAGCTGCTAGTGCAATGCTGAATACGGAGAGTGTATTGCTCTCCGCATTCCGCGAGGTCTTGCACTGTCAGATCAGGTCCGCAAGACCTATAATAAATTGGCCTTATAGTGTCACCATATGGAAAGACTTGTTAGCAAGCTCCTTGTATATTTAATTAAACTGAGAGATGTCAAAATGCCGTTCTCTTTCCTTCCAGAGGGGATGCAGACTTGTACCATCTGTCTGTACATAACAAATGTGTTCTTCTATAAGGGGCTTTACAAAGTCAGAGGTTGTCAGTTTCCGTAGTTTCTTCATTATGTCTTTCATACTTTAGAGCTTGTCCCATCTCTCCTCGAAAACTAGGGTTGCCACCTAGCCAGTATTTTACCAAAATTGCTGGTGTTTTTAAGGTTCTGGTCAAAGCTGGAAATTAAGATAAAAGGGACCGTCTACTCCAGAATTGTAATTGTTTAAAAAAGATAGATAATCCCTTTATTACCCATTCCCCTGTTTTGCATAACCAACACTGTTATATAAATATACTTTTTACCTCTGTGATTACCTTATTTCTAAGCCTCTGCAGACTGCCCCCTTATTTCAGTTATTTTAACAGACTTGCATTTTAGCCAATCAGTGCCCTCTCAAAAGTAACTCCACGGGAGTGAGCACAATGTTATCTATACAGATAAAAGATTAGGAGCCTTAAATTGACCCTTAGATTTTTTTTATCTTGAGGTAAAAAACAACAACTCAGTAATAGTGGAAATAATAGAATCCGATTGAGAACCAAATAAATTCTTACCCTGGAAAGATAGGAATAGTAATCTAGATTTAGATACCATGTCATTATTCCAGGATTTAAGCCATAAAGCTCTTCTGGCTAAAATAGCTAAAGTCATAGATTTAACATCGATTTTAATAATGTCAAATATAACATCACAAATGAAATGATTAGCATGTTGAAGCAGAAGAATAATGCTGGACAAATCCTGATCTTTTACCTGCCGGGCTAAACTATCCAACCAAAAATTTGAAGCAGATGCCACATCAGCCATAGAAATAGCAGGTCTAAGAATATAGCCAGAATGTAAATATGCTCTTCTAAGATAAGATTCAATCTTCCTATCTAAAGGATGCTTAAAGGAAGTACTATCTTCCATAGGAATAGTAGTACGTTTGGCAAGAGTGGAAATAGCTCCATCAACCTTAGGCCACAGGTAAATGACTTCTTAAACCTAGAAGAAGGATTGAAATAAGAATCAGGCTTAGACCATTCTTTAGTAATCATATCAGAAACAGCATCTGGAACAGGAAAAACCTCAGGTGCAACCTTAGGAGGTTTAAAACAGTATTCAAATGTTTACTAGCAAATACATATATATATAAAACTTTATAACATAAAGCGCCAAACAGCTAAGAGTGTCTTTAAAAATTATACATACTTACCAGAAGACACCCATCCATGTTTAGCAGACCAGGCCAAACCAGTACTGAAAAATAGCAGCAGAGGTAATTGTATAGAAGTATAACGTCGATCTGAAAAGGGAGGCAAGGAATGAATCCCTGCGAACAATTACAGAGAGCCTTTCCCATGGGTGAAACCACTAAAACAACAGGCAATACTCCCTTCACATCCCTCTGACAAACACTGTATTCTGAGAGGAATTTGGGCTTCAGAATGCCTAGAAGCGCCTTTTACAGAAGAAAATCAAGCACATCTTGCTTCACCACCTCCACAGGGAGGTAAAGTTTGTAAAAACTGAAGTATGTATGTGGTGGGAAGTGTACTTATAATGCATTTTGAGGTTTGGGAAACTTTGCCCCCTCCTGGTAGGAATGTATATCCCATACATCACTAGCTCATGGACTCTTGCCACTTACATGAAAGAAAAGTTGCCGCCCTAAACATACTGCAGCTGCAGTGGCGAAAGGTCAGTTCACTCGTTTAAAGAGAAATTGTACAGATGCGAGTGAATACAATACTCAAGTGAAAGATCTTGAAGAAAGGTTAAGAGAGAGGGGTTACCTAAAAAAATAATAATATTCAGAGCCAAAAAACAGGTGGAATGTAGGCAGAGGAATTCTCTTCTACAAGGGAAAGATAAGACAACAACAAGAGAGTTCAAGGGTGCTAATTTTGTTACCAGTTTTAGTACACAGTTTCCCGAAATTGCTTCCAGTATACATAAACATTTTCCTATCTTGGCTGCTGATGATAGACTAACTGACCTAGTTAAAAATGGTCTAAGATGCAGCTCAAGAAAATGTCCCACTTTGGGATCATTACTTTCACCCACACAACTAAAAGAAAAACAGGTTTCCTCAAGCTCTTGGCTTAGTAGCTTAGGAATGTATGGATGTGGCCACAAGAAATGCACACCATGCGAAAACATGGATAAGACCAAGACCTTTAATTCATTTATAACAGGTGAAAGGTTTGACATAAAATCTTGCATGAACTGTATGACAACACATGTCCATTTTTATTTCAAAAATTCTGCGAATTTAACTGATTTAGTTAAGTAGTTGGGGAAATAAAAGGAGTTATAGTTAGCTCTACCTGGTTCATTTAGGGATAAGGAGATTGGAGCATGATCCGATAGGGCAAAGTCTTCAATGTTTGTATCACTAACTCTCATTATTAGCGAATCAGATACAAGAAATAGGTCTAGTCTAGATAAGGTATTATGGGATTTCGACATACACGTAAATTCTAGATTATTAGGGTTGAAAAGCCTCCAAACATCTATCAGTCTATAATTTGTTGCAAACATTAAAAATACCTTCTTTTCATGTTTCAGTTGTGATTTTCGAAATTTATATATCTGATTATTTAAAATATTTTTCCTGTCTAATAGAGAGTTGGGGGTCACATTGAAATTTCCCATGATTATCACCTTTTTATCATGAGCTTTGTCTAAAATCCTATTGCCTAGATTTAGAGTTTTGTTGGTAAAGACCCGCGTAGCTAACGCTGCTTTTTTTCCCAGCGCATCCTTCAAACAACGCTGGTATTTAGAGTTGTCTGAGTGGCTGCGTTAGGCTCAGAAAAGGGTGCGTTGAGCCTAATTTAGCTCCACTTCAACCCTCAATACCAGCATTGCTTACGGTAGCGGTAAGCTGGAAAAACGTGCTCGTGCATGATATCCCCATAGGAAACAATGGGGCAGTTTGGGCTAAAAAAAAACACCTGCAAAAAAGCAGCGTTCAGCTCCTAATGCAGCCCCATTGTTTCCTATGGGGAAACACTCTCTAAGTCTACACCTAACACCCTAACATGAACCCCGAGTCTAAACACCCCTAACCTTACACTTATTAACCCCTAATATGCCGCCCCCGCTATCGCTGACACCTGCATTATATTATTAACCCCTAATCTGTCTCTCCGGACACCGCCGCAACCTACATGATCCCTATGAACCCCTAATCTGCTGCCCCCAACATCGCCGACACCTATATTATATTTATTAACCCCTAATCTGCCCCCCCAACGTCGCGTCTACCTTACCTACACTTATTAACCCCTAATCTGCCAACCGGACCTCGCCGCCACTATAATAAATGTATTAAACCCTAAACCGCTGCACTCCCGCCTTGCAAACACTAGAATAAATAGTATTAACCCCTAATCTGCCCTCCCTAACATCCTCGCCACCTACCTACAATTATTAACCCCTAATCTCCTGCCCGCAACGTCGCCGCTACTATAATGAAATTATTAACCCCTAAACCTAACTCTAACCCTAACCCTAACACCCCTCTAAGTTAAATATAATTTTAATTAAACAAAATAATATTCCTAAAATTAAATAAATGAATCCTATTTAAAACTAAATACTTACATATCAAATAAACCCTAAAATAGCTACAATATAACTAATAGTTACATTGTAGCTATTTTAGGATTTATATTTATTTTACAGGCAACTTTGTATTTAACATGAAAAGAGTGGGGGGAAATAGGTTGGGTGTGTGTATTATGTAAATAGATGAAAAAATCTGTAAGGACAGAAGATTCAGTTCAATAGTATGTTGTTAAAAGCTGCTGTGCAAATAGACTGTATAAGGTGTATATATGTACATACACTAGGATGGCGGTGTTTCCCCCCAAAACACCTCCCACCATTCAGATTCCAATGAAGCAGTAACAATCCACTGTAGATGAAATTTTGTAATAAAGGTGACTCACCACTCACTGCCTCCTTGGAAAAGGGGCAGCCTTGTTCTTAGGTGCTGTGTCCCCTATGTTGGGGATGTCCGTCCTATTCTGCTCACCTCCGGCTTTTAGCAATGATATAGCAAAAATGCTTTAGCTGGACATATGAAGTATTTCTTCTTTACAGCATCCGTGGTTTCCCAGCTGTCCCTTTAATGTTGCAGTCTAATGCAGCAAGCTTCTAGCTACCTCTCACAGTATTTATCCTTACCTGTGCTCACTGTCTGGCCTTTTTGAGAACTGCAGAAAAAATGTGTAACAGGAGCACCAGGTGAAGTGATAAAAGTATAAATTTTTATTAAATGCAAAAGGGTATATACCCCGGGTAAGAACACAGAAAAAAGAAAAAAGTAACAAACAGATGAACAATGGCTGACCGGTTTCTGCTGTTGCCTTACTCCTAGCCTGCTTAAAACAGATTGACAGTTACTGCCTTAAAAACCCTCATCTGAGTTACCATTGGTTCAGGGGCACACGCCCCAAAATCTCAGCTTCATTCAATTAAATGATCATTAAATGACACCTGAATCTCTACGGTACATGGTTCACAAAAAGCATGCAAATATACAAAACCAAAATGAATACACCTTAACACTCTTAGAGTTTCGAATAATGTTGATCTTTGTTCTGTTATTGTGTCTGAATATGAATTTATGCATGCAGTGATTGTGTGCATGCTAAAACATATACCTGTTTACAAGTAGTTGTTAAACTTGCCGATCGCTCCGGCTGTGTGTGAAAATGCTTAATGTTTTATTCATTTAGGAGGGACACTTTAGTCCGTATCATATGCTTTAGTGAATGATATATATATTTTTTTTTTTATTTTTTTTAAAGTTTACCTTAAAAAAAAATTTGATAGCAAACGAGGCTAAAAGCAAAAAAAAAAAAAAAAAAAATTTAAGGTAAACTTTAAAAAAAAAAAATAAAATAAAAAAAATATATCATTCACTAAAGCATATGATACGGACTAAAATGTCCCTCCTAAATGAATAAAACATTAAGCATTTTCACACACAGCCGGAGCGATCGGCAAGTTTAACAACTACTTGTACACAGGTATATGTTTTAGCATGCACACAATCACAGCATGCATAAATTCATATTCAGACACAATAACAGAACAAAGATCAACATTATTCGAAACTCTAAGAGTGTTAAGGTGTATTAATTTTGGTTTTGTATATTTGCATGCTTTTTGTGAACCATGTACCGTAGAGATTCAGGTGTCATTTAATGATCATTTAATTGAATGAAGCTGAGATTTTGGGGCGTGTGCCCCTGAACCAATGGTAACTCAGATGAGGGTTTTTAAGGCAGTAACTGTCAATCTGTTTTAAGCAGGCTAGGAGTAAGGCAACAGCCGAAACCGGTCAGCCATTGTTCATCTGTTTGTTACTTTTTTCTTTTTTGTGTGTTCTTACCCGGGGTATATACCCTTTTGCATTTAATAAAAATGTATACTTTTATCACTTCACCTGGTGCTCCTGTTACACATTTTTTCTGCAACTTTGTATTTATTTTAACTAGGTACAATAGCTATTAAATAGTTAATATAACTACAAAATTACCTGTAAAATAAATCCTAACCTAAGTTACAAATACACCTAACACTACACTATCATTAAATTAATTAAATAAATAAACTACAATTAGCTAAACTAAAATACAATTAAACTATTCTATAATAAAAAAAAAACCGCTAAATTACAAAAAATAAAAAAATTACAAGAAGTTTAAACTAATTACACCTAATCTAAGCCCCCTAATAAAATAAAAAATCCCCCCAAAATAAAAAAATGCCCTACCCTATCCTAAATTACAAAAGTAATCAGCTCTTTTACCAGCCCTAAAAAGGGCTTTTTGCGGGGCATTGCCCCAAAGTAATCAGCTCTTTTACCTGAAAATAAAAATACAATACCCCCCCAACATTACAACCCACCACCCACATACCCCTATTCTAACCCACCCAAACCCCCCTTAAAAAAACCTATCACTAACCCCCTGAATATCATCCTACCTTGAGTCGTCTTCACCCAGCCTAGCCGAATTCTTCCTCCAAGGTGTGCAGAGGAGGTCCTTCATCCGGTAGAAGTCTTCATCCAAACGGGGCAAGAAGAGGTCCTTCATCCGGTAGAAGTCTTCATTGAAGCGGGGCAAGAAGAGGTCCTCCATCCGGTAGAAGTCTTCATCCAGGCGGCGTCTTCAATCTTAATCCATCCAGAGCCATCTTCAAAGGAGCCGACGCGGAGCCATCCTCTTCAACCGACGACTTACCGACGAATGAAGGTTTCTTTAAGGGACATCATCTAAGATGGTGTCCCTTCAATTCTGATTGGCTGATAGGATTCTATCAGCCAATCGGAATTAAGGTAGAAAAAATCTGATTGGCTGATGCAATCAGCCAATCAGATTGAAGTTCAATCCGATTGGCTGATCCAATCAGCCAATCGTATTGAGCTCACATTCTATTGCTGATCGGAACAGCCAATAGAATGCGAGCTCAATACGATTGGCTGATTGGATCAGCCAATCGGATTGAACTTCAATCTGATTGGCTGATTGCATCAGCCAATCAGATTTTTTCTACCTTAATTCCGATTGGCTGATAGAATCCTATCAGCCAATCGGAAATGAAGGGACGCCATCTTGGATGACATCCCTTAAAGGAACCTTCATTCCTCGTTAGTCCTTTGGGGAAGGAGGATGTTCCGCGTCGGCGGGATGAAGATGGATCCGGAAGACAGAAGATATAAGATGCAGCTTGGAAGAAGACATCGCCCGGATGGAAGACCTCTTCTTTTCCGCTTGGATCAAGACTTCGCCCGGATGGAGGAGCTCTTCTTTGCCGCTTGGATCAAGACTTCTACTGGATGGAGGACCACATCACCCGGATTGGATGAAGACTTCGGCTCGGCTGAGTGAACACGACTAAAGGTAGGGAGATCTTCAGGGGGTTAGCGATAGGTTTTTTTAAGGGGGGTTTGGGTGGGTTAGAATAGGGGTATGTGGGTGGTGGGTTGTAATGTTGGGGGGGTATTGTATTTTCTTTTACAGGTAAAAGAGCTGATTACTTTGGGGCAATGCCCCACAAAAAGCCCTTTTAAGGGCTGGTAATAGAGCTGATTACTTTTGTAATTTAGAATAGGGTAGGGAATTTTTTATTTTGAGGGGCTTTTTTATTTTATTAGGGGGCTTAGATTAGGTGTAATTAGATTAAAATTCTTGTAATATTTTTTTTATTTTTTGTAATTTAGTGTGTTTTTTTTTGTATTATAGATTGGTTTATTTAATTGTATTTTAGTTTAGCTAATTGTAGGTAATTTATTTAATTAATTTATTGATAGTGTAGTGTTAGGTTTAATTGTAACTTAGGTTAGGATTTATTTTACTGGTAATTTTGAAATTATTTTAACTAGGTAGCTATTAAATAGTTATTAACTATTTAATAGCTATTGTACCTAGTTAAAATAAATACAAGGTTGCCTGTAAAATAAATATAAATCCTAAAATAGATACAATGTAATTATTATTCATATTGTAGCTATATTAGGGTTTATTTTATAGGTAAGTATTTAGTTTTAAATAGGAATATTTTTTTTAATTTTAGGAATATTATATAGTTTAATTTAAATTATATTTATTTTAGGGGAGTGTTAGGGTTAGGGTTAGAGCTAGGTTTAGGGGTTAATAACTTTATTATAGTAGCGGCGACATTGCGGGCGGGAGATTAGGGGTTAATAATTGTAGGTAGGTGGCGGCGATGTTAGGGAGGGCAGATTAGGGGTTAATACAATTTATTATAGTGTTTGTGAGGCGGGAGTGCGGCGGTTTAGGGGTTAATACATTTATTATAGTGTCGGCAGATTAGGGGTTAATAAGTGTAGGTAAGGTAGCAGCTACATTGGAGGAGGCAGATTAGGGGTTAATAAATATAATATAGGTGTTGGCGATGTTAGGGGCAGCAGATTAGGGGTTCATAGCTATAATGTAGGTGGCGGCGGTGTCCGGTCCGCAGATTAGGGGTTAAAATTTTTTATTATAGTGGCGGCGATGTGGGGGGGGCCACGGTTTAGGGGTACATAGGTAGTTTATGGGTGTTAGTGTACTTTGTAGCACAGTAGTTAAGAGCTTTATATTAACGCGTTAGCCCATAAAGCTCTTAACTACTGACTTTTTTTGGGGGTAGGAGTCTTGTCGGTAGAGGGTCTACCGCTCACTTCTTCCAAGACTCCAAATACCAGCGTTAGGCAGATCCCATAGAAAAGATAGGATACGCAATTGGCATAAGGGGATCTGCGGTAGCCTGGAGTCGCGGTAAGGAAGTGAGCGTTAGACCCTTTCCTGTCTGACTCTAAATACCAGCGGGTGGTAAAAAGCAGCGTTAGGACCCCTTAACGCTGCTTTTGATGGCTAACGCCAAATTCTAAATCTAGGCGTATATATTTTATTGCAAAATTTCCAATCCTCACTATTAGACCCATAGGTTTTCCAAATTATATAATCAACATTCTCTATATTGATATAAATAACAAATATACCTCCCCATCCTTATCTATTTTTTTTTTATTATTATTATTTCATATTTTACATTTTTATTTATCAGGAGTGCTAACCCCCCTTGCTGCTTTAGAATACAAAACACTAATAACTTCCCCTAACCAATTTGCTTTGATTTTGAGTGTTCAATTTCAGAGAGATGAGTTTCTTGAAAACTTATAATATCTACTTTTTTCTTACTTAAAATATTAACTGCTAAGTTCCGAGTCTTGCATTAGCCTTAAAAAGCAGCGTTAGGACCTCGCTGCTTTTTAACGCCCGCTGGTATTACGAGTCTTGCAGGTACAGGTGTACCGCTCACTTTTTTGGCCAGACTCGAAAATACCGCAAATCCACTTACGTCAATTGCGTGTCCTATTTTTTCAATGGGACTTGCATAGCGCCGGTTTTACAAGTCTTCCAAAAAGTGAGCGGTAGACCCTCTCCTGTCAAGCCTGGTACCGCATTTTAAAGTCAGTAGTTAAGAGTTTTATGGTCTAACGCCGTAGCATAAAACTCTTAACTAAAGTGCTAAAAAGTACACTAACACCCATAAACTACCTATTAACCCCTAAACCGAGGCCCCCCCACCGCATCGCAAACACTAAAATAAAATTTTTAACCCCTAATCTGCCAAACCGGACATCGTCGCCACTATAATAAATATATTAACCCCTAAACCGCCACACTCCCGCCTCGCAAACACTAGTTACATTTTATTAACCCCTAATCTGCCGTCCCTAACATCGTCAACACCTACCTACATTTATTAACCCCTAATCTGCCGCCCCCAACGTCGCCACCACTATATTAAAGTTATTAACTCCTAAATCTAAGTCTAACCCTAACCCTAACACCCCCTAACTTAAATATAATTTAAATAAATCTAAATAAAATAACTACAATTAACTAAATTATTCCTATTTAAACGAAATACTTACCTATAAAATAAACCCTAAAATAGCTACAATATAACTAATAGTTACATTGTAGCTAGCTTAGGGTTTATTTTTATTTTACAGGCAACTTTGTATTTATTTTAACTAGGTAGAATAGTTATTAAATAGTTATTAACTATTTAATAGCTACCTAGTTAAAATAAGTACAAATTTACTTGTAAAATAAAACCTAACCTAAGTTACAATTACACCTAACACTACACTATAATTAAATTAATTCCCTAAATTAACTACAATTAAATACAATTATCTAAAGTACGGGGAAAAAAACACTAAATTACAGAAAATAATAAAATAATTACAAAATTTTTAAACTAATTACACCTAATCTAATCCCCCTAATAAAATAAAAACGCCTCCCAAAATAATAAAAAGCCCTACCCTATACTAAATTACAAATAGCTCTTAAAAGGGCCTTTTGTGGGGCATTGCCCCAAAGTAATCAGATCTTTTACCTGTAAAGGAAAGTACAATACCCCCCAACATTAAAACCCACCACCCACACACCCAACCCTACTCTAAAACCCACCCAATCCCCCCTTAATAAAACCTAACACTAACCCCTTGAAGATCACCTTACCTTGAGAAGTCTTCACCCAACCGGGCCGAAGTCCTCATCGAAGCCAGGCGAAGTGGTCCTCCAGACGGGTAGAAGTCTTCATCCAAGCCGGGAAGAAGAGGTCCTCCAGATGGGCAGAAATCTTCATCCGGACGCCATCTTCTATCTCCATCCATCCGGCGCGGAGCGGGTCCATCTTCAAGACATCCGACGCGGAGCATCCTCTTCTTTCTTCGTCAGACCACTGAATGAAGGTTCCTTTAAATGACATCATCCAAGATGGCGTCCCTTCAATTCCGATTGGCTGATAGAATTCTATCAGCCAATCGGAATTAAGGTAGAAAAAATCCTGTTGGCTGATGCAATCAGCCAATAGGATTGAACTTCAATCCTATTGGCTGATTGGAACAGCCAATAGGATTGAGCTTGCATTCTATTGGCTTTTCCAATCAGCCAATAGAATGCAGGCTCAATCCTATTGGCTGATTGCATCAGCCAACAAGATTTTTTCTAGCTTAATCCGATTGGCTGATAGAATTCTATCAGCCAATCGGAATTGAAGGGACGCCATCTTGGATGACGTCATTTAAAGAAACCTTCATTCAGTGGTCGGACAAAGAAAGAAAAGGATGCTCTGCGTCAGATGTCTTGAAGATGGACCCACTCCGCACTGGATGGATGAAGATAGAAGATGCCATCTGGATGAAGACTTCTGCCTGTCTTGAGGACCTCTTCTTCCTGGCTTGGATGAAGACTTCTGCCCGTCTGGAGGACCACTTCGCCTGGCTTCATTGAGGACTTCAGCCCGGTTGGGTGAAGACTTCTCAAGGTAAGGTGATCTTCAAGGGGTTAGTGTTAGGTTTTATTAAGGGAGGATTGGGTGGGTTTTAGAGTAGGGATGGGTGTGTTGGGGGTATTGTACTTTTTTTTACAGGTAAAAGAGCTGATTACTTTGGGGCAATGCCCTGCAAAAGGCCCTTTTAAGAGCTATTTGTAATTTAGTATAGGGTAGGGCTTTTTATTATTTTGGATGGCTTTTTATCGTATTAGGGGGGTTAGATTAGGTGTAATTAGTTTATTATTTTACTATTTCCTGTAATTTAGTGGGGGGGTTCATACTTTAGATAATTGTATTTAATTGTAGTTAATTTAGGGAATTAATTTAATTATAGTGTAGTGTTAGGTGTAATTGTAACTTAGGTTAGGTTTTATTTTAGAGGTAAATTTGTACTTATTTTAACTAGGTAGCAATTAAATAGTTAATAACTATTTAATAACTATTCTACCTAGTTAAAATAACTACAAAGTTGCCTGTAAAATTAAAATAAACCCTAAGCTAGCTACAATGTAACTATTAGTTATATTGTAGCTAGCTTAGGGTTTATTTTATAGGTAAGTATTTAGTTTTAAATAGGAATAATTTAGTTAATTGTAGTAATTTTATTTAGATTTATTTAAATTATATTTAAGTTAGGGGGGAGTTAGGGTTAGACTTAGACTTAGGTTTAGGGGTTAATAACTTTATTATAGTGCGGCGACGTTAGGGGTGGCAGATTAGGGGTTAATAAATATAATGTAGGTGTCGGCGATGTTGGAGGCAGCAGATTAGGGGTTCATAAGTATAATGTAGGTGGCGGCGGTGTCCGGAGTAGCATATTAGGGGTTAATAATATAATATAGTTGTCGGCAATGTCGGGGGCGGCAGATTAGCGGTTAGTAAGTATAAGATTAGGGGTGTTTAGACTCGGGGGTTCATGTTAGGGTGTTAGGTGTAGATATAAAATGTGTTTCCCCATAGGAATCAATGGGGCTGCATTAGGAGCTGAACGCTGCTTTTTTGCACGAGCACGTTTAGCCAGCTCACCGCTACCGTAAGCAGTGCTGCTATTGAGGTGAGAAGTGGAGCTAAATTTTGCTCTCTGCTCACTTTTCTGCGGCTAACGCCGGGTTTGTAAAGACCCGTAATACCAGCATTGCCTGTAGCTGAGCGGTGAGCATAAACTGCTTGTTAGCACCGCACCCCTGTTACCGCAAAACTCGTAATCTAGGCGTAAGAATGGTCTTACGTTTTATAGGGGAGTAAATTCCTCCCACATGCCATTATAGTAATTTAACCATTCATTTTTAAGTTGTATAGATATATCCCTGGGTCATTCCATATGGGGGAGGAAAGAACCACAACCAACTGGGAAAGGAGAGGGAGAGGGAGAAAAATAGGGAAAGAGAGAATGAAGGAGAGGAAAAGAAAGGAAAAAAAAACCCACACACACTTTCAACTGACAACAAATAAAGTGCACCCACTGGGCACTTTTATATCCTGATACTTTTGTTCAAAGTCCATTAGTTTTGTCTTTCCAGAGCTTAAGTCTGACTTCTCTCTTATGGCATTCATTAGTTCTATAAACTAAAGCTAGGACCAAACGAGAAGAAAGAAAATAAAAAATTATCCTCATCACAACTACTCAAAAGCACCCTGTATTATAATATTTATATTATAACTTCCTATTCTGACCCCACTTCCTATTGTTTGAAAATATAATATGAACAGGAATAATATACCGTTTTCTTTACATTAGATCCAAGCATCATACTAACAACATTACAGTTTGTCCTTTACTGGTGATGGTCAATTATAACCCCATCACAGTTATTAAAAAAACACCCTATATTATCACATTAATGTTATTACTCCCCACTCTAACCCCACTTCCTGTTGTGTGAAAAATGTGATGTGAAAAGGAATATTATGCCATATACATTACATTAAATCCAGACCTCATACAAACAATCATTACAATTTGTTCTATACAAATGGTGGATAGTTATACTTAAATAACCTTAGATAAATCAAGGCCTGGTAATTAGGTTACACTAATCATTAACTGGGTAACTTGTCAATACAGTATTCCATCTACTACCTAGTCTTTAGTGGCTTTATTATCTTTACTCTAGGAACCTTTTGTACATTCATATTGTCACTCTTGTATCTAAACAGGCATATTTTACTATATACTTTATATGGCTTCCAGACAGCTTATAAACATACCATATCTCTTTGTCCTTTACAGGTGCTGGTTAATTATATTTACATACTCCTAGATAAAGTTAAGCCTAGTATTTAGTTCACAATAATCATTAACTGGGAAACTTATTCATATACTTTCTCTTTTTAGAGATGTTTCCCTTACCATATGTCTTTGATCTTTTTAACTAACCAACCTTTTACATTTTAGCTTTAGCAGTTTTTAGATACCCATTGAAGTGTTGATATATGAAAATAAGCACACACAAATGAGTAAAAGGAAATTAACACACCTTTATCCAGGCCGCCTGCACCTCTGTGTCTTCCAACTGTACAAATGTTTTCCTTTCATCAGTTGCCACACTGTTTAGTCCTTAGGGGGGCAGGTTTTCTCCGCATCTGTTTTATGTCTGTGCAAGGCCAAACAAACAAAAAACAGGCCAAATCTCAATGCAGTTTAGTCAGACTGGCTCTCCATTTACCTGAGAACCTATGTCTCCTGCCGTGGTATTAAAGGGCTCACCAGTCCGCCTCCACTTGTTTACTACATTCCAGCGCTTAACTTCACAGTCCAGATCTAAATGCAGCTGTGTAGCCAGGAAAAATCTCCTTTTTAGCTTAGTGTGGTGTTTAGCTCTCACCACCGCTTTCTTTTCCCAGCCTCTACTACACGCTGCCTTCCATCGCACGAAAACGTGATGAAGTCACCACTCGGCACCTTCCCCCCAACACACACAGCTTGTCTATCATGTTTTACAATATTACAGTCTTAAAGGTTAAGTGTATCTCGATGTTTAACACATTTTTTGTTTTATGAGTAACATCAGCAGATTTTTCTTATGGTGTACTGGATTCAAGCCAAAAACATTTATACATATTTCTCTGATTAGAATTTATAAGAAATCACAGCAGATATTATAATTATTCAGTGTATGAGACTCAATATCCAATTGTTGTTAATGATGAGAGTGCTTGTGCTTTATGCTATATATTACTTGTCTGTTCTAAGTCCTTTATAAACTAATACTAACATTCAGGGTTTTTTCCTATCAAGGGAACTTGGCCAAATCAATAAGGCAGCGTGATGTGATATGTTCCTTCCTTTTAACCAATAGGAATAATTTTAAGATTTTAAGGGTATTTTAAAATGTAGGAAGCTAACACATGTTAGGCTATGAATACGACAGAACACCGAAACGCGTAAGCTTGTTGTGCTGCGCATCTATTCTTTGTATTCTAAAGGTTGGCTGCTGTCATCAATTTTTAAAAAGGAAAATAAAAGTGAAGTTTTACCTATGCATGAGCAGTACATTCTGTTTTTTGATTGATATATAATCATATACACATATATTTATATTTGCTGCCATCTCTGCACTACTTAACCCCTTCGCTGTGCTTAGGTTCTGATGCCGTTTCCGACTGCATCAGAATGAGGCTCCCATTGGAGCCTGCTTCCTAGCAATGTGAATGTGAGCTCAGGTTCACATTGCACTTAACTTGTAATACCAGTGCACATTAGCGTGCCCTGGTATTACTCTGTGGAGCACTAATATCACTTGCGGCAAGCCATATTTAGCACTCCACTTGTAATCTGGCTCTATATGTGTGTAAAAAATCTGGAATTCAGATAGATATTATTGTCTTGCTGCAGCAGTATCCTGTAACATATATATTTAAAGTGAAAGTTAGTATACACACTGAATGCACACAGACACACATTACAGCAGACACCACACACTATACTCACACATCTAGTTTGCACAAACATCTCACAAAAATACTTTTTTTTTTTTTTTTAAAGAAAAAACAAACTTGAAAATTCAATGTCAAAAATCTAATGGCTAGATTATGAGTTGTGCGTTAGGCTTAAAAAGCAGCGTTGGCCGGTCCCAATGCTGCTTTTTAACGCCCGCTGGTATTATGAGTCTTGAAGGTACAGGTGTACCGCTCAATTTTTTGGCGAGACTTGGAAATACCGCAAATCCACTTACGTCAATTGCGTATCCTCTTTTTTCAATGGGACTTGCATAGCGCCGGTATTACGAGTCTGACACAAAGTGAGCGGTAGACCCTCTCCTGTCAAGACTGGTACCACATTTAAAAGTCAGTAGTTAAGAGTTTTACACTACAACGCCGTAGCATAAAACTCTTAACTAAAGTGCTAAAAAGTACACTAACACCCATAAACTACCTATTAACCCTTAAAATGAGGGTTTATTTTTATTTTACAGGCAAGTTTGTATTTATTTTAACTAGGTAGAATAGTTATTAAATAGTTATTAACTATTTAATAACTACCTAGTTAAAATAAAGACAAATTTACCTGTAAAATAAAACCTAACCTAAGTTACAATTACACCTAACACTACACTATATTTAAATTAATTCCCTAAATTAAATACATTTAAATAAAATTATCTAAAGTACAAAAACCCCCCACTAAATTACAGAAAATAATAAACAAATTACAAGATTTCTAAACTAATTACACCTAATCTAATCCCACTAACAAAATAAAAAAGCCCCCCAAAATAAAAAAAAGCCCTACCCTACACTAAATTACAAATAACCCTTAAAAGGGCCTATTGCGGGGCATTGCCCCAAAGTAATCAGCTCTTTTACCTGTAAAAAAAAGTACAAATTCCCCCCCCCAACATTAAAACCCACCACCCACACAACCAACCCTACTCTAAAACCCACCCAATACCCCCTTAAAAAAACACTAACCCCTTGAAGATCACCTTACCGGGAGAAGTCTTCACCCAACCAGGCCGAAGTCCTTAACAAAGCTGGGAGAAGTCTTCATCCAAGCCGGGCGAAGTGGTCCTCTAGACGGGCAGAAGTCTTCATCCAGACGGCATCTTCTATCTTCATCCATGCAGCGCGGAGTGGGTCCTTCTTCAAGACATCCAGCGTGGAGCATCCTCTTCCATTGAAGTATTCTTACTAAATGACGGTTCCTTTAAGTGACGTCATCCAAGATGACGTCCCTTCAATTCCGATTGACTGATAGAATTCTATCAGCCAATCGGATATAAGGTAGAAAAAATCCTATTGGCTGATGCAACCAGCCAATAGGATTGAACTTCAATCCTATTGGCTGATCCAATCAGCCAATAGGATTGAGCTGGCATTCTATTGGCTGTTCCAATCAGCCAATAGAATGTCAGCTCAATCCTATTGGCTGATTGCATCAGCCAATAGCATTTTTTCTACCTTAATTCCGATTGGCTGAGAGAATTCTATCAAACAATCGGAATTGAAGGGACGCCATCTTGGATGACGTCACTTAAAGGAACCGTCATTTAGTAAGAAGACTTCGGTGGAAGAGGATGCTCCATGCCGGATGTCTTGAAGATGGACCCACTCCGCGCCGGATGGATGAAGATAGAAGATGCCGTCTGGATGAAGACTTCTGCCCGTCTAGAGGACCACTTCGCCCGGCTTGGATGAAGAGTTCTCCTGGCTTCGTTAAGGACTTTGTCCCAGTTGGGTGAAGACTTCTCCCAGTAATGTGATCTTCAAGGGGTTAGTGTTAGGTTTTTTAAGGGGGTATTGGGTGGGTTTTAGAGTAGGGTTGGTTGTGTGGGTGGTGGGTTTTAATGTTGGGGGGATTTGTACTTTATTTTACAGGTAAAAGAGCTGATTACTTTGGGGCAATGCCCCGCAAAAGGCCCTTTTAAGGGCTATTTGTAATTTAGTGTAGGGTAGGGCTTTTTTTTATTTGGGGGGGCTTGTTTATTTTGTAAGGGGGATTAGATTAGGTGTAATTAGTTTAAAAATCTTGTAATTTGTTTATTATTTTCTGTAATTTAGTGTTTTGGTTTTTTTTGTACTTTAGATAATTTTATTTAATTGTATTTAATTGTATTTAATTTAGGGAATTAATTTAATTAGTGTAGTGTTAGGTGTAATTGTAACTTAGGTTAGGTTTTATTTTACAGGTAAATTTGTCTTTATTTTAACTAGGTAGTTATTAAATAGTTAATAACTATTTAATAACTATTCTACCTAGTTAAAATAAATACAAACTTGCCTGTAAAATAAAAATAAACCCTAAGATAGCTACAATGTAACTATTATTTATATTGTAGCTAGCTTAGGCTTTATTTTATAGGTAAGTATTTAGTTTTAAATAGGAATTATCTAGGTAATAATAGTAATTTTATTTAGATTTATTTAAATTATATTTAAGTTAGGGGGTGTTAGGGTTAAGGTTAGACTTAGATATAGGGGTTAATAACTTTAATATAGTGGCGGCGATGTTGGGGACGGCAGATTAGGGGTTAAGAAGTCTAGGAAGGTTGCGGCGACATTGGGGGTGGCAGATTAGGGGTTAATAAATATAATGTAGGTGTCAGCGATGTTGGGGGCAGCAGATTAGGGGTTCATAAGTATAATGTAGGTGGCGACGGTGTCCAGAGCGGCAGATTTGGGCTTAATCAATATAATGTAGGTGTCGGTGATGTCGGGCGGCAGATTAGGGGTTAATAAGTGTAAGATTAGGGGTGTTAAGACTCGGGATTCATGTTAGGGTGTTAGGTGTAGACATAAATGTATTTTCCCCATAGGAATCAATGGGGCTGTGTTAGGAGCTAAACGCTGCTTTTTTGCAGGTGTTAGGTTTTTTTTCAGCTGGCTCTCCCCATTGATTCCTATGGGGAAATCATTCACGAGCACGTTCAGCCAGCTCACCACTAACGTAAGCAGCGCTGGTATTGAGGTGAGATGTGGAGCAAAATTTTGCTCTACGATCACTTTTTTGCGGTTAATGCCGGGTTTGTAAAAACCCGCAATACCAGCGCTGTCTGTAAGTGAGCGGTGAGCATAAACTGCTCGATAGCACCGCATAGCCTCTAACGCAAAACTCGTAATCTAGGTGTAAATTTCCAATCTAAAGTAAAAATAAATTATCAACTGAAACACCTGTACTCCACAATTTAATATTATTATTATTATTATTACTATTATTATTATTATCATCACTATTATTAAATAATAATAGTAATAATAATAGGCTTAGCTGTGTTAAGTCAGTTAAAGTGATATTAAACTCCTAATAAATTGCTGATAAATATGTAATTATTTATGGTGAAAAAAATTTTGAAGACTATTTTTTCCACTTCCCCTTTGGAGGATAGAGTGCATCCTGCAGAATTCTGAAGTCTGACCTGACAACATTCTGTGCAGATATATTGCAATGTAGTGACTAATTTCTGCTCTATACTTTCCACATACATATTACTTTATTAATGTCCCATAAATGGTGTGCAGTGGATGCTTTAAAGAGTTATTTTCTTCCCTTTATGTGCATATGTTTAATATTATGCACTTTACCCTTCTGCCCTATTTGTGATTATCCCACTAATTAGCATTTTTGCAGAATGAATGTTTTTTTTTCCTTTTGCATTATGAAATTAACTGTGTTTGCTTTCTTTGCAGATACACTTGCATTGTTTCAGCCTGTAGTTTGGCTGCTGCTGGTCAGCTGGGATTAATCAGGTAATCAGCAAGCCTTTATATGACTTTCTCCTAATTAATGCTCAAGTATAGGAGTCAGGTGACCTTTTCAGTATCTGCTTCTGTTTGAATTTCCTGGTTTTGTTTCTGAGTTTTTAGCAGCCTTGATCCCTGTCTTGTGTGATCTCTTCACTGCTGACATTCAATGAACTTATTTACTCTGTACGATGACTTGTTCCAAACAGTGGCTGATCAAACACCCCAAATCCTTTCTAATGCTCTGTAATTGGGCTGAGGAGGGGGGTAAAAAGGTAAAAAAAAAAAATTACTACTCCCTGCCTCTGGCCTTTTAGGCAGGACACAACCCACAGCTGCCTAACCATAAATCTAGACCATCTGGCTCTGTCCTTAGAACACGTGTGACTCCACCTCTCCCCTGCCCTGGCCCTGGCCCTGGCCATCTAACACCCATAACTACACCTCCATCCACCCTGTTCCAAAGTGCGGACAAACTTGAATAACCCAGAAGTGTTTGTGACCCATAATAATGTTTTTGGAACCACCTACATCTGTTCAAGTTACCTGTCTGTGAATATCAGCATTGTAATCAGCCTCTAGTTACTGTATGCTAACCCAGGCCAGACCTTTGGGCAGGGTTGGAGGGGCACCAGCCCTGAGCCTTGCACTTTTGGGGTTCCAACACAGTCATCAAGGGTTAGGGTATGTGAAGGTACAATGTACATCCTGCATTTATTTTGTGAAGAATAGTTTATGGTATCAGCAGGTGTAATATATATTATTATTCTTTATATAGCACATACTGAATGATGATACAGGGGTGGGCCATAAAGCGTTCAGCCCCTTTGCAGAAATGTTATGACCTGGGGG
Organism: Bombina bombina; assembly: GCF_027579735.1. NCBI lineage: Eukaryota > Metazoa > Chordata > Amphibia > Anura > Bombinatoridae > Bombina > Bombina bombina. The sequence continues at coordinate 553,913,144 of NC_069502.1, forward strand.
AAACAACGATTAGTGGATGGCAGATCCATCATCTGTCAATCAATTGAGGACTATTGCGGGTTGAGGAATGGTGCTTAACATTATAGTATTAAAAGGTAAAAATTGCAGAAGATCAGGATATGTTACCCATTTGATGAATGAAAGTCCCACTAATTTTTTTAATTCTACCCTATGGCTTGAGCAAGTTAGCTCAAGTGTACATTCATTTTAAAGGGTTTATAAAGAAAAACATATTTGCTATTGTGGCTAAATAGTTGTAAAGTTTCTTAGTATCCTTTTTTTTAAAAAGCAAATAAAATGTCAGGATCAATTTAGTTCTAAGTATATCCTGATTCAAAAGCTATATATAGAATTGAATCTGTGAAAGTGTGTGTGTGTGTGTGTGTGGTGGGGGGAGGGGAAAGAGCCGAATTTTATCTCAGTTAAACAAATGGTAAATTGCATTCATATTGGAGTGATAAAGAGACAGGAATCCAAACACACCCTTTGTTATAAGCTTAGCATTTCCTCCACCAATTCCCACATATTTATACTGACCAAATTTAAAATCATACTTTTCTTTCATGTAAGTGTCAAGAGTCCATGAGCTAGTGACGTATGGGAAATACATTCCTACCTGTAGGGGGCAAAGTTTCCCAAACCTCAAAATGCCTATAAATACACATCCCAACTCACTAATACTTCAGTTTTACAAACTTTGCCTTCGTTGGAGGATGGTGAAGCAAGTCGTGCTTGATTTCTTTGGTGAAAGGCGCTTCTAAGCATTTTGAAGCCCAGTTCCTCTCAAAGTACAGTGTTTGTCTGAGAGATGTGAAGGGAGTATTTGCCTAATGATACCATGATTTCACCTATGGGAAATCTATTCTAAGGCTCTCTGTAAATTCGGTAGTGGGGATTCATCTGCCACCTCCCTTTACAGATCAACATTATACTCCTCTACCATTACCTCTGCTGATATGTTTCAGTACTGGTTTGGCTGTCTGTGTGGATGGGTGTGGATGGGTGTCTTCAGGTAAGTATATATCTTTTTTTAAGACACTCTCAGCTATGTTTGGCACTTTATATTTTTAAAGTTTTATATATATCTTACATATAGTTGCCATAACTCAGGTCTATGTTTATTTCCCTTTGCAGTCTAACAGTTTCAGCATGGAAAATTATGTTTAGGAGAAATTTAGTACATTTTTTCTTACCTGAGGTTCCAGCTAGTTCTTACTTCGTTCTTGTTTTTTAAAATTTTCGCGGGCAAATTAGGCTCAGGATGGCGCAAAATACTTCTATTTATTGCGTCATTCTTGGCGCAATTTTCTTTGCCGCGAAGGTTGCATTTGTTGTGACGTGAGTCACGTCATTTTTTTGCGTCTCTGTTGACGCAAAAAATTTGGCCGCAATGTCGCACTTGTTATGACGTGAATCGTGTCATTTCCTGTTAACCTTGGCGCCAAAAGTTTTTTTCTTAGCATTTGCGTCATCTTTGTTGGCGTCATTTTTGGCACAAAAATGTTGTTATATTAAGTCTCTCCCTCTTTTGCTCTCTGCATTCATTTGTTACAGAGGGCTATGATATTTGCTTTTGTTTTACATATAAGCATTTTTTCCCATTCCTGAAACTGCTATTTCTCTTGTTAAGTGTAGTCAGTCCACGGGTCATCCATTACTTATGGGATTATATCTCTTCCCCAACAGGAAGTTGCAAGAGGATCACCCAAGCAGATCTGCTATATAGCTCCTCCCCTCACATGTCATATCCAGTCATTCTCTTGCAAGCTAACTAAAGATAGGTTGTTGTGAGAGGGCTGTGGTGTTTTTAAACTTAGTTTATTTCTTCAATCAAAAGTTTGTTATTTTAAATGGCACCGGAGTGTGCTGTTTGTTCTCAGGCAGCATTAGAAGAAGAATCTGCCTGCGTTTTCTATGATCTTAGCAGACGTAACTAAGATCCACTGGCTGTTCTCACACATTCTGAGGAGTGAGGTAACTTCAGAAGAGGGGAATAGCATGCAGGGCCCCCCTGCAAACGAGGTATGTGCAGTAAATTATTTTTCTAAGCAATGGAATTGACTGAGAAATTACTGCTGATACCAATGTTATGTAAGTACAGCCTTAAATGCAGTGGTAGCGACTGGTATTAGGCTGAGGAGTGTGTGTACACTGAAGTATTTTTCTAGGGAATGGAATTTGACTCAGAAAATACTGTTAATACTGAAGTAATGTGTGAGCCTTAACTGCAGTAAAAGCGACTGGTAGCAGGCTTATTAATAACAATTAATAACTTTTAAAATGTATGTTCAAAACGTTTACTGGCATGTTAATCGTTTTTTGTGAGGTACTTGGTGATAAAACTTATTGGGGCATGATTTTTACCACATGGCTAACTTTTGTTTCTGCATAGAAACAGTTAACTGAGCTTCCCCACTGTGTAATATGAGTGGGAGGGGCCTATTTTAGAGCTTTTTTGAGCAGTAAAAATTCAGTCACAATCTTCCTACTTCATCCTCCATGATCCAGGACGTCTCTAGAGGGCTCAGGGGTCTTCAAAATTCATTTTGAGGGAGGTAATCAGTCACAGCAGACCTGTGACAGTGTGTTTGACTGTGATAAAAACGTTAATTATTAAATTGTTATCCGTTTTTGGGTATTAAGGAGTTAATCATCCATTTGCTGGTGGGTGCAATCCTTTGCTAACTTAATACATTTACTGTGAAAATTTGGTTGCTATAACTAATTTGGTTCATTGTTATTTCAACTGTGACAGCTTTTTGTGCTTCTTAAAGGCACAGTAGCGTTTTTTATATTGCTTGTAAATTTATTTGAAAAGTATTTTCCAAGCTTGCTAGTCTCATTGCTAGTCTGTTTAAACATGTCTGACACAGATGAATCTGTTTGTTCACTATGTATGAAGGCCAATGTGGAGCCCCATAGAAAATTGTGTACTAAATGCATTGATGTAACTTTAAATAAAAGTCAGTCTTTACATGCAAAGAAATTATCACCAGACAACGAGGGGGAAGTTTTGCCGACTAACTCTCCTCACGTGTCAGTACCTTCGCCTCCCGCTCAGGAAGTGCGTGATTTTGAGGCGCCAAGTACATCAGGGAGGCCCTTACAAATCACTTTGCAAGACATGGCTACTGTTATGACAGAAGTATTATCTAAATTGCCAGAATTAAGAGGCAAGCGTGATAGCTCTGGGTTAAGGACAGAGCGCGCTGATGATGTGAGAGCCATGCCCGATACTGCGTCACAATTTGCAGAACATGAAGACGGAGAGCTTCATTCTGTTGGTGACGGATCTGATCCAGGGAGACTGGATTCAGAGATTTCTAATTTTAAATTTAAGCTTGAGAACCTCTGCATATTGCTAGGGGAGGTATTAGCGGCTCTGAATGATTGTAACACGGTTGCAATTCCAGAAAAATTATGTAGGTTGGATAGATACTACGAGGTACCGGTGTGTACTGACGTGTTTCCTATACCTAAAAGGCTTACAGAGATTATTAGCAAGGAGTGGGATAGACCCGGTGTGCCTTTTTCCCCTCCTCCCATATTTAGGAAAATGTTTCCTATAGACCCCACCACACGAGACTTATGGCAGACGGTCCCTAAGGTGGAGGGAGCAGTTTCTACTTTAGCTAAGCGTACCACTATCCCGGTGGAGGATAGTTGTGCTTTTTCAGATCCAATGGATAAAAAATTAGAAGGTTACCTTAAGAAAATGTTTGTTCAACAAGGTTTTATCTTACAGCCGCTTGCATGCATTGCGCCTGTCACTGCTGCGGCGGCATTCTGGTTTGAGTCTCTGGAAGAGGCCATTCGCACAGCTCCATTGGATGAAATTATGAACAAGCTTAAAGCACTTAAGCTAGCTAACACATTTGTTTCTGATGCCGTCATACATTTAACCAAACTTACGGCTAAGAACTCCGGATTTGCCATCCAAGCGCGCAGAGCGCTATGGCTTAAATCCTGGTCAGCTGACGTGACTTCTAAATCTAAATTGCTTAATATTCCTTTCAAAGGGCAGACCTTATTCGGGCCCGGCTTGAATGAAATTATCGCTGACATTACGGGAGGTAAGGGCCATGCTCTACCTCAGGACAGGGCCAAATCAAAGGCCAAACAGTCTAATTTTCGTGCCTTTCGTAACCTCAAGGCAGGAGCAGCATCAACTTCCTCCGCTCCAAAACAGGAAGGAGCTGTTGCTCGTTACAGACAGGGCTGGAAAACTAACCAGTCCTGGAACAAGGGCAAGCAGGCCAGAAAACCTGCTGCTGCCCCTAAGACAGCATGAAGCGATGGCCCCCTATCCGGAAACGGATCTAGTGGGGGGCAGACTATCTCTCTTCGCCCAGGCTTGGGCAAGAGATGTCCAGGATCCCTGGGCGTTGGAGATCATATCTCAGGGATATCTTCTGGACTTCAAAGCTTCTCCTCCACAAGGGAGATTTCATCTTTCAAGGTTATCAGCAAACCAAATAAAGAAAGAGGCGTTTCTACGCTGTGTACAAGACCTCTTACTAATGGGGGTAATCCACCCGGTTCCGCGAACGGAACACGGGCAGGGATTCTATTCAAATCTGTTTGTGGTTCCCAAGAAAGAGGGAACCTTCAGACCAATTTTGGACTTAAAGATCCTAAACAAATTCCTAAGAGTTCCATCATTCAAAATGGAACACTATTCGAACCATCCTACCCACGATCCAAGAGGGTCAGTACATGACCACTGTGGACTTAAAGGATGCCTACCTTCACATACCGATTTACAAGGATCATTATCGGTACCTAAGATTTGCCTTCCTAGACAGGCATTACCAGTTTGTAGCTCTTCCCTTCAGTTTAGCTACGGCTCCAAGAATCTTTACAAAGGTTCTGGGCTCACTTCTGGCGGTACTAAGACCGCGAGGCATAGCGGTGGCTCCGTACCTAGACGACATCCTGATACAAGCGTCAAGTTTTCAAACTGCCAAGTCTCATACAGAGATAGTTCTGGCATTTCTGAGATTGCATGGGTGGAAGGCGAACGTGGAAAAGAGTTCTCTATTACCACTCACAAGGGTTCCCTTCCTAGGGACTCTTATAGATTCTGTAGAGATTAAAATTTACCTGACGGAGGCCAGGTTATCAAAACTTCTAAATGCTTGCCGTGCCTTTCATTCCATTCCACACCCGTCAGTAGCTCAGTGCATGGAAGTAATCGGCTTAATGGTAGCGGCAATGGACATAGTACCATTTGCGTGACTGCATCTCAGACCGCTGCAATTGTGCATGCTAAATCAGTGGAATGGGGATTATTCAGATTTGTCCCCTCTACTAAATCTGGATCAAGAGACCAGAGATTCTCTTCTATGGTAGCTTTCTCGGCCCCACCTGTCCAAGGGGATGACCTTTCGCAGGCCAGATTGGACGATTGTAACAACAGACGCCAGCCTTCTAGGTTGGGGCGCAGTCTGGAATTCCCTGAAGGCTCAGGGATCATGGACTCAGGAGGAGAAACTCCTCCCAATAAATATTCTGGAGTTAAGAGCGATATTCAATGCTCTTCTAGCTTGGCCTCAGTTAGCAACTCTGAGGTTCATCAGATTTCAGTCGGACAACATCACGACTGTGGCTTACATCAATCATCAAGGGGGAACCAGGAGTTCCCTAGCGATGTTGGAAGTCTCAAAGATAATTCGCTGGGCAGAGTCTCACTCTTGCCACCTGTCAGCAATCTACATCCCAGGCATGGAGAACTGGGAGGCGGATTTTCTAAGTCGCCAGACTTTTCATCCGGGGGAGTGGGAACTTCATCCGGAGGTCTTCGCTCAACTGATTCATCGTTGGGGCGAACCAGATCTGGATCTTATGGCGTCTCGCCAGAACGCCAAGCTTCCTCATTACGGATCCAGGTCCAGGGACCCGGGAGCGGCGCTGATAGATGCTCTAGCAGCCCCTTGGGTTTTCCAGATGGCTTATGTATTTCCACCGTTTCCGCTGCTGCCTCGACTGATTGCCAAGATCAAACAGGAGAGAGCATCAGTGATTCTGATAGCGCCTGCGTGGCCACGCAGGACCTGGTATGCAGACCTAGTGGACATGTCATCCTGTCCACCATGGTCTCTGCCTCTGAGGCAGGACCTTCTAATTCAGGGTCCTTTCAACCATCCAAATCTAATTTCTTTGAGGCTGACTGCATGGAGATTGAACGCTTGATTCTATCAAAGCGTGGCTTCTCTGAGTCGGTTATTGATACCCTAATACAGGCTAGGAAACCTGTTACCAGAAGTATTTACCATAAGATATGGCGTAAATATTTGTATTGGTGCGGATCCAAGAGTTACTCATGGAGTAAGGTTAGGATTCCTAGGATATTGTCTTTTCTACAAGAGGGTTTAGAAAAGGGCTTATCCGCTAGTTCGTTAAAAGGACAGATTTCTGCTCTGTCTATTCTTCTACACAAGCGTCTGGCAGACATTCCAGACGTTCAGGATTTTTGTCAGGCTTTGGCTAGGATTAAGCCTGTGTTTAAGACTGTTGCTCCACCGTGGAGCTTAAACTTAGTTCTTAATGTCCTGCAAGGCGTTCCATTTGAACCCCTTCATTCCATTGATATTAAGCTGTTATCTTGGAAAGTTCTGTTTTTGATGGCTATTTCCTCAGCTCGAAGAGTCTCTGAGTTATCTGCCTTACATTGTGATTCTCCTTATCTGATTTTTCATTCAGACAAGGTAGTTCTGCGTACTAAACCTGGGTTCTTACCTAAGGTAGTTTCTAACAGGAATATCAATCAAGAGATTGTTGTTCCATCATTGTGTCCTAACCCTTCTTCAAAGAAGGAACGACTTTTGCATAATCGGGACGTAGTCTGTGCCCTGAAGTTCTATTTTACATTATTATATTACATTTTTCAAGATGTCTCAAACTGATCTTGCCTCTGATATTACTGTAGAAACTATGCTGCTTGTACACAATTTCAACCAAAGCTAAGTGTGTATATTGTTTAATTAGCTGATTTTATTTCTTCAGCTCAAATATGTGGCACTTGTTATGTTTTATTATTCATACTGATAATGTTTCTATAGTACATATACATCTACTAATTTATTAAAACCTATGAAGTTTGTATTGATCGACAGCATACTTTAGTATTTCTGCTGATGTGGTTTTCTCTGACTCAGAGGATCCTATTTCAGAGACTGATTTTGATAAATTAAACATTCGATTCAATGTATTCATTCTTTATTAACCCCTTAATGACCAAGGACGTACGCCACACGTCCTCAAACGAAATACAGTTAATGACTGAGGACGTGTGGCGTACGTCCTTGGTCTGGAAAGCAGCTGGAAGCGATCCTGCTCGCTTCCAGCTGCTTTCCGGTTATTGCAGTGATGCCTCGATATCGAGGCATCCTGCAATAACTCCCCTTGGCCATCCGATGCAGAGAGAGCCACTCTGTGGCCCTCTCTGCACCGGACATCGGTGGATGGTATCGTTGGTGGGTGGGAGCAAGTCTGGGAGGCGGGTGGGCGGCCATCGATGCGCCGATTGGAGTGGAGGGGGCGTGCACGGGGGGCGGCGGGCGGGCGCGTGCACGGGGCGGGAGGGAACCGCTACACTACAGAAAAATAACTGTAAAAAAGTGAAAAAATAAAAAGTTTTAAAAGCTGTAAATAAACAGCTAAGGGATCTGGAAGGGGTGGGGGGAAGCTGCACTACAGAAAAGGGCATTTTAAAAAAAAAAAAAATGCAAATTTTTTTACTAAACTGGGTACTGGCAGACAGCTGCCAGTACCCAAGATGGCGCCCATTAAGGCAGAGGGGGAGGGTTAGAGAGCTGTTTGGTGGGGGATCAGTGAGGCTGAGAGCTAAGGGGGGATCCTACACAGCAGCATATGTAAATATGCTAAAAAAAACACACAAAAAAAGCCCAAATATAGCTTTTATTTTAGTACTGGCAGAGTTTCTGCCAGTATTTAAGATGGCGGGGACAATTGTGGGGTGGGGGAGGGAAGAGAGCTGTTTGGGAGGGCTCAGGGGGTCTCATGTTTCAGGTGGGTGGCTGAGCTCTACACTAAAGCTAAAATTAACCCTGCAAGCTCCCTACAAGCTACATAATTAACCCCTTCACTGCTAGCCATAATACACGTGTGAAATGCAGCTGCATTTGGCGGCCTTCTAATTACCAAAAAGCAACGCCAAAGCCATATATGTCTGCTATTTCTGAACAAAGGGGATCCCAGAGAAGCATTTACAACCATTTGTGCCATAATTGCACAAGCTGTTTGTAAATGATTTCAGTGAGAAACCTAAAATTGTGAAAAATTTAATGTTTTTTTTAATTTGATCGCATTTGGCGGTGAAATGGTGGCGTGAATATACCAAAATTGGCCTAGATCAATACTTGGGGTTGTCTACTACACTACACTAAAGCTAAAATTATCCCTAAAAGCTCCCTACATGCTCCATAATTAACCCCTTCACTGCTGGGCATAATACACGTGTAGTGCGCAGTGGCATTTAGCAGCCTTCTAATTACTAAAAAGCAACGCCAAAGCCATATATGTCTGCTATTTCTGAACAAAGGGGATCCCAGAGAAGAATTTACAACCATTTAAGCCATAATTGCACAAGCTGTTTGTAAATAATTTCAGTGAGAAACCAAAAGTTTGTGAAAAAAATAGTAAAAAAGTGAACGATTTTTTGTATTTAATCGCATTTGGCGGTGAAATGGTGGCATGAAATATACCAAAATGGGCCTAGATGAATACTTTGGTATGTCTACTAAAAAAAAAATATATACATGTCAATGGATATTCAGAGATTCCTGAAAGATATTAGTGTTCTAATGTAACTAGCGCTAATTTTGAAAAATAATGGTTTGGAAATAGCAAAGTGCTACTTGTATTTATGGCCCTATAACTTACAAAAAAGCAAAGAACATGTAAACATTGGGTATTTCTAAACTCAGGACAAAATTTAGAAACTATTTAGCATGGGTGTTTTTTGGTGGTTGTAGATGTGTAACAGATTTTGGGGGTCATAGTTAGAAAAAGTGTGTTTTTTTCAATTTTTTCCTCATATTTTATAGTTTTTTTTATAGTACATTATAAGATATGATGAAAATAATGGTATCTTTAGAAAGTCCATTTAATGGGGAGAAAAATGGTATATAATATGTGTGGGTACAGTAAATGAGTAAGAGGAAAATTACAGCTAAACACAAACACTGCAGAAATGTAAAAATAGCCTTGGTCCCAAACGGACAGAAAATGGAAAAGTGCTGTGGTCATTAAGGGGTTAAGGAAGTATTGTTTACTTTGAGTATTGAGGAATCTAGTCCTCTTTATAACAAGAATAGCAAATGTTTGAATTCTGGGTTTTTTTTGTTTTGTTTTTTTTTAAATGTTTTTATTGAGGTACATTGAGAGGTATACAACAATTATGCGAATAAATTTTGTGCTACATGTTACATACAATAATGGCTTCAATGTTCCTGAAGTAGCGAAATAAACATATAAGAAATGAGAAGAATAACATCAGTTTACATACTATGTAGGCATTGAATATAGAAAATGCCCAACATTAAGAGACCTTTTAAAGCATTTAGATAAAGGAAGGCAAATATAGGCCAAAAAGACCATCTTTGGATCACCTCATTATACCTCGATTTTATAACCTTTAAAATAGAAGATGTAATATATTAAGTATGCTGTAACAAAATCCAAATCAAAACCAAAACCCCTTTAATAATAACGGGCAGGAACTTTAGTAGGACCTACCGGCCCACACATCAAGGTATTGACTTCTATATGTCTGGTCTTAAGAAGGACCCTGGAATATGTTGAAGAAAGAAAAACTTAGCAGGTATAAGTCAAGCAAGCTTATTAGTCTGGTTAAGTTAGATAAGTTCCGTAATATGGTGCAATATGTAATAGAAAGAGATACTAAAGGGGCGATGGAAAGTGCGGTATAATCAAGAGAAACCGCTTTTTTAGTTCTCCTAAGACTAGGAGACATATTATGTAATAGTAGGGGGGGGGGGTTGGGGGGGGGAGGTGGTAAGATAAATACAGTGAATGGTGGGTATGCCAAAAGAGACTGTTAAGGTGTAAGGTGCCAATTATATAATGTTACTGTGTCGAGGAGGAGAGCAAGTAAAATTGTGAGAGAGACAGGGTATGTATATGGATTATGAACACAGCTAGTTAGTATTGTTGATCAGTCCAGCTGATCTAAATAGAATAAATAACGACAGGACCTTGGTATTGAGCGCAAAAGATAGGTGTGTACTATATATCATAGAATAAGTCAGAGTTGACGTATAGGTGACCAACATAGTGAGTAGTAAGTTCCTACCTTAACACAATTAAATCTATATATCTGAGAGACCATCTTAGCACAGTAAAGCTAAAAAATGCAGTAAATCATCTAATAGTGTTACATGAGTATAACCATTAGTTAGGCGTTATAGTGAAAAATAGGGAATATGGTTGTGTTATAAGCTTGTAATTTTTTATATTCTGCCATCCGGACACGGGCCCTATGTCCAAACAGCAGGCAAAGACAATTGAATATGTAGGCGTATGACTCTAAGTAGTTGTCAACTTAACCTCCCTGAGCTCCTTGAATAACATTTTGAGTTTGTTTCACCTGGTGGTAACTGTAAATTCAGTAGTGACAGTGGGGATACTGAAAAAAGCCAACTATGTTTATGGGTGGCTGCATGCCCCAAAAACTCTCACTATAAATTGCTAGCTACTATGCCCAATAATCATGAAGCTAAGACTTGACATTTATAAGTTGCTGGGAAATGATGGTAGAGTGTCAAATATAGAGAGTAAAGTAGTAATGCAAAGTGTACCTTTAGCTAGGCCTGGCAGTTTTGAGAGTGTGTGAGATATACAGACAGCAAGACTGCATAGGGTATGGAAGCCATAGAGAGAACTGAAAGCCTCAGATAGAACTGTTCAATGAAGGTTAGTATTAACTGATTAGTAAGACTCCCCTAGGCATATTAGTCTGACCAACAAGTATCTGGTTACAACATAGTTAAGGTATTGCCACAGAGCTGACTCACCAAAAATAGCATTGTATATTAGCAAATACAGAAATTGTCCATATCTATATATAATATATTGTATAAGCAAGATTGGGCTGTAAACAGAGCATAATCTGGTTAATCCAGCCAAAACAAACTATGAACACACTGCTGTGAAACTCTTAACTTGATATTTATATTTGTAGAATAACAGAAACTGCACTATTTAAATATTGAGTAGGTGCATCCGTTAACTCATAACTATTACACATAGAACAATATGCATCCTCATGTGCTCTGTGCCAGAGGGACTGAAAGAAATAGCAATAATAATGGAAAGTCATTGTCTCTGAGATCCTCCACACACTTTCGAAGATCCAGAGAGTCAAAATCAATAAACCTGTACTTTGGTCAGCCAACCCCGGTACGGTAGCATTCGTAGCGTCCCAGGCACATCTCATTCTGTAGCAATAATGCCTCCATGAAAAACGCCACATGTAGAATCCAAGAACCGCAACAGAACCGCATGGCTAAACATGTTACCTGTGTAGCGAGTCCGCCGCCACACGCTGGAGAGACTGCCCGGTACTGGCCCGCTACTGTGCCCTTGTAAAATGAAGACCCAAGTGAAGCCAGTCCCGGCTGTTCAGCAAGAAAGCAGGCTACCAAGTAAGCACTAGGGAAAGACATCCAGGAAGTTTCAGAGGCGATAGGGAGGTAGGAATTGTGTTGGTCCGTTCTCACACCGGCATAGATGTAATGCTGTGGGCCTAGAGACGTAGGATGTGTCAGGGCCTCCGTCCTATTATCTTCTTCTGTGATAGGAGAAAACAACACTCCATCTCCTGTCTTGCGCTGTGTCCGATTCTGCATCGGCTGGGTAGATAAACTGCAGCCATCGGTGGGATAGAGCTTAGGTAGTTGCAGTTCCAGAAGTCGGACGGCTGACTCAATAGAATTCTGGGGGTTTTAAGCTTCTGGGGTAACTCTTGAAGATTTTCTTATAACAGATGCTATTTATCATATGTTTAGTAAGGAATCTAACTTAAGGGACAGTCAACACCAGTTTTAAGGTAAAAGTCCCTAAAGGTGGGGCCATTTCTTCTCTTGCCGAATGTACTTCTATCCTATGGAAGATATTTCTTCTTTTAAGGATATTTTAGATAGGAAGTTTGTTTCCTATCTTAAGAGAAGCATATTTACATATTGGCCATGTTTTTTAACCTGCCATTTTTATGGCTAATGTTGCTGCTGTTTCAACTTTTTTGGCTGGGCAGTTTAGTTATCAGATCTTGATTTGTCTAAGCATTGTTCTTTTACTTCAACATGCTAATCTTTTCATTTATTATGCTATATTTTATGTAATTTTAACTGATATTCAATCTTTGTTTTTAGCCATTTGTACTAGAAAAGTTTTATGGCTTAAATCTTTGATATGGTGTTTAAATTTAGATTACTATCTTATTATTTTAGGATAGTAATTTATTTTTTTAAGATGTTCTATTGGATTTTATTATCTATTCTATTACTGGGGGAAAGGGAGTCTTTTCTGCCCCAAGTTAAGAAATCTAAGGATAATTTTTAAGCTCCCATTTTTTTTATTCCCTTAAGGCCTCTGGCTCTGATTTTAGATTTTTTTTTTCTGAATTTGAATTATTCCAAGCCTTATACGTAAACCAATTTTAGCCCCTAAGACTGCATGAAGGTGCGGCCTTTTAACCACTGGTGGGGCAGAATAAATTTATTTCAACACATTTGGACAGTTTCTGTTCAAATCAGTGGATTTAGAATATTGTTTTCTCATGAGTATCAAATAGGTTTCAGAATAAAAAACCTCCCATGGGAAGATTCTTTTCCATGTTATAACAAACCCTGTGAAAGCTCAGGTTTTTTGAATTGTGTTTCAGATATAGAGTTTTCAGGGGTGATGGTTCCAGTTCTTCTGCAGGAACAGAGTTTGGGTTTCTATTGAAATCTATTCATTGTCCTAAAGAAAAAATTCATTCAGACCAATTCTGGATCTGAAATTTTTATATCGCTTTGTAAGAGTCCCAACTATCATGATGGTGACTATAGGGACTATTCTGCCTTTCTGTTTAGCAAGGTTACTTCATGTACACAATAGACTTACAGGACGCTTATATTCAATTCATTCAGACCACTATTGTTTTCTGAGATTCTCTATTTTAGATAAGCATTACCAATTTGTCGCTCATCCTTTAGGGCTAGTGGCAGCTCAGAGATTCTTTTCAAAGATTCTTGGGGCCCTTCTATCTGTATTCATAGAGCAGGTTATTGGTGTTTCCTTATTTGGATGATATTTGGTACTAGTGATGGTGTATCTCCCAGTGCTTAGCGTGAATTAATTCCTAACAAAGAAAAGATGGTGTAAGTGACTGTTGCAAAACAGAATAGCCTACCTCACTAATTGTATTCCTCACAATAAATGCAACAGTCTAGGGTCAAACAAAGAAACAAGGGTGGAGGTGGCGCCTTACGGCTATCTGTCCCAAGTAGAAAAACAAATGAAATGTATAATTTTAGTGTGCGTTAATGATGGTTACAAATTAAATAACAACAGTTAAGGGTTAAGGGCGCAAAGAAGCGAATAGTAGCTATATGCTCAAAGTGACGTTGTGCTCATAGTAACAATGAAACATTCTGTTAGTGTGCGTCAGCAACAATTGGGGGTTATGGGCGTAAAGAAGCAAATAGTATCTATATGCTCAAAGTGACGTTGTGCTCAAAGTAACAATGATACATTAATAAGAGCAATCAAAAGAACAATACAATTGGAATAATACAATTGGAAAAGATGAATTTATTATAATATTAAAAGAGTAATAGGTAGAAGCCTACAATATATAAATATAAGAAATAAACACCGGTGTTAAAAAATTACTTTAAAAACTTAACTAATAAATAAAATAACTAATATTTATAATTGTATGCTGGGTGAAGAACAAATTGGGATCAAAAAATGGGATCAAAAAATGGGAAAAAAAATAATAATGTAAAAAATAATAATGTTGTAAAAAATAAAAAATTGGCAAAAATAAGCAAAAATATAAAAAATATATTACTAAAAAGTAAGAGTATCAGCCAAAATTGTAGCAGCTGTTATAGTTCAATTGCAGACTGAGTTAATAATTCAATCAAAAAGTCACACCTTGTGTATACAATGATTTAGAAATTTTTGCAATGTTTTAGAATTTTTTTTGTTGCAAACACAGTCCGATCTTGGAGAGTAATATAAGGCAGCTCTGGCAGTTTGTAGGATAGAAAAGTCTATTCAATAATGAAATGGATAAATAGTATAGAATCCTCCTGGGTAATAGTGTACACCACGGTATCTAAGGCAATCACTTACCCGGTTTATGTGTTTAAAATCTACGGGTACCTTACAGTGTACGGATAAGCTCACTCAATACAGTCGCCCTGTTCTCAGAACTGTCGGGTCTTTTGGGAGCCAATCCATGCCGCTCCTCCTTGGGGCGTGTAAATTCGAATTCCCTCATTTGAGAAAAAAGGAAAGCAATGTAAACAGATAAGGAAAGTTTGTATAATTCTTATAAAGTTATAAATATAGTAGGAAATAAAAGTAGGAATATAGTGACACTGTGTGTGTTGATAATAAAGAGTATAAATATTAATCAATGCGAAAAATAAAAATATATACTTACATGAACACAAAAATCAAATAACAATTGTGTAAAATGTATATGTATGCAAAATATAAATATGTGTGCGAGACCAATTCAACCAATTATAATGGTAATAAAATCCAGAAAAAAACGTTTGTAAGAGTCCCGTATTGGCACCTTCAAAAGGCTAAAAAGCTGGTAAAAATAATTGTCATAGAAACTTGAAAAAGGCTGTATAGGCGTTATAAGCCGTGAGGCGATAATATTAGCAATAGAAACTTTGATAGGGAACTTTATGAATTGTAGCAAAACTTTTGGTTCCAGAGAGACACTTTGTTTAAAAACAAATTATGGTTACAGTACCTTAGACAATGTATCTCAACGCTGCAACTTCATGCTGGTTTTTACTCACATTTGAGGTCAGGTAAGGTGCGGTAAGTACTTCCGGGTCACATTTATTGTGATTAGCCGATGATAGGATTGTATTTAGTATCTGATTGGTAAAAATCGTTCAGCCTCTATAGTGAGTGATAAGAAATGGGATATGTTCCAGACGCTATTAGTAATAGTATATATTTTATCTAATATTGTATTCTTTTTCACTTTTTTCCTATTATACATTTATATTATTTTCTATAAAAATAAAACGTTCAGTTACATATTGAAATTACTAACTAGAAATATAGAGCAAATCTTTATCCTCACATATATTATTTTTCATATAAATAAATAAAAAGTCACATAGTTAAAATACAATTTAAAAATATAGATTAAATTCTCTCACATTACACATTTGGGTAATCTGTAGGATATCTAGAAGGAATCAACATGGATATTTTTGCCCAAAGAGATGCAATACTACAAGAGATTGCTTCAGATAATGACTACATAGAGAATAATATCTCTTCAAATTCTCCCACAAACTTAAATGACTTATGTGAAAATCTAGAGAACCTTCTAATCAAATAACTTAAAAACACTAGAAATTAAATATACCCAAAAATATATAGACAATAACATGGTCCCTAGAGGACTAAGGTTAAAGAAAAATTGTACATTCACTCTCAATAATGAACTATCAAACAAATGGTTTGGAGTACTTGAAACAGCTTCTATAGGTTTAATGAAAATCATAGTTAAATCTAGAAACATATCCTTAAAAGAAATCAAAGCTGAGATTGATCTACATAAAAATAGTTTAAAGACATTTGCGAATAATACAGATTTCCTAAACCTTCTTAAAGAAATACTGAACAATATTTCAAGTTTTAAAGAAAATATTTTAGATAGTTATATCTCTAAATATAATAGAGATTTAGATGACTCATATATTATTTTTCATATAAATAAATAAAAAGTCACATAGTTAAAATACAATTTAAAAATATAGATTAAATTCTCTCACATTACACATTTGGGTAATCTGTAGGATATCTAGAAGGAATCAACATGGATATTTTTGCCCAAAGAGATGCAATACTACAAGAGATTGCTTCAGATAATGACTACATAGAGAATAATATCTCTTCAAATTCTCCCACAAACTTAAATGACTTATGTGAAAATCTAGAGAACCTTCTAATCAAATAACTTAAAAACACTAGAAATTAAATATACCCAAAAATATATAGACAATAACATGGTCCCTAGAGGACTAAGGTTAAAGAAAAATTGTACATTCACTCTCAATAATGAACTATCAAACAAATGGTTTGGAGTACTTGAAACAGCTTCTATAGGTTTAATGAAAATCATAGTTAAATCTAGAAACATATCCTTAAAAGAAATCAAAGCTGAGATTGATCTACATAAAAATAGTTTAAAGACATTTGCGAATAATACAGATTTCCTAAACCTTCTTAAAGAAATACTGAACAATATTTCAAGTTTTAAAGAAAATATTTTAGATAGTTATATCTCTAAATATAATAGAGATTTAGATGACTATTCAGAAAGTAAACAAGAAATTGAAATTCCAATTGAAACTGATCTTGATAATGGTAATTCAGATAATCATATTCCTACAACCAAAAATGATATAGCTTATATTTTTGGTAAATCTAAACAACACAATACTAGAAGACCTACTCATATTTCATATAACACTTCAAAGCAAAGAACTTACGAAAAAAATCAAAACCATTCTTTTAGACATAACGATGACACAACAAGAAACTATTATAACAAGACCAATTCCACGTATAACACTTTCCCTAGTCATTTAGAAAATATAAGAACAAATAATGATCGACACTATACAAAGTATAGAACTGAAGAAGAGACTATCCCTACCCAAGACAGACTAGGTAATAAACATCCACAAAATAACCCATTTAATCATGATTCTCATTCTAATAAAAATTGGGCTTATGACCAAAGAAGAGAATACTCCAATAGAAGAAATTACACTGAACCTTATTCTAATACTTATAGAAACCATTCCAACTACAGAGATAATCAAAATCAAAGATGGAGAAACCAAGATTACAGAAACCAAGGTGGTAATAATCATAGACAATATAATCAACATACATATAAACAGCAACATTACAACACTAATTATCAAAGTAGAAATCACAATAGTACATACTCTGACTAGAGAGTACCAGTCAAAAATAGATTTCAACCCCTATAACAAGAAGATTTGAGTTCCCCCGATCCTTACCAAGTACATCAGGGTGGCTTTTTAGAGAACGCCCCCCCCCCCGGGGAAGGGACATCAAAAAACAACACCTATCATACAATACCTCAAAGAAATTTAAGAAGCAAAAGAGGGTTAGAGGTAGGAGGAGCAGAGGACAACCCAGACAAAACACCAAAAAGACAAAAATAAACCATACTGGAGTATTTAATATAAGCAAATACCCTTTGGATCCTGTACAAGAATCAGTTCTAAATAAAGGTCTGTCATTTTGCACCCTCCTGTAAATTTAACAAGTTTGAAACGCTAATTAAGATAAATCAATTTATTCGTAAATTCACCTTAAAAAGATACTTTATTAAAAATCCAATGGAAAACAGAATTCTTAAAGATAATGAATCTAGATACAAACACACAGATCTTAAAGCTCCATCTACTTTTTTTCCAATTGGTGAAAAAAGTGAACACATCAAACTCTTTGAAGAAATGGTAAAAAAAAGATGTAGACAAGATAGATCAATCAAAATATATAAATTGGAATATGACTCAGAAAGAACTTAACATAGTAAAAGATCTAAAAAACAATAAAAGTATTACAATAAAACCTGCAGATAAAGGAATTGTACTTATGGACACCTCCTATTACCTAGAGGAATCAAATAGACTCTTACAAGATGAAACCACATATAAAAAACTCATGAATAACCCTATTAAAAATCAAATACAAAAATTAGGTCATTTACTAGGAGAAGTTTTTAACATAGGGTTATTAACTAAAAAGGAATTTGATTTCCTTAACCTTAAAGATCCAATCATACCTACATTTTACATCCTTCCCAAAATTCATAAACGTCTCACTAGACCCCCTGGACGTCCGATCATATCAGGCATAGGATCACTTACCTCAAACCTTTCCCAGTACGTTGATTTTTTCCTGCAGAATTATGTTACACAACTTCCTTCCTACTCAAAGATTCTACCCAATTATTAAACATTTTGAGAACTGTATTATGGAAAGACAATTATCTTTTAGTGACATGTGATGTCAATTCTTTATATACAAACATCGACCACCAAAAAGGCTTAAAAGCAACCAAACACTTTTTGGATAAAGACCTTGATCTAAATCAAGAACAAAATAAATTTATATTAAATTGCATTAACTTTATATTATACAATATATTTTTTTTCTTTAATGGAGATATGTATTTACAACACAAAGGTACTGCGATGGGCACAAGGTTCGCCCCCAGCTATGCTAACCTTTTTATGGGTTACTTTGAGAACAGCTTTATTAATGAAGGTCCATGGGGGGCGAACCTTGTGCACTATTATCGTTATATAGATGACCTCTTCATCATCTGAAAGGGGGAATCTGAATTATTAGAACTTTTCATAGAGGATATGAACTCAAATTCATTAGGTCTGATTTTCACTTACGAATTCAGTACAAATATAATTAATTTCTTAGATATCGAAATAGAAATAATAGAAAAAGAAATTAAGACAAGAACCTTTTTTAAAAAAAACTGATGCTAATAATTACATTCACAACGATAGTTGTCATTTAACCAAATGGAAAACAAATATTCCTAAAGGTCAATTTATCAGAATTAGAAAAAACTGCTCTGATACCAATCAATTTTCACTCCAATCTGAAATTTTAACACAAAGATTTAAAGAAAAACATTATAATCCCCAATTCTTGGAAAAAACTAGACTAGAAGTCCAAGATATGGACAGAGATCTCATACTCAATCCAAAATCAAAACCATGCTCTTACCATAGAACAGATGACCCTTTCTTTATACCATTTATAACACAATACAGTTCACAACATCATGAAATTAAAAAGATTCTTACTAAACATTGGCACTACATCAAACAAGATCAAATTTTGGGACATAGAATCAAAAACCGACCAGATATAATTTTTAAAAAAGCAAAAAATTTAAAAAACATACTATCACCTAGTGAATTTAAAAATAAAAAAGATCATAATTCCACAATTATAAATCTTAGGAAAGAAAAAGTAGAAGGTTTTTCATCCTTGTTTTTCCTGTAAGTCTTGTAAACACAGTACAAAAATTAAAACTATTAAATCTAACAATAACGATCAATACATTAACATTAAAGAGATTATCCGTTGTTCTGATAAAA
This sequence comes from Bombina bombina, assembly GCF_027579735.1. Taxonomy (NCBI): domain Eukaryota; kingdom Metazoa; phylum Chordata; class Amphibia; order Anura; family Bombinatoridae; genus Bombina; species Bombina bombina. Next base: position 553,932,607 of record NC_069502.1, read on the forward strand.
ACGTGATCTATTGTATCCAATGTTTATGTGGCCATCAATATTTTGGTCAAACTAGCCGAATGCTAAAAGACAGAATAAGAGAACATCTTCATCATATTGAACATAAAGCAACCAATACAAATTTATATAAACATTTCACAGAGTGTCACCAAGGTAACACTAATCATATGAAATTTTGGGGAGTCAAACAAGTTCTCCTAATTTCAAGAGGAGAAAATATAGAACACCTTCTTTTGAGGAAAGAAGCAGAATACATTTATGCTTTTAAAACTTTACATCCATATGGACTAAATATGGAGTTTGATTTAAACTTCTTAATTTAGTCTGAAAGATAGAATCTTAATCCACTAACTGCTAAAGAAGATATTTGAATATATTTATACCTTTATAATCTATTGTTTGAAGGGTTAAATATGAAATCCAACCCAAAAACCGCTATTTAAAACACATCTAAGGGTTTACTAGATCAGCCATGTTTATTCCTTTTTGAGATATCACATCCCATAATGTGTATTGTTGGATCTTACACTCATAGGTCCTTCACAACGGAGAATAAAATATAAAAAATAAAACATATAATATGTAATATATTATATGCACTACTAACTATATCACATTTAATAGACACCATGATTTCTATATTATTTTATTTTTTCTCTAATTTTTAGTCTAATTTATAGTCATTATTAAACACACCTCTATTATTGGACTATATATCCAATGTTCCTAAATAATTGAGAATATATCATGTATCACTCATTATATTTTTTCTATTAGTTAACATATGAGTATAAATCTATTTTATTTAAACCTTACACTACTCATATAATTTTTAACTATCACAGATTAGGCCATAAGTATAATAAAAATACTTTAGAATAAACATCAACAGTTATATTAATTCACCATTTAGTGGTTACGATAACTTATATAGTTCCCCCTTTAATATCACATACCTTTATATTTGTGGCCCATATATTGCTAATTAATATACACGTCCTCATTATAAAATCGTAAATTAATCTTTATTTAGACTTGCTACTAAAAAAATGTTTAGATCTTCCCTTACCTTTTTTAATTTATTTCCTTAAACATATTCTTTTAAACTTTTTTACTTATTACTTTTTATTTTTCCAATAGTAGACCTATTATCACTATTTGCTAACTGATCGTTAAACAATGATGTCAAAATTCAAAATAATAAATTATGACACTGTTGTTCGATCTCTTTCAAACTAACATTTTGTTTATCTTTAAAATGTTCTGTATAATCACTGTGGGTATAAATAACTGAAAATATCAGTAACTAACTTCAGCTCTTCTATATACCAATAAGCAAGATTAGTAAACACTGCTTACAAATTGTACAGAGTAATATCGGCATAAATATACTTATACTTTCATTCACACATAAGTGGTTCACATTTAGGAAAGTTCATATGCATAACTTACCCGGGACTTTTATTTATTGTACAGCTATTTATTGTACAGCTTTCTATTGGGACACATATTGTATAAACAGTTGTACTTGAGATCCGAAGTAAAGTATGTTAAAATACAAACATCAGTTCAAAAATGACACTTGCAAGTATGTAGATGTATATTTTTAAATAGACTTATCCCTACTTTGTCTAATTTTCGATTTTTTCTTTTTTTCTTTTTCTTGTTCAGAATTAATTATTTGGTAAAAACTCAGTAACACATATTTCATATAGATTTGGTGTTCTCTTTATTGAATTGTATGTACATTACAGGTATTTGTATTCCAAAAAAAAATAAAAAATTGTAATTTATATGAATTGCACCTCTTAATTCAAACTCTGTTAAGATACCACATTTAACTATAAACAGCTGAGGTATAATGAACCATGGCTGGAGAATGACATCATTGGCTAATAACGATTCAAATTCCTCCAATAGGGATACAACTTAATCTCTTAAAAGAAACACCACCTGGACTATTTGGGCATCTTGATAAAGGCCACGGCCGAAACGTGTAGATTTGCCCACTGACTTGCTCATCATCACCTACCAGCACACTCGCTATCTCTTAGCTTTAAATAAGCTATTGGAACTTTGTTCTTATGGTTACAGATTTTTAGCCATACAAGCTAAATTAAGACTGGCTATTGGATATTGCACACTACAGTTACATACTACCCAGACTGTACAACCATCCTGCCTGGAAGCTGAAACTCCTGCAAACCTTACGAAGGTATACAGTTTCAGTCAAAAAACAAGAGTCTGGACTAAGTCTAACCCTCTTAGCCTCTCTAAATAAGACTGATATCTCCCTACTCAGTCCACTAGAAAAAACAAAAATTTGGGTGTAAGAGAGGCGCTGTGTAAACAGCTGAGAGAACCAACAATTGTTAAAAGAGATTGAATCTCAATATGTATAATACAATGTGTAATAAAATTAGATATATATCAGTATGTATAATAAAAAACAAACATAGAAAGGGATAATATAAGCTATTTTAATAAAAAATAATTAAATAACAATAATAAGTTGTGGCCACAACTAAATAAAATGATGAAGAAAAAATTAGCAACATAGATTTACAATTCACAATTCTATCGCTGTCAATTTACTATGACTGTTCAGCGATGTAATATCACATAGATAAGGTGCAATACTAAGTCCCCTGTAAGTAAATAAGATTAACTAGTAATTTCTCCGATAATGTCCATGTGTGACTTAAGACTAATGAGTAAGGGTATCCTTTGTGAATGAAATAGTCCCGTTGAAAGTGTATAGGCAGATTCCTATTGCGTGCACTGAGTTGAGCTCCGTGGGTTGCAGTGAGTAAAAGACAGGGCAATTTGCTGTTCTGCCGTACTGTGTTAAAGTGCAGGTGATATATAGTTCATGGTTAAGTGAACTGGTGAATACGTGAATTTCTTTGAATTGGCTTCTTTGCAACAAAGTGACAAATTTTCTTATTTAAGAATATTTTATATCGATGTGATAGTTATGAAATGTTCAATGTGAATCTTCAGCTGTGTGACAGGCTTATTAGCTGCGCTCCCCGGCCAGCGTATGTGTGTAGATGCGTGGCGGAAGTACTCACAGCTGCTTCACTGTCTTGTAACAGCACTGAATCCTTTCTGGTTGCCGTTCGGCTGCTCCGATAAAAGAATGGACAATTGCCTCCTTGATCTTCCTGGATCCTCCTGGATCTTTTCCTGGGTGCTATCGATAGATGATGGGTAACAATGGAAAGTGTAAACAGACTCCACAGCTTCCTATCTACGCGTTTCAGCACTGTGAGTGCCTTTATCAAGAATGTTTTCGTGGAGTCAGAATGTTCCTTTTAAATGATTCTCATAACCCGTATGTAAGACCCGTATGATAGTAATGGGTCCTAGAGGTTCTTGGCTTTAGATATATTGTATCAGAGTGTGTTACACATTATCCAATACTAAAAAGAAAGATATAAAAGAAAGATATAAAAGAAAAGAAGCAAAATGGAAACTTGGGTGGACATGAAAGTAATTATAATTTATATTGAGAGCAATTTATTATACATATGATATATTACTCAATAGTATTATACAAATAAAAATAAAAATAAAAAGAGTTGGGTTGTGGTATTTCATAATTATACGTATAATATTCAGACACAAAAAGAATAAGGTTCCAAAAAACAATTATGTGTACGCTTCTCCGATGTGAAGAAAATCAAAATAAGATTCTCTGAAAAAAGCAAAAACGACTCATATGAAATACTCTATATAAAAAATACTCTAAATATAAAAATGCTCTGTATAAAAAATACTCTATATAAAAAAATATTCTATATAAAAACTCTCTATAAAAAAACATCTCTAGATAGAAAAAATATTCCTAAAAATGACACTCTAAAAAATGATTAAAAAATAATGATAATTGCCCTACATGAAATCCCTATAAAATTTTAACTATAAAGTTAGTCATATAAAACAATCGTGATTAATTATAATAAGTAAAAAGATTTTATTAAAATTAAGGTGTTATATCTCAAAGATTATTAATAATATAAATAGTTATGTATTCGAAATAGGTTAAATGACTGTTTAAAATATACAGGTAACATATACAGGATTTCATTTAAAAAATGTATTTATATAAAGGGGTTAAGGTCTAATTCTGCATTGAGCCCCCCTGGGATGAGGGAAGCAAAATTCACAATAAGTTCTGCTTCTGTTTGTAACAGTTTCAAAGTAAGATTGCCCCCTCTCTTAGAGGATATCTTTCTAAGTCCCCAGTATAATAGACCTTTTGTGTCTTGGTTATGATCTCTTTTGAAATGAAGGGACAGGTGGTGATCTTCATATCCTCTTTCAATGTTATTTAGATGTTGTCTTATCCTATCTCTTAGCGGTTGTCCTGTTTGACCTAGGTACTGTCTATTACATGGACATTGGATCAGATAGACCACATTAGTGTCTGTGCATTTAATAGTATCTCTAATCTTTAATTTAAAATCTGAATTGGTAGATTCTACTTGTCTGCATCTTCTGCTAAACTTACATGCCTTACAATTATGACATGTGTAGAAGCCTTCCAGTGGATTTCCTAGTACATCTTGATTTTTATTGCTTTTATTGAATTCACTGGGAGCTAGTATAGATTTTAGATTTTTAGATTTACTATAAATAATTTTAGGCTTTGTTTGTGCAATATCACTTAATATGGGGTCTTTTTGAACATAGTGCCAGTGTTTGTAAAGGATTTTTTTGACTGTTTTAAAATCTGCATTATATTGAGTAATAAAAGTCGTTTCATTTGAAAATTGTTGTTTACAAGGGACCTTATTTTCTTTAAATAGTAAGTTTTCCCTATCAACAAGAGTAGCATTCTCCAGTGATTCTTTTATCATGTCTTTGTTATATCCTCTTTCTATAAATTTGTTTTCCAGGATCTGTGCTTGTGTTCTGAAATCCTCAATATCTGAACAATTCTTCCTTAACCTAAGGAACTGGCTTTTTGGTATATTTAATTTCCATAGGTCATGATGGCAGCTTTTAAAATGAACATAATTATTAGAGTCCACTGGTTTAAAAAATGTTTTTGTCTTGATTTCATTATTAATAATTTCTACGGTTATGTCTAAGTAGTTAATAAATTTAGTACTATATTCGTATGTAAAAGATAATCCCCATCTATTGTGATTTAGATCTTCCATAAATAGATTAAGTAAATCTATACCTCCTGTCCAAATTAAAAAGAGATCATCTATGTATCTCTTGAAAAGTACGAGGTTTGCGCTCCAAGGTGTATCTAAAATTGTCTCTTGTTCGAATTGTCCCATAAATAAATTTGCGTAACTGGGCGCAAACCTCGTACCCATTGCTGTACCTTTTTTTTGTAAAAAGAATTGTCCATTGAAGTTAAAATAGTTGTTATTTAAAATAAATTCTATACATTGTACAATAAAATCTATTTGTTGTATGGGCATATTTTCATCTTTATATAGAGAATGTTTTATGGCATTTAGTCCTAAATTGTGTTGGATATTGGTGTATAGAGAACTTACATCGCATGTAACTAATAGTAAATTCTCCTTCCAATCTACTTCTTTGAGACTGTTTAAAAAATCAGTTGAATCTTTCAAATAAGTGGGGAGTTTTCTCACAAAGGGTTGTAGAAACTTGTCAACATATTGAGATAAGTTAGATGTGAGGGAGTTTATTCCAGAAATGATAGGTCTACCGTGGGGTTTTGTGAGGGATTTATGAATTTTGGGTAAATAATAAAATATGGGAGTGACAGGGGTGGTTTGTTTCAGAAATTGCAACTCTTTATCATTGAGTATATTCTCTTTCTTTGCTTCAAATAATATCTCATCAAGATTTTTTATCATATTTTTCACTGGATTTGACCCTAGCTTTTCGTATGTTATTTTATTGTCTAGTAATCTATGGGCCTCTTCTAGATAATCTAAAGTATCAAGGAGAACTACTCCTCCGCCCTTATCGGCCATCTTTATTATGATTTCTGGGTTATTTTTAAGATCTGTAATTACCTGTTGTTCTTTTTTGGTTAGGTTATATTTCGTTTGTTTTCTATTATCCAATCTATAGATATCATCTTTAACAGCCTTCTCAAACAGTTCTAAATGTTTCCCTTTTTCTTGAGTCGGATAGAATTTCGATTTGGCTTTTAATTCAGTGTGTGTGTAAATGTCTCTCGTTTGGTATCCTCCCATTATTTTTAATGTATCTGAACTTTGTTTTTCTATTGGGTTCCTAATAAAGTATCTTTGGAGAGTGAGTTTTCTCACATACTGGTTGATATTTATTAGTGTATTAAATTTATTAATTCTACTTGTGGGCGCAAAAGATAAACCTTTGCTTAGGACTGTTTCCTGTTCTTTATTAAGGGTCAATTTACTTAGATTAAAGATACCTGCAGTATTAACTACTTCCACCTTTTTTCCAATCTGTTTTCTTCCCCCTCTCTTTCCTCTAGTCTTCTTTTGCCTCTTTGAACCCATTCCCTTTCTAGTGGCTGATCTGAATTTGTACCCCATGACGTGCCTTCTGCTGCTGGACCTTTCCCTAAAAAAGTATTGGTATTGTCGTGTTCTTCATTGTTATCTTCGAATAGTCTATATCTATTTGTTAATTCTACTGGAGGAGCTGGGGCATGTTGTCTAATTTTAGGTTCCTCTCTCATAGTATTTGTTGATTCAGTCCGATGATTATTATAGTTATTTCTTATATTGTATTGTTGTCTCCTAAAGGGTGGGGGGGTTATCATATGGTTTCCAACTTGAATACTGTTGTCTTCTTTCAAAATTATCATTTCTAGCCCAATTTCTTTCATAATTCCTATATCCATTATTATGTGTTCTATAATCTCTATGACCATTATTGTAAGTGGTCGATTTATTGTAAGATCGATCATACCTCGGTTGTCTATAATCTCTATTTATTATAATTATTGTTATTCTCATAATAATTATATTCCTCATTTCGTGTGTATTGCGGTGGATTCCTTAGATCTCTCCAATTGGAGCTGTCAGAATTAAATTGGTTACTAGTCTTTGTGTTGTTTTTGTTAGTTTTCTTAAATAAACTTTCTGTTTTGTTATTTATGTTTATTTCTCTGGTATTTTCATTACTATTAAGTGTATTGCCCTCTGTGTTCTGTTCAGAATAATCCAATTCATCCCTTTTAAATTTTTTCCATTTGGTCTCTAAGATACTATTTCTTACATTTGTAATATTAGTTATAATCTCTTTCTGTCTATCTTTAATCCTCTGATCTTCTATTTGATTCGTTAATTTTTCCTTATATTCATTAATATTTTTCCCTATACTATCCAAGGCCCTACTTCTGGATTTAATTAGTATTTTCAAAAGACCTATTGATGCTTTCTCTAGTGTCTCGTACCATTCTTTATTCTAATCATCTTCTAAAGTAAATGTGCAATTTTTCTTTAACCTTAGACCTCTTGGTACCATATCCTTATCAATATATTTTTGAGTAAATGTTAATTCTGCTTTAAGTTTGATCTCTTTAACTAGATATTCCTCTAGTTTATCCTTTACTTCTCCATTATTGGTTGGAAAATTACTTTGTATGGAACTAGGTTGTATACCCATGCTTCCTAATATATCGTCTCTGAGATTAAAGATATCCATATAGATATCTAAAAAAGACTCGGTCAACAGACTTTGGGAGATATGATACAAAACAATCAAAAAACAAGAGTCTGGACTAAGTCTAACCCTCTTAGCCTCTCTAAATAAGACTGATATCTCCCTACTCAGTCCACTAGAAAAAACAAAAATGTGGGTGTAAGAGAGGCGCTGTGTAAACAGCTGAGAGAACCAACAATTGTTAAAAGAGATTGAATCTCAATATGTATAATACAATGTGTAATAAAATTAGATATATATCAGTATGTATAATAAAAAACAAACATAGAAAGGGATAATATAAGCTATTTTAATAAAAAATAATTAAATAACAATAATAAGTTGTGGCCACAACTAAATAAAATGATGAAGAAAAAATTAGCAACATAGATTTACAATTCACAATTCAATCGCTGTCAATTTACTATGACTGTTCAGCGATGTAATATCACATAGATAAGGTGCAATACTAAGTCCCCTGTAAGTAAATAAGATTAACTAGTAATTTCTCCGATAATGTCCATGTGTGACTTAAGACTAATGAGTAAGGGTATCCTTTGTGAATGAAATAGTCCCGTTGAAAGTGTATAGGCAGATTCCTATTGCGTGCACTGAGTTGAGCTTCGTGGGTTGCAGTGAGTAAAAGACAGGGCAATTTGCTGTTCTGCCGTACTGTGTTAAAGTGCAGGTGATATATAGTTCATGGTTAAGTGAACTGGTGAATACGTGAATTTCTTTGAATTGGCTTCTTTGCAACAAAGTGACAAATTTTCTTATTTAAGAATATTTTATATCGATGTGATAGTTATGAAATGTTCAATGTGAATCTTCAGCTGTGTGACAGGCTTATTAGCTGCGCTCCCCGGCCAGCGTATGTGTGTAGATGCGTGGCGGAAGTACTCACAGCTGCTTCACTGTCTTGTAACAGCACTGAATCCTTTCTGGTTGCCGTTCGGCTGCTCTGATAAAAGAATGGACAATTGCCTCCTTGATCTTCCTGGATCCTCCTGGATCTTTTCCTGGGTGCTATCGATAGATGATGGGTAACAATGGAAAGTGTAAACAGACTCCACAGCTTCCTATCTATGCGTTTCAGCACTGTGAGTGCCTTTATCAAGAATGTTTTCGTGGAGTCAGAATGTTCCTTTTAAATGATTCTCATAACCCGTATGTAAGACCCGTATGATAGTAATGGGTCCTAGAGGTTCTTGGCTTTAGATATATTGTATCAGAGTGTGTTACACATTATCCAATACTAAAAATAAAGATATAAAAGAAAGATATAAAAGAAAAGAAGCAAAATGGAAACTTGGGTGGACATGAAAGTAATTATAATTTATATTGAGAGCAATTTATTATACATATGATATATTACTCAATAGTATTATACAAATAAAAATAAAAATAAAAAGAGTTGGGTTGTGGTATTTCATAATTATACGTATAATATTCAGACACAAAAAGAATAAGGTTCCAAAAAACAATTATGTGTACGCTTCTCCGATGTGAAGAAAATCAAAATAAGATTCTCTGAAAAAAGCAAAAACGACTCATATGAAATACTCTATATAAAAAATACTCTAAATATAAAAATGCTCTGTATAAAAAATACTCTATATAAAAAAATATTCTATATAAAAACTCTATAAAAAACATCTCTAGATAGAAAAAATATTCCTAAAAATGACACTCTAAAAAATGATTAAAAAATAATGATAATTGCCCTACATGAAATCCCTATAAAATTTTAACTATAAAGTTAGTCATATAAAACAATCGTGATTAATTATAATAAGTAAAAAGATTTTATTAAAATTAAGGTGTTATATCTCAAAGATTATTAATAATATAAATAGTTATGTATTCGAAATAGGTTAAATGACTGTTTAAAATATACAGGTAACATATACAGGATTTCATTTAAAAAATGTATTTATATAAAGGGGTTAAGGTCTAATTCTGCATTGAGCCCCCCTGGGATGAGGGAAGCAAAATTCACAATAAGTTCTGCTTCTGTTTGTAACAGTTTCAAAGTAAGATTGCCCCCTCTCTTAGAGGATATCTTTCTAAGTCCCCAGTATAATAGACCTTTTGTGTCTTGGTTATGATCTCTTTTGAAATGAAGGGACAGGTGGTGATCTTCATATCCTCTTTCAATGTTATTTAGATGTTGTCTTATCCTATCTCTTAGCGGTTGTCCTGTTTGACCTAGGTACTGTCTATTACATGGACATTGGATCAGATAGACCACATTAGTGTCTGTGCATTTAATAGTATCTCTAATCTTTAATTTAAAATCTGAATTGGTAGATTCTACTTGTCTGCATCTTCTGCTAAACTTACATGCCTTACAATTATGACATGGGTAGAAGCCTTCCAGTGGATTTCCTAGTACATCTTGATTTTTATTGCTTTTATTGAATTCACTGGGAGCTAGTATAGATTTTAGATTTTTAGATTTACGATAAATAATTTTAGGCTTTGTTTGTGCAATATCACTTAATATGGGGTCTTTTTGAACATAGTGCCAGTGTTTGTAAAGGATTTTTTTGACTGTTTTAAAATCTGCATTATATTGAGTAATAAAAGTCGTTTCATTTGAAAATTGTTGTTTACAAGGGACCTTATTTTCTTTTAATAGTAAGTTTTCCCTATCAACAAGAGTAGCATTCTCCAGTGATTCTTTTATCATGTCTTTGTTATATCCTCTTTCTATAAATTTGTTTTCCAGGATCTGTGCTTGTGTTCTGAAATCCTCAATATCTGAACAATTATTCCTTAACCTAAGGAACTGGCTTTTTGGTATATTTAATTTCCATAGGTCATGATGGCAGCTTTTAAAATGAACATAATTATTAGAGTCCACTGGTTTAAAAAATGTTTTTGTCTTGATTTCATTATTAATAATTTCTACGGTTATGTCTAAGTAGTTAATAAATTTAGTACTATATTCGTATGTAAAAGATAATCCCCATCTATTGTGATTTAGATCTTCCATAAATAGATTAAGTAAATCTATACCTCCTGTCCAAATTAAAAAGAGATCATCTATGTATCTCTTGAAAAGTACGAGGTTTGCGCTCCAAGGAGTATCTAAAATTGTCTCTTGTTCGAATTGTCCCATAAATAAATTTGCATAACTGGGCGCAAACCTCGTACCCATTGCTGTACCTTTTTTTTTTTTAAAAAGAATTGTCCATTGAAGTTAAAATAGTTGTTATTTAAAATAAATTCTATACATTGTACAATAAAATCTATTTGTTGTATGGGCATATTTTCATCTTTATATAGAGAATGTTTTATGGCATTTAGTCCTAAATTGTGTTGGATATTGGTGTATAGAGAACTTACATCGCATGTAACTAATAGTAAGTTCTCCTTCCAATCTACTTCTTTGAGACTGTTTAAAAAATCAGTTGAATCTTTCAAATAAGTGGGGAGTTTTCTCACAAAGGGTTGTAAAAACTTGGCAACATATTGAGATAAGTTAGATGTGAGGGAGTTTATTCCAGAAATTATAGGTCTACCGGGGGGTTTTGTGAGGGATTTATGAATTTTGGGTAAATAATAAAATATGGGAGTGACAGGGGTGGTTTGTTTCAGAAATTGCAACTCTTTATCATTGAGTATATTCTCTTTCTTTGCTTCAAATAATATCTCATCAAGATTTTTTATCATATTTTTCACTGGATTTGACCCTAGCTTTTCGTATGTTATTTTATCGTCTAGTAATCTATGGGCCTCTTCTAGATAATCTAAAGTATCAAGGAGAACTACTCCTCCGCCCTTATCGGCCATCTTTATTATGATTTCTGGGTTATTTTTAAGATCTGTAATTACCTGTTGTTCTTTTTTGGTTAGGTTATATTTCGTTTGTTTTCTATTATCCAATCTATAGATATCATCTTTAACAGCCTTCTCAAACAGTTCTAAATGTTTCCCTTTTTTATGAACATTTCATAACTATCACATCGATATAAAATATTCTTAAATAAGAAAATTTGTCACTTTGTTGCAATGAAGCCAATTCAAAGAAATTCACGTATTCACCAGTTCACTTAACCATGAACTATATATCACCTGCACTTTAACACAGTACGGCAGAACAGCAAATTGCCCTGTCTTTTACTCACTGCAACCCACGGAGCTCAACTCAGTGCACGCAATAGGAATCTGCCTATACACTTTCAACGGGACTATTTCATTCACAAAGGATACCCTTACTCATTAGTCTTAAGTCACACATGGACATTATCGGAGAAATTACTAGTTAATCTTATTTACTTACAGGGGACTTAGTATTGCACCTTATCTATGTGATATTACATCGCTGAACAGTCATAGTAAATTGACAGCGATTGAATTGTGAATTGTAAATCTATGTTGCTAATTTTTTCTTCATCATTTTATTTAGTTGTGGCCACAACTTATTATTGTTATTTAATTATTTTTTATTAAAATAGCTTATATTATCCCTTTCTATGTTTGTTTTTTATTATACATACTGATATATATCTAATTTTATTACACATTGTATTATACATATTGAGATTCAATCTCTTTTAACAATTGTTGGTTCTCTCAGCTGTTTACACAGCGCCTCTCTTACACCCAAATTTTTGTATACAGTTTCAGTGTTACGTTTATACATCTATCCAGATCGTCTGGACATCGCAACTTATTAAAGGTTTGAGGATCACAGCGTGTTTTCAACTGAATTATCAGCTAATTCTATTAGCATTCAGAACGCACACTGATCACCATCATCAGCCACAGAGGTTTAGCGAAATCAACCTACTTGATGTACATCAGCTATTACTAATAGCGTCTGGAACATATCCCATTTCTTATCACTCACTATAGAGGCTGAACAATTTTGACCAATCAGGTACTAAATACAATCCTATCATCGGCTAATCACAATAAATGTGACCCGGAAGGACTTACCGCACCTTACCTGACCTCAAATGTGAGTAAAAACCAGCTTGAAGTTGCAGCGTTGAGATACATTGTCTAAGGTACTGTAACCATAATTTGTTTTTAAACAAAGTGTCTCTCCGGAACCAAATGTTTTGCTACAATTCATAAAGTTCCCTATCAAAGTTTCTGTTGCTAATATTATCGCCTCACGGCTTATAACGCCTATACAGCCTTTTTCAAGTTTCTATGACAATTATGTTTACCAGCTTTTTAGCCTTTTGAAGGTGCCAATACGGGACTCTTACAAACGTTTTTTTTCTGGATTTTATTACCATTATATCCACTGCAGTGAGATATTTTTTATTAAAAGTAACCCACATCTTTTATGGTATTTGAGCTCCATACCATTTTTTCAATTGCATCCTTATACTTTTATGCATTAAATTTGTACTTTTACTTTATATATTTGTCATCTCGTATATATTTTAACACAATTTTGTTCTATATTTTTGCTTAGATCAAACCTTGCATTATTTTCTCCTTGGGTTTAATTTTAGAGACCATTAGTTACAAGATTAATATCAGTTTAGATTTGTACTTCTTATTAGCTATCATTTCTATTATCTTGCTTGAGGCAGCAGATTTAAAAATTCACACATCATATTTTATCTCTCACATTTTTTCATATCACTGTTTGTGAAATACAAAAAGTTTTAAGATATCCTTGAATTGGTCTCGCACACATATTTACATTTTGTATACATATACATTTTACACAATTGTTATTTGCTTTTTGTGTTCATGTAAGTATATATTTTTATTTTTATTTTTCACATTGATTAATATTTATACTCTTTATTATCAACACACACAGTGTCACTATATTCCTACTTTTATTTCCTACTATATTTATAACTTTATAAGAATTATACAAGCTCCCGTTATCTGTTTACATTACTTTCTACATTTGACAGCTGTTTGGAGGAACATTTGTCTAGCTAGGGTTTGAGCAGTTCATATCGCAACACTAGATTCAGGTGCACTCTAATTTGCTTTCTACAGAAAAAAGGAAAGCCCAATGGCTTCAGTACTCCTACCGCTCACTCGGAAAAAATAAAGATTCCACCTCTGCCTGCTCCTGCAGGGCTTCTGGCTTCCAACGAAGGCGGTTCTGGGAGTCCTTGTAACAGCTTCTACAATTTTGGCTGATACTCTTACTTTTTAGTATTTTAATATAGTTTTTATATTTTTGCTTATTTTTACCAATTTTTTATTTTTTACAACATTATTATTTTTTGCATTATTATTTTTTACATTTTTTCAATTTTTTGATCCCATTTTTTGATCCCAATTTGTTCTTCACCCAGCATACAATTATAAATATTAGTTATTTTATTTATTAGTTAAGTTTTTAAAGTAATTTTTTAACACCAGTGTTTATTTCTTATATTTATATATTGTAGGCTTCTACCTATTACTCTTTTAATATTATAATAAATTCATCTTTTCCAATTGTATTATTCCAATTATATTGTTCTTTTGATTGCTCTTATTAATGTATCATTGTTACTTTGAGCACAACGTCACTTTGAGCATATAGATACTATTTGCTTCTTTACGCCCATAACCCCCAATTGTTGCTGACGCACACTAACAGAATGTTTCATTGTTACTATGAGCACAACGTCACTTTGAGCATATAGCTACTATTCGCTTCTTTGCGCCCTTAACTCTTAACTGTTGTTATTTAATTTGTATCCATCATTAACGCACACTAAAATTATACATTTAATTTGTTTTTCTACTTGGGACAGATAGCCGTAAGGCGCCACCTCCACCCTTGTTACCGTGAATTAATTCCTATTGGCTCCTTGACGCTAAGGGTCTCTAGCTGGCCCTGAAAATTAACAACTGAAATTTTAAGAAACTCAAGGAGCGCCTAATGAGTGGTAAGGCAAAGGAAAATATTATCATTTAAAACATATCTATTTAATACTGTCAAATACATATACATGTATACATGGATCCAAGCTATAAAAAAGAAAATACAAAATTCGAAATACAAGAACTTAAAGATATTAAAAAGTATTAAATACAAATCCGGATAAAAATGCAATTAAAAATAAAAAACAGTAGTCTTATGTTAACTGTGCGAAGTACTGTATACACATCAGGTAAAAAAACAGTTGTAGGGTGATAACAGTTGTTGAGTCATTAAGCGGTTAACCTGTTAGAACCAATGTCGTAATGTATCCTAAAAAACTCCTTTAGGGTAAATGATATGTTTGATGTCTATGGTTATCCAAACTGGAAAGTGAGGGCGCTATAGGCCTAATCCTGAATAATGGTGGGTGTTCCAAAAAGGAGAAAAAAAAGTGAAAAAAGGAGAAAAATAAAAAATATATATAAAAAAGGTGAAAAGTGAAAAAATATTTATTGCGCTTAAATTAAGGTGATAATCCTAAATTGGGTAGTAGTGTCCTAGGTGAATCCTCAGTGATGTAAAATTTGTTAAAAAGGAGAAAACGTTGGGGAAAGTCCGGAGTTATCTAAAAAATCCCTTAATGAGTATAAGCTGTGTGCCTGTGAATTAAAAATAACAACATAGTGCAATAATGCTATAGACAAATGTGGATAATCGAAATGAAGCTTACCATAAATTGTCAACGCGTTTCGGTCCTCTTTTGGGCCTTTATCAAGACTATAGTATGGTATGGAAGCTTCATTTATATTTATGAGTAACCAATCATCTCACCGTTATTTTGGCGCCAAATTTTTTGTTGTTGTTTTCAATCGAAACCGGAGGTCATGTGCCGGAAACGGAAATCTTAAATCTCAATGTGTCTGTTTTTAACATTAATGTTTTATAATATTCAATCCCCTGATTGGTTTACCCATCTTTCTTATACCTCTTCATACCTCTTCATATACCACTTCCGGGAGTTGGCACAGGAAATGACGCTTAGAGCTATACGTCACTTCCGGTTTGCCGATTTTTAGTAACGGCAAACAATACATGTTTAAAAAGCGTGGCTATGAAGAGGTATAAGGAAGATGGGTAAACCAATCATGGGATTGAATTTGTTAACATTTCTGATATTTGGTACTAGCTTTAATCTTTTCATTCAGCAGAATCTCACTTAAAACAACTAGTGTGATTTCCTCAAGACATGGTTGGAGGATCAATTTACAATAGGGTTTCTTGATTCCTTAGACAAGCGTCACCTTTTTAGGTTTCCATATACATTTTAGTGTCTATGATTCTTTCTCTGATAGACTAGAGACAAATCAAGTTAATTTTAGTTTGTCTAAACCTTCAGTCTCTTTTTTTCCTTCAGTGGTTATGTGCATGGAAGTTTTTGGCTTGATGACTGCAGCATCAGGTGCGATCCTCTTTGCTTGTTTTCATTTGGGGCCTCTAAAGCTTTGCATGTTGCACCATAGGTGCAGGGATCATTTTCAGTTATTAGAACTGATATGTATTCTCAACAGATGCAAGTTTTTCAGGTGGGGGAGCTGTCTGAGAGTCTCTGGCAGCACTAGGGGTTTGGAAAACTCAGGAGGCGAGGTTACCAATCAATATTTCTGAACTCTATGCTATTTTCAGGGCTCTTCAGGTTTGGCTTCTTTTGAAGAGACAACTTTTACATTTGTTTTTTAAACAGACAATATCACAACCCCTCTGAGGAAGCGTATATGTGAAACGCAACCGCATCAGGGGCTTCGTGTTTATTTTAACTGCACTCTGTTAATTTCAGACTATCTACTAATTGATAATTTTATTTGTTGTTGTAACATTTGTTGTAACATTTGGGACATATTGTGGGAAGGATGGGGAAGGGATTTATAGCATATTTAGTGTAAAAAAAAAGTGACTTATCTACCCAAATATAGGGCAATACAGGACACAGTTCCTAAATAGAGGCTCTTATATTTACCTAATATTGTTGATTTTTTTCCCCTCCTCCTCATATGTGATAGACAACCTAAAATCAGAAACATTGAAGTACTTTATACAAGTCACAGTTACAGAGTTGTGTTTTTAACTATTTTTCTGGCACGCTAGATACAATTTCTATTTATGCTGCCTTCTTTAACTATAACTAGTAAAAGTTCAATTTTAAGTGGAAAAATATATACAGGTAGCCCTCAGTTTATGCTGGGGTTAGGTTCCAGAAGGAATGGTTGTAAATTGAAACCGTTGTAATGTAAGTCAATGGGAAGTGAGGGAGTTAGGTTCCAGGTCCCTCTCAAAATTGACATAAGTAACACCTAATACATTATTTTTAAAGCTTTGAAATGAAGACTTTAAATGCTAAACAGCATTATAAACAGTATAAAATAATCACACAACACAAAATATATAATTAAACTAAGTTAAATTAACAAAAACAGTTGCTAAAACAGTATTATAACCTAATAAAATAATCACACAACACAGATAATATAATCAAACTAAGTTTAATGAACAAAAACATTTGCTAGCAGCACCTAATAAAATAGTTACACAACAGATTGCATCATCATCAAACTAAGTTTAATTAACAAAAACCTTTTTCTGCAATCAGTTCTCTGCATTGTTAGCATGTTAGATAATATTGGTTCTGTACCTATTCTATGCATTTCAATCTGCAGTGATTAATAAGCAGTTAGACACCCTCACCTCAAGCTGCTGGACAGGAAGATAATAGGGAAGTGCCTGCTAAATTTTGCTCGATAGATCTGGTCTGAGCTGTGTACACAGATCAATTTAAGGCTGTTAAGTTGCATAACTTTGCTGCAAAAGAAGCAAACAGCTCCACCTACTGGCTATTTTAATTTGTGCACTTTGCTTTCAATAGCAGTCACATGACTGAAAAAAAAATTGTTATTCTGAAACGGCGCAAATTGAACCGGCGTAAACCGAGGGCCACCTGTACTTTATGTGTAAAAAGAGCATACTTTTCCCTATTCGCTTAATAGGGTTTTTTCTTTGATTTAAATATCACAACAGTGGCATTTGTCAATCATCAAGGAGGGACTTGCAGTCCTTCAGGTATGGAGGAAGTATCTCAGCTACTTTCTTGGATGGAATCCAACTCTTGTCTAATTTCTGCAATTCATTCAGATGTGTTTTTTTTTAATCTTGTACAGATGTTTGGTCTTCCAGATATCGATCTGATGGTCTCCCGTCTAAACAAGAAGTTTTCCAGATTTTTTTCCAGTTCCAAGGATCCTCAGATGGAGATAGTGGATGCTCTAGCAGTTCTTTGGTTTTTCCAACCTGCTTACTTGTTTTCCGCCAAGGATGATCTTCAAGATCATAATGGAACAATTTTTATGTGTTTCTGATAGCTCCAGCTTGGTCTCTCAGGTTTTGTTATGCAGACCTTGTCAGGACGTTCAGTTGGCCACTTCCTTTAAGGCCAGACCTTCTGTTTCAGGGGCAGTTTTTTCCATAGGATCTCAAATTTCTAAATTTGAAGGTTTGTAAATTAAACGCTTAATTGTTTAGTTATAGATGTTTCTCTGACTCAGTTATTAGCACTATGATACAGGCTTGTAAGTCTGTTTCTAGAAGATTTTATTTTCGGGTTTGGAAACCTATATTTCATGATGTTCAACTTATGATTATTCTGAGCATTCTTTTAGAATTCCTAGGATTTTACAGTTTCTTCAGGTTAGTTTGGATTAACGTTTTGTCTGCAAATTCTTTGGAAGGACAAATTTTATGATCTTTTTGTCTTATTTCATAGAAAGATTGCTTAACTTCCTGATATTCACTGTTCCGGTTTTGGTTCATATTAAACCTGTTTTTAAATATATTTCTCCTCCTTGGAGTCTCAATTAAGATTTTTCAGGCTCTTCCTTTTGAGTCTATGTATTCTCTGAACATTCAATTACTTTCTTGGAAAGTGTTTTATTCTTTTGGCTATCTCTTTCTGTATTGTCTACTCTCTTTTGTGAGTCTCTTTATCTGTTTTTCTATCAAGATAAAGTTGTTTTGCGGACTTCATTTAAATTTTTACCTAAAGTTGTGAATTCTAACAACATCAATAAGGAAATTGTTGTTCCTTCTTTGTATCCTAATTTTAAGAATACTCTTGTAGGGTCTTTACATTCTTTGAATGTGGTAAGAGCTTTGAAATATTATGTTGAGGCTACTAATTTCAGAAAGACTTCTAGTCTTTTTGCTATTGTTTCTGTCTCCAGGAAAGGTCAGAAAGTCTCTGGTATTTCTCAGATTTTTTGGTTCAGACTTTTAATTCACAAAGCTTAGAGAATTACAGCTCATTCTACTAGATCAGTTGACACTTCTTGGGTTCTCAAGAATTAAGCTTCGGTTGATTAAATTTGCAAAGCAGCAACTTGGTCTTCTTTGCATACTTTTACAATTTTTTTACCATTTTTATGTGTTTGCTTCTTCGGAAGCAGCCTTTGGTAGAAAGGTTCTTCAGGCAGTTGTCTCAGCTTGATTCTAATGCCTTTGATTTGAGTTTGTTTTTAATTTTTAAAGAAAACTTATGGCTAAATTACGAGTCTTGCGTTAGCCTTAAAAAGCAGCGTTGAGAGGTCCTAAAGCTGCTTTTTAATGCCCGCTGGTATTACGAGTCTGGCAGGTACAGGTGTACCACTCACTTTTTTTCCGTGACTCGAGTATACCGCAAATCCCCTTACGTCAATTGCGTATCCTATCTTTTCAATGGGATTTTCCTAACGCCGGTATTACGAGTCTTGGAAAAAGTGAGCGGTAGACCCTCTCCTGTCAAGACTCCTACCGCATTTAAAAGTCAGTAGTTAAGAGTATAATCTATTTATGGGCTAATGCTGCAACATAAAACTCTTAACTAAAGTGATAAAAAGTACACTAACACCCATAAACTACCTGTTAACCCCTAAACTGAGGCCCCCCCACATATCGCAAACACTAAAATAAATTTTTTAACCCCTAATCTGCCGACCGTACATCGCCGCCACTGTAATAAATATATTAACCCCTAAACCGCCGCACTCCCGCATCGCAAACACTAGTTAAATTTTACTAACCCCTAATCTGCCGTCCCTAACATCGCAGCCACTATATTAAATGTATTAACCCCTAAACCTAAGTCTAACCCTAACCCTAACCCCCTCCTAACTTACATATAATTTAAAATAATCGGAAAAAAATTACTACAATTAAATAAATTATTCCTATTTAAAACTAAATACTTACCTATAAAATAAACCCTAAGCTAGCTACAATATAACTAATATTTACATTGCAGCTTGCTTAGGGTTTATTTCTATTTTACAGGCAAGTTTGTATTTATTTTAACTAGGTACAATAGTTATTAAATAGTTATTAACTATTTAATAACTTCCTAGTTACAAATTTACCTGTAAAATAAACCCTAACCTAAGTTACAATTATACCTAACACTACACTATAATTAAATAAATTACCTAAACTAACTACAATTAATTACAATTAAATAACCTAAAGTACAATAAAAAAACACTAAATTACAGAAAATAATAAAATAATTACAAGAATTTTAAACTAATTACACCTAATCTAATCCCCCTAATAAAATAAAAAAGCCCCCCAAAATAATAAAAAGCCCTACCCTATACTAAATTACAAATAGCCCTTAAAATTGCCTTTTGCGGGGCATTGCCCCAAAGTAATCAGCTCTTTTACCTGTAAAAAAAAATACAATACCCCCCCAACATTAAAACCCACCACCCACACACCCAAACCTACTCTAAAACCCACCCAATCCCCCCTTAATAAAACCTAACACTAACCCCTTGAAGATCACCCTACCTTGAGACGTCTTCACCCAACCGGGCAGAAGTGGTCCTCCAGACGGCCAGAAGTCTTCATCCGATCCGGCCAGAAGAGGACCTCCAGGTCCAGACGGCATCTTCTATCTTCATCCATCCAGAGCGGAGTGGGTCCATCTTCAAGCCATCCGACGCGGAGCATCCTCTTCCATCCGAAGACTAACACTAAATGATGGTATCTTTAAGTGACGTCATCCAATATGGCATACCTTCAATTCCGATTGGCTGATAGAGTTCTATCAGCCAATCGGAATTAAGGTAGAAAAAATCCTATTGGCTGATGCAATCAGCCAATAGGATTGAAGTTCAATCCTATTGGCTGATCCAATCAGCCAATAGGATTGAGCTCGCATTCTATTGGCTGATTGGAACAGCCAATAGAATGCAAGCTCAATCCTATTGGCTGATTGGACCAGACAATAGGATTTTTTCTACCTTAATTCCGATTGGCTGATAGAATTCGGATGGAAGAGGATGCTCCGAGTCAGATGGCTTGAAGATGGACCCGCTCCGCTCCGGATGGATGAAGATAGAAGATGCCGCCTGGATGAAGACTTCTGCCCATCTAGAGGTCCTCTTCTGGCCGGATCGGATGAAGACTTCTGGCCGTCTGGAGGACCACTTCTGCCTGGTTGGGTGAAGACGTCTAAAGGTAGGGTGATCTTCAAGGGGTTAGTGTTAGGTTTTATTAAGGGGGGATTGGGTATGTTTTAGAGTAGGGTTGGGTGTGTGTGTTTTAATGTTGGGGGTATTGTATTTTTTTTTACAGGTAAAAGAGCTGATTACTTTGGGGCAATGCCCAGCAAAAGGCCCTTTTAAGGGCTATTTGTAATTTAGTATAGGGTAGGGCTTTTTATTATTTTGGGGGTCTTTTATATTTTATTAGGGGGATTAGATTAGGTGAATTAGTTTAAAATTCTTGTAATTATTTTATTATTTTCTGTAATTTAGTGTTTGTTTTTTTCGTACTTTAGTTTATTTAATTTAATTGTAATTAATTGTAGTTAGTTTACTTAATTTATTTAATTATAGTGTAGTGTTAGGTGTAATTGTAACTTAGATTAGGGTTTATTTTACAGGTAAATGTGTACTTATTTTAACTAGGTAGTTATTAAATAGTTAATAACTATTTAATAACTATTGTACCTAGTTAAAATAAATACAAAGTTGCCTGTAAAATAAAAATAAAACCTTATCTAGCTACAATGTAACTATTAGTTATATTGTAGCTAGCGTAGGGTTTATTTTTAGGTAAGTATTTTGTTTTAAATAGGAATTATTTAGTTAATAATAGTAATTTTATTTAGATGTATTTAAATTATATTTAAGTTAGGGGGTTGTTAGGGTTAGATTTAGGATTTAGGGGTTAATAACTTTATTATAGTGGTGGCGGCAGATTAGGGGTTAAAAAGTGTAGATAGGTGGCGTCGACATTGGGGGCGGCAGAGTAGGGTTTAATAAATAAAAAGTAGGTGTCAGCGATGTTGGGGGCAGCAGATTAGGGGTTCATAGGGATAATGTAGGTGGTAGCGGTGTCCGGAGCGGCAGATTAAGGGTTAATAATAAAATGCAGGTGTTGACGATGTCGGGGGCGGCAGATTAGGGGTTAATAAGTATAAGATTAGGGTTATTTAGACTCGGGGTTCATGTTAGGGTGTTAGGTGTAGACATAAAAGGTATTTTCCCATACGAATCAATGGGGCTGCATTAGAAGCTGAACGCTGCTTTTTTGCAGGTGTTAGGTTTTTTTTCAGCCGATTCTCCCCCATTGATTCCTATGGGGAAATCGTGCACGAGCACGTTAAGCCAGCTCACCGCTACCGTAAGCAGAGGTGAGATGTGGAGCTAAATTTTGTTCTCTGCTCACTTTTTTGCTGCTAATGCCGGGTTTCAAAAAAACCTGTAATACCAGCATTGTCTGGTGAGCGGTGAGAAAAAAATGCTCATTAACACCGCACAGCTTACCGACAAAATCTAGCCGTTACTTTTTTGGGGGATCTAATTTCTCAGCGGAAATAGCTGTTTTTATTTTATCCCTCCCTCTCTAGTGACTCGTTGACTTCCACATCTGGGGTATTATATCCCATACATCACTAGCTCATGGACTCTTGCCAGTTACATGAAAGAAAACATAATTTATGTAAGAACTTATCTGATAAATTCATTTCTTTCATTGTGGCAAGAGTCCATGAGGCCCACCCTATTTTTTGTGCTTATAATTTTTTTGTATAAAGCACATTATTTTTTCCAGTTCCTTTTTTTTTTTTTTAATGCTTTTTACTTTTTTACACCTCACTTCTTGGCTATACGTTAAACTGAAGTATGAGTGAGGTGGGAGGTGTTTATAGGCATTTTGAGGTTTGGGAAACTTTGCCCCCTCCAGGTAGGAATGTATATCCCATATGTCACTAGCTCATGGACTCTTGCCACTATGAAAGAAATGAATTTATCAGGTAAGTTCTTATATAAATTATGTTTTTTCGATTAATTGTGAGAAGCTTAGTCTGTAGCAATAGAGTACATTTAACATGCATTGGATCTTCCTTGAAAACAAAATACAAAGTTTCAGTGATTTGTATTATGTGTTTCATCTGTTACAAACTGAAAAATGCTGTTCATGGAATTTTGTAGGATATGTTGATTTTATGTCTTTAAGAACACCCTGAGGAAACAGACATTATTTTTTAATAGTATAGTTTCTCCTAAAGATCTGCGTCACAAAAATCCAGAGGCAAATACTGTGCATATGAGAAAGGAAATCACTGCAAATTGTTCCAAGAAATATATTTGAGGTTGCTAAGATTCAACAAGAAATTCAACAACAAATGTTGCTTCAAATGCTGCGTGAAACATAATGTGGTATATTACCATCCATTAGCATTTATTGTGCAACATTTTTTTTAAAGTGAATCCACTTCCTTAGAGACCTGCTCACTTGAAATAATTCAACTGCAATTTCTGTAGTATCTAATTAGGTACTTACACACACAGAATCCTTTTTTGTGTGATCCCTAGCTTTGACCCCCCCCCCCTATTTTCTACTTTGCCTTTTTTTATGACCAAGCCTCCAGATTTCCCTTTGTACTGTATTTGCCAGAGTTATACCGACCCTGCTAGTCTGATCTTGTTTTCTATTGAGAGCTGCAGCTCTTGAGCACATTCTTCATTTCAGTCCCTGAACTCACTTTGTTCCCATCAGTTCCTAAACTCTCCTTGCCTGCTGCAGCTCCAGTGTACACCTTGCCTGCTGCAGCTCCAGTGTACACCTTGCCTGCTGCAGCTCCAGTGTACACCTTGCCTGTTGCAGCTCCAGTGTACACTTTGCCTGCTGCAGCTCCAGTGTACACCTTGCCTGCTGCAGCTCCAGTGTACACCTTGCCTGTTGCAGCTCCAGTGTACACTTTGCCTGCTGCAGCTCCAGTATACATCTTGACTGTTGCAGCTCCAGTGTACACCTTGCCTGCTGTAGCTCCAGTGTACACCTTGCCTGTTGCAGTTCCAGTGTACATCTTGCCTGTTGCAGCTCCAATGTACACCTTGCTTGCTGTAGCTCCAGTGTACACATTGCCTGCTACAGCTCCAGTGTACACCTTGCCTGCTGCAGCTCCAGTGTACACCTTGCCTGCTACAGCTCCAGTGTACACCTTGTCTGCTGCAGCTCCAGTGTACTCATCTGCTGCAGATCCTGTGTACACCTTGTCTGCTGCAGCTCCAGTGTACACCTTGCCTGCTGCAGCTCCAGTGTACACCTTGCCTGCTACAGCTCCAGTGTACACCTTGTCTGCTGCAGCTCCAGTGTACTCATCTGCTGCAGATCCTGTGTACACCTTGTCTGCTGCAGCTCCAGTGTATACCTTGTCTGCTGCAGCTCCAGTGTACACCTTGTCTGCTGTAGCTCCAGTGTACACCTTGCCTGTTGCAGTTCCAGTGTACATCTTGCCTGTTGCAGCTCCAATGTACACCTTGCTTGCTGTAGCTCCAGTGTACACCTTGCCTGCTGCAGCTCCAGTGTACACCTTGCCTGCTGCAGCTCCAGTGTACACCTTGCCTGCTGCAGCTCCAGTGTACACCTTGCCTGCTACAGCTCCAGTGTACACCTTGTCTGCTGCAGCTCCAGTGTACTCATCTGCTGCAGATCCTGTGTACACCTTGTCTGCTGCAGCTCCAGTGTACACCTTGCCTGCTGCAGCTCCAGTGTACACCTTGCCTGCTACAGCTCCAGTGTACACCTTGTCTGCTGCAGCTCCAGTGTACTCATCTGCTGCAGATCCTGTGTACACCTTGTCTGCTGCAGCTCCAGTATACATCTTGACTGTTGCAGCTCCAGTGTACACCTTGCCTGCTGTAGCTCCAGTGTACACCTTGCCTGTTGCAGTTCCAGTGTACATCTTGCCTGTTGCAGCTCCAATGTACACCTTGCTTGCTGTAGCTCCAGTGTACACCTTGCCTGCTGCAGCTCCAGTGTACACCTTGCCTGCTGCAGCTCCAGTGTACACCTTGCCTGCTACAGCTCCAGTGTACACCTTGTCTGCTGCAGCTCCAGTGTACTCATCTGCTGCAGATCCTGTGTACACCTTGTCTGCTGCAGCTCCAGTGTATACCTTGTCTGCTGCAGCTCCAGTGTACACCTTGTCTGCTGCAGCTCCAGTGTACACCTTGTCTGCTGCAGCTCCCATGTACACCTTGTCTGCTGCAGGCCCTGTGTACACCTTGTCTGCTGCAGCTCCCATATACACCGTGTCTGCTGCAGCTCCAGTGTACACCTTGTCTGCGGCAGCTCCAATGTACACCTTGTCTGCTGCAGCTCCCATATACACCGTGTCTGCTGCAGCTCCAGTGTACACCTTGTCTGTGGCAGCTCCAGTGTACACCTTGTCTGCTGCAGCTCCTGTGTACACCTTGTCTGCTACAGCTACAGTGTATACCTTGTCTGCTACAGCTCCAGTGTACACCTTGTCTGCTGCAGCTCCAGTGTACACCTTGTCTGCTGCAGCTCCCATGTACACAGTGTCTGCTGCAGCTCCAGTGTACACCTTGTCTGCGGCAGCTCCAGTGTACACCTTGTCTGCTGCAGCTCCTGTGTACACCTTGCCTACTGCAATTCCAGTGTACACCTTGCCTGCTGCAGCTCCAGTGTACACCTTGTCTGCTGCAACTCCCGTGTACACCTTGTCTGCTGCAACTCCCTTGTACACCTTGTCTGCTGCAGCTCTAGCGTACACCTTGCCTGCTGCAGCTCCAGTGTAAACCTTGCCTGCTGCAGCTCCCGTGTACACCTTGTTTGCTGCAGCTCCCGTGTACACCTTGTCTGCTGCAGTCCATGAGCATAATTGGTTTACACTGCATTTCCTGAGTACTTCTGGCTACTACTCCTTTAGAAACTGTCAAGCCTTGCAGCTTCCGAGCTTTGTGCCAAGTCTGTTTTAGGATATCACCTCTGGATGCCCTGTCACTGATATGGTTGCCACCTTTCTAGGAATGACCCAGACAGTTTGGGTTTCCATTTCTGTGTCTGAGTTGAAGCTGAGTTGTGCATTTGCAATATAAAGCACATCCCTACAGTTCTTTATCTCTTGCGTGTGGGAGAGTGTCTGTGTGTGTGTAAGTGTCTCTGTAAAGAGAGAGTGTATTTGAGAATGTGTGTTAGTGTGTTGGATAGAATGCGTGTGTGATTACATTAGTGTGTTTGTGTGAGAGAATGGGTGTGTGAGTGTGTGTTAGTGTGGGAGTGCGAGTGTGTGTTAGTATGTGATAGTGTGTGTCAGTGTGTGAGAGAGTGTATATGAGAGTTTGTGAGAGAGTGTGTGTGTGTCAATATCTATGTGCGAGTTTGTGTTTATGTGCTAATTATGCAAAAACGTTTTTGCTGTGCTGAGAACAACGCAAAATGTTTGAAGTGAACTAAAGGTGGCAACCCTATCACTGATACCAGTTTCTGTGGCACCAGTATCCTGTCTTGGGCTCCTGCAGTGCCAATTACCAGCCCCGTCTTCAACAACACTTGCACTCAGCATTGCCAGTATCCTGCTTGTGTTTCTGCGATACAAGTTCTTGTATTTTTCATCTGCCCATTCTGAATAACGGTAAGAAAGCAACACTATTTGTAAGTCTCTAGGCTGCTTGAAAACACAGCTTGTTTTTTTCAAACACTTCTTGAACACACACTGCGCTATCTGTGCAAAATATCAGGCTAGATATTTTCCCAGGATATCGTTCTGAATAGGCTTGAAAATAAGATGTCGATTAAGTCAAACCCACTTGAAAATATGTGGCGTGTTTTGCTTTTTTATATAGCCCTTTGTTTATGTCAGCTTCAGTAGCAAATATCTATACAGGAAAGGACTGAGTAATGATATGAATATACACTATCCCAACACACTGGATGGTAGAACTAGCAAAAAAGGGACTCACCTAAACTAAGTGTAGTCAGCAGGCAAAGTCAGCAACTATTAAGCAATGTCAGGTTCACAGGAGCTTCCAGAATTGTAGACAGGACAATGCACAACGTCTGACAACTTTTAGGAAGCAACAGATACACAGGATATGCCAAGAAGGCTTTTTGCATGTGTCGGGTTGTGCTCTTATTACAAGTTAAAAGTTATCCCGCCAGTGTAAACCTGACACTCGCAAAAAAATTACATAGACACTTCACATGAACTTCAATGGAGTGCAAACACAGCAAAGAAAAACTTACACCCATACTCGCTAGCTAACCCGACCATGCATATTCAAGAGCTCTAAATTAATATTTCACATTCCAATGTTCTTCACAAAGCATATGTCCTTTTTATATATATATATATATATATATATATATATATATATATATATATACTGTATATACATTTACATATATATCTATTCCTTAGATATATAGGTATAGATATGTATTTTACATGAACTGTATCAGATATATATAGAAATATATAGGTATATATAGGTTGCCAGACAGATGTGGCTTCCTTGATTATAATGGAGCTGATCTTGTAACTTGCAGCTTTAATGAGGGGCGGTTACAAATCTGTTTGAATTCTTTTTTTAAGTTTCTGCAGTTTTTTTAAGCAATAAATTAGTTTTATTCAATCTTGGCCATAGGCAAACAAGACAATAAACAGTAAGATAACAAGAGAATATGGTGTGACCGCCAATGTATCAAGTCAGCCTCACTTAGTACAGCAAACATGGTAGGCCTATCGATTGTCAAGTAATAAGGCAAGGTCAGCAACACAAACTTCACACCCTAGAAATTATTTAAGTAAATGGGCACCATGATGACCCATTCTGAAAGCATGCATCACTAGGCAGTCACTGGAGACATGATAGTTTATGGTTCAATAGCTCACATCTAAAAAACAACTTCCATCAAAAGAGTAAAATGTCTTTTAGTTCTACCTCTAATATCTGTTTTGCTTTTGCAATTTCCAGCATACTATAATCAAAGAGTGAAACCACAATTTTTTTTATAAAAAACACTCACAACAGAGGATTTTTTTATTGTTTTTTAAGATTTTATTTATAACCAACAATTACAAAGTAAATCATCTCATAGATCGAGACACCTTGCAGGGCGGAGAGATATGACATAATCAAAAAAACAAATAAATTCGATTGAAAAAGGAAAATTATTTTTCATAAGTTATTAATAAACTGACCAGCAAGCGAGTCATTGCGTAAAAATGATATAAACAAAAAGATTTGGTGAGTAGCAAAATACTGCATGTATCGATAAAAAAATAACAACAAAACACAAAAAAAAATGTTAGGGGGAAACCTCTCCCAGATCTCCACTCCTAACCCAACTCCTGCCTCTCTGCACCTTGAAAGCTGGTCTACATTCTTAAGAATCACATATGGGCTAGAGAGAATTCACCCCCCTCTTAAAAATCTCCCCTGTTGCTTCCTCCTTAGATTTTTTAATGTTCTCTTTTATTAGAGATCCATTTGTGTGGAAAACACCCCTATATTCATAAAACTATTGGAGCTAAGAAAAGGAGAAATTATTTGTTTTTGTAATGAAGAAGGGTATGTCTTAATTATAGGTCGCCATTTATTAAAATAGTTTTCTATCTTTTTTCAGAAGACGTTTTGGCATTATATTATGTCTCAAAAATAATTTGGTACTGAATGTCTTTAAGGAGTAGTAAAAAACTAGGCATTATTGATCATTTTCATATGGGATTCCTTATGACTCATAGGGACCTCACATTGGTCTAAATAGTTAAAACTTTGTACTAGGTTGGAGACTTTAAGGGCAGAGATTTGGGGAAACCAAAAGTGTAAAAGTTTGTTTAGAAAGATCTGACCTTGCTTAGCGAGCATAATATTATATATTATAGAAATTGAGTGGACCCACAAAGCAAATTTATTTATTCACATTTTAATTTCTGGATGGAAGTCAAAACTGTCCCCGCCCCATTCCAAGGAAAAAAAATAATGTCTGATTTGGAAAAAAACAAATATATTGGAAAGAGGAAGGCTAAATTTTTGAGAGAGAGAGTGATAAGAAGTAATTTGAGTATCATTCATCAATAACTGCTGCAGAAAATTCAGGCCATTATCAGCCCATGAGTAAAACACTGCCTGAGAGATTCCCGGGGTAAATTCAGGGTTCCCTTGTATGGGAAAGAATTTAGAGAATTTAATACTTTGTCCCCATCCCAATGCAAAACTTCTGCCATGCCAAAATTATATTTTTCATAGTAATTAAATTATCTACAGATGAAAGGAATTTGTCAGGGGGCAATGTAATTTGGCCTTTAGGGAGAAGGGAGAAACGATAAACTCTTCCAATTCAGTTGTGACAAAAACAGATGAATCACACAACCAGTCTACAGCAATTTTTATGAGGGCAGCAATATTATATGTCTTAATATCTGGAAAGGCAAAGCCTGTGTGTTGTCATTTCTGCATCAATTTCAAGAGGGCAATACATGGGCTCTTGCCTTTCCAGATAAATTTAGAACAGTGAGCTTGAAAGCTTCAAATATTTCTGCCATGGAGATAAATAGCGGAAGATTCTACAGTAAAAAAAGAATTCTGGGAAAAAAAATTGTTTTAAACTAAATTAATAAGAACAGGTATTGAAAGTGGAAGAGAGGCCCAGATCTTCAGCTCTGAAATTGCTTTCTGAAAGACAGGATAGAGATGTATACCAAGAATTAGGATTTTTATTAAAGAAAATACCTAAATATTTAATAGAATTAACTACTTGAAAAGGGTGTTTTGTATAGGAGCGTGAAAGAGCCATAAAAGTTCACTTTTCTGGAAAATAATTTTATATCCCGAAAAAGAACTAAAAAAAGGAAGAATTTGCATGACTTGAGGTTTACTCCTAGATGAGTAAGTCATCAGCATATAAAAGGATTTTCAGAGAATATGACCCGAAATTAATTCCTGTCAGTTCTTGTCTTAAATATATTGGCAATGGCTCCAATGCGTTAAACAGAAGCAGCGAGAGTGGGCAACCCTTTCTTGTGCCCCTTTCTAGTCGTATACCCGAGGAGAAAGCTCCATTAATCAGCAGGTAATATATAGAGTAGTTATATAAGTTATGTATAAAATGACAAAATTGATATCTAAATCCAAAATTCTTTAAACTATACAACAAATGCTCCGAGACAATAGAATCAAAGGCCTTTTCTGCATCGACTGTTAGTAAAGTGATATCCTCAATATTACATTTCTTTCCATAATTTGGATTGTTCCAGAAATAGTCTAATATAGCCATAACTTTACGCACATTTTTTAATAGGTTCCTTCTTTTCATAAAACCTGTTTGATCAGGGTGAATAATTTAATCTTATTTACAATAATGAATCATTTAATCTATTCAATAGTGAATCATTTAATCTATTTGCAATAATGCCTCTGAGCAGTTTATAGTCTATAAGAGGCAGGCCATATCTTTTGCATCTTTACCTTTTTTAAAGATTAAAGAGACATTAGCCAGCGAAAAAAAATTAGAGACCCGGTCATTTGCTATTAAGTATTTATTAAATAATTTAGGTAAAGTATCCTTCACAGAATTTTATAGTATTCCGTGGGAAGCCAATCTGGACCTGCAGCTTTATTGAGTTTAGCATGTTTTATAGCCTGTAAGATTTCCTCTGAAGTAATAGATGTGTTCAGGGCTTAAAGGTCAGAATCAGAAATCTTTGGGACAACAATTTTTCCCCAAAAGCTATCTCTATTTATGGAATTACTATTAACCATAGAGTATAGTTGTTGATAAAAATCAGAGATTTTTTTAGTGTCTGTATAGCGTTTATTATCTAGTTTAATAGCCGAGATATAAATTTTATTTTTTCTGATCTTAGTTATTTTAGCTAGGTACTTAGCAGAACACCCATAATACCCTTTAAAATGATTGGACAATTTAGATTCTGTTACTAGGCAATTTTGTTTAAGGAATACATCTCTTTCTTTCTTAGCCTGATAGTATTTCCTCCAGTGAAGAGGCGTTTAAGCAATATTGTCTATAACAATTCCTCACTTGGTTAGACAATTATAACTCTCTAGATTTAGCCTTCCTTTTCCAAGTGGACACAAATGATTTAATTTCACCTCTAAGAACTGTTTTAGAGGCTTCCCAAAATGTTTCAATTCTATTATAATAAGTGATATTGAAAGTACAGAAGTCTTTTCCATTTCTGGATAAGCCAAGCTAATGAATTTAGGGTTACTGTAGAGATATTGTGGGAAAGCAAAACTCAGACTATTACAATTATATCTTGGAAATGCATGAAAAGACAAGGACAGTATTGCGTGATCCGATATCAATATATCATGAATTTTAGGGACTATTTCCAAAATGGAGAGGGTTTCAGAAACCAACAGAAGGTCAATTCTGGAAAATGTCTTGTAAGACTTAGATTCACAAGTAAAACATTGACTATCCAGGTTTTTTATTCTCCAAATATCTCGTAATTTTAAAGAATAACAAAAAAAAATGTAGCACTTTTATTATATTCTTGGAGATTCTTACTTGAAAGCCTCTCCAAATCTGCAAAAAGGGACATATTGAAGTCTCCGCCTAATATTAAGTTGTCATTTATGTAAGAATATAATTTCATTTTTCTTTTTTCCCAAAAGGCGTGGCAGAACATGTTAGGGGCATAAATATTACAAAGCGTATAATTAATCCCTTTAATTTCTATTTGTAAAATAATAAATCTAGCATCTGGGTCAATCTCTGCATTTAAAATCTTATATTTCAAATTTTTATGAAAAAGAAAGGCAACACAACATTTCCTTCTTACACTGGTCTCCAACCCATCTAGACTTAAGTTTAACAATTTCTGATTCCTTAAGATGAGTTTCTTGCAGAAGTACAATATCGGGCTTATGTTTAGCAAGCTGATGAATTATTAGTTTATGTTTAATAGGGGAAGTAATACCTCCGATATTCCATAAGAGGATATTTAAGCTATCTGACATATTTAAAATCCATTAATAAAATCCAAAAAAAACTGGAATAGCATGAGGGGAGGAGAGGGGGGGGAATTAAAAAAGAGGAAAGTCCAGACATAGGATAAAAGAAAAAATTGAACGATCAAACCAAAAAGATTCACTAAACACAAACATAACCATCTTTTTCTATGGTCATAAAAATATATATGACACACATCCTATATAATGATGCATTAAACAACAAAATATAACCTCAAGGCTCTTAGAAAGTCAACATATAGGGGCCGATTTATCATCGGTCTGTCCGACATGATCCGCTCAGCGGATCATGTCCGACAGACATCGATGAATGCCGACAGCATATCCTGTCAGCATTTATCATTGCACAAGCAGTTCATGCCGCACCCTGCAGATTCATGGCTAATTGGCGCTAGCATGGGGTGTCAATCAGATAGAATTGATGTCTGCAGCCTCAGAGCAGGCGGACCAGCTATGGAGCAGTGGTCTAAAGACCGTTAGTTCATAACTGCTGTTTCCAATGAGCTTGTATGGAAACAGGGGCATCAAGCTCCATTCGGAGCTTGATAATTCAGCCCCATAGTCTTCGGCTTCTTTCACGTTATTAAGAGTTATTCTTTTACCCTTATCTTTCACAATTATTTTAGCCGGATAAATCAGGCTGACTTTTAGACCTTTATCAAGTAGTTTAGTGCAAAAAAGAGACATTTCTTTTCTCTTTGCTGAGGTTTCACTAGAAAAGTCAGGAAACATCAGGATTTTATTATTTGAGATGGAAAAAGGGTGAATTTTTCTATATAGGCTCATCAATTCTATTTTGTCTTGGAAATTAAGGACTTTAAAAATATCATTTGGTTTCTAGAAGAGCCATCAGTATTGTTTTTTTAGGCCCAATCCTATGTGCTCTTTCTATGGCTAAAGGGAGTTTCTGACTTGGGAAGCCTAAAGCCGGGGGATGAATCATCTAATATTATTGCGCCTTCTAAATCTTCTAGCTTGGTTTGCATCATATTAATTTTAGATTCTTGTTTTTGGATCCAAATTTCGGTCCTCAAGGTTCAATATCCTTTTTTCTGATTTAGTAATTCTGGTGGGAAATTGTTTCATCTCAAAGGAAATAGAGGCTAATTCTGAGTTAATGCCGACCAACTCCTTTTTAATCAAACAAAACTGCGGAAAACAAACTCTGACAACTGAGACATAAAGGACTTAGGATCTTTCATTGGAGATTACATTTTGGGGATAAATTCTAAGCTAACATCACTAGCCTTTTAATTATCTTTCAATTTTACTGGCATTTTGGGTGAATTGGTTCTAACCTGAGTGACAAACTTTTCCATACAAAGAGTGTACAAGTATTCAAATTTTAAAATAGTACGTGCTTATAAACAAAGTGTGCGGAATCTAAATCTCTAATTCAGTAAGGAGATTTTTAACCGGCTGTTATAAGGAAGAGAAATCTTCTTAGATGTAGGCAGCGTATCAATGTATCCTGCATAAAGGGAAATTAAACATACACCAGCACAGTCATTTCTTGTAAGAAAGTTCACTTTAATATGAACATTAAAGTCCAGATTGGGGTAGATAAGTAGACTGCTGCTTCAACTCAAATCTGAAGAGTAACAATACTAGAAAAGCTTCGATAAACAGATAGCTTTTTTTTGTTTTAGTTGCCAGAAAACAAAAGACCCATGTAGTAAATTTATAATAGGAAATACTTGCAGTCTGTACAAGCCGGCTCACTGAAGTCAGTATGGACGAAAAGTTCAGTAGCTCTATAGAGGCAGATCGGATAATGGTAAGCTTGGATTCTTCTGCTATTGCACAGCCCACGCCGGGGCTCCAGATCACTCCGGTAACTTCAGCATAGGCGGCGCACAGGAGTTCTATTTCCCAGAAACAGTCTACTACTGGTCACCTCTTTCTCACGCCCCAAACAGTTAAGACCAGCTTGCCGCGTTTGAGGGAAGTAAGCTCAAAAGAGCTAAGGGTCCGTAGGTAAGCACCCTAGCAAAGCGTGGTTGCCACCCATTTGTGGGATATCAGGTGCATCTGGGATGATTGCCAGCTCCTATGATGTGGGGCATGGGAAAGATGGAAGGTTCTCTTCCGAACCAGTAAGGCAGCAGCCACACGTCTCACACTGCAATCTACGTGAGATGCCAACTCTGCCCCCACATCAAGTTCAAGTATTTTCAAATAGGTTCTTGCAAAGATTCTTCACAGAAGTGAAAGCAAAAGAAAGACATGACGAAAAGGGCAAGTGGCGCACAATCAATAGCATTGGGTGCATTAAAGGCACATGAAAGCCAAAATTGTTCTTTCATGATTCAGATAGAGCATGCAATTGTAAACATTTTTCAACTTTACTCCTTTTATCAAATTTGCTTTATTCTCTTGGTACCCTTTGTTGAAGAAACAGCAGAGCACTACTGGGAGCTAGCTGAACACATTAGATGAGCCATTGACAAAAGGGATATATGTGCAGCTCAGCAGCTATCTCCCAGTAGAGTATTGTCTCTGAGCCTACCTAGGTATGTTTTCCTAACAAAAGACATTAATAGCATGAAGTAAATTAGATAACAGAAGTAAAGTAGAAGTTGTTTAAAATTGTATGCTCTATCATGAAAGAAAAATGTGGTGTTTCATGTCTATTTAAAAAGGATAGAGAGATTTTATAGTAAACTTCTTTATAATATATGGAAAAAATAAAGTGCCTGCACATGCCAGATGCAAGTCCTGGGATATGCCTCCTGATTGGCTGCCTAAAGTCCCTTTACAGTGGGATGTGGCTACTTAAGAAATTATGAGGTAAAATATCTTCCTTTTTATGTTCATGCAATATTTACTAGTCAGCTTTTTACAACTATGCTGCATCACTTTCAAGTGTTTTAGCATATCAGCAATATGTCTCATTGAGCAAAATTTCAATTTGTTAGTATTATTCAACACAATGACAGTGTAACCAAATTTTCAGATTTTGTTTTCATTTCTGAAAGCTCTTGGATAGAACTGGTGAGAGATCAGTTAGAGTTAATTTGAGCTTATGCCAACAATACCTATCGGCTAGATTTAGAGTTTGGCGGCCAAAGGGGTGCGTTAGCTACGCATGCTTTTTTTCTCCCGCACCTTTTAAATACCGCTGGTATTTAGAATTCACAGAATGGCTGGGTTTTCAGTGCGTTAGGCTCCAAAAAGGGAGCGTAGAGCATAATTTAATGCCACTGCAACTCTAGATACCAGCGGTGCTTATGGACGCGGCCAGCTTCAAAAACGTGCTCGTGCACGATATCCCCATAGAAAACAATGGGGCAGATTGAGCTGAAAAAAAACCTAACACCTGCAAAAAAGCAGCGTTCAGCTCTTAACGCAGCCCCATTGTTTTCTATGGGGAAACACTTCCTACGTCTGCACCTAACACTCTAACATGTACCCCGAGTCTAAACACCCCTAACCTTACACTTATTAACCCCTAATCTGCTATCGCTGAAACCTGCATATTTTTTTAACTCCTAATCTGCCGCTCCGTATACCGCCGCTACCTACATTATCCCTATGTACCCCTAATCTGCTGCCCCTAACACCGCCGACCCCTATATTATATTTATTAACCCCTAATCTGCCCCCCACAACGTCGCCGCCAGCTACCTACAATAATTAACCCCTAATCTGCCGATCTGAGCTCACCGCTACTATAATAAATGTATTAACCCCTAAAGCTAAGTCTAACCCTAACACTAACACCCCCCTAAGTTAAATATAATTTTTATCTAACTAAATAAATTAACTCTTATTAAATAAATTATTCCTATTTAAATTTAAATACTTACCTGTGAAATAAACCCTAATATAGCTACAATATAAATTATAATTATATTGTAGCTATTTTAGGATTTATATTTATTTTACAGGTAACTTTGTAATTATTTTAACCAGGTACAATAGCTATTAAATAGTTAATAACTATTTAATAGTTACCTAGTTAAAATAATTACAAAATTACCTGTAAAATAAATCCTAACCTAAGTTACAATTAAACCTAACACTACACTATCAATAAATAAATTAAATAAACTACCTACAATTATCTACAATTAAACCTAACACTACACTATCAATAAATAAATTAAATACAATTCCTACAAATAAATACAATTAAATAAACTAACTAAAGTACAAAAAATAAAAAAGAACTAAGTTACAAAAAATAAAAAAATATTTACAAACATTAGAAAAAAATTACAGCAATTTTAAACTAATTACACCTACTCTAAGCCCCCTAATAAAATAACAAAGACCCCCAAAATAAAAAAATGCCCTACCCTATTCTAAATTACAAAAGTTCAAAGCTCTTTTACCTTACCAGCCCTTAAAAGGGCCCTTTGCGGGGCATGCCCCAAAGAATTCAGCTCTTTTGCCTGTAAAAAAAACCATACAATTCCACCCCAACATTACAACCCACCACCCACATACCCCTAATCTAACCCAAACCCCCCTTAAATAAACCTAACACTAAGCCCCTGAAGATCTTCCTACCTTGTCTTCACCATGCCAGGTATCACCGATCGTTCCAGGCTCCGAAATCTTCATCCAAGCCCAAGTGGGGGCTGGCAATCCATAATCCGGCGGCTGAAGAGGTCCAGAAGAGGCTCCAAAGTCTTCATCCTATCCGGGAAGAAGAGGCGATCCGGACCGGCAACCATCTTGATCCAAGCGGCATCTTCTATCTTCATCCGATGACGACCGGCTCCATCTTGAAGACCTCCACCGCGGACCCATCTTCTTCTTCCGACGACTTCCCGACGAATGACGGTTCCTTTAAGGGACGTCATCCAAGATGGCGTCCCTCGAATTCCGATTGGCTGATAGGATTCTATCAGCCAATCGGAATTAAGGTAGGAAAATTCTGATTGGCTGATGGAATCAGCCAATCAGAATCAAGTTCAATCTGATTGGCTGATTCAATCAGCCAATCAGATTGAGCTTGCATTCTATTGGCTGTTCCTATCAGCCAATCGGAATTCGAGGGACGCCATCTTGGAGGACGTCCCTTAAAGGAACCGTCATTCATCGGGAAGTCGTCGGAAGAAAAAGATGAGTCCGCGGTGGAGGTCTTCAAGATGGAGCCGGTCGTCATCGGATGAAGATAGAAGATGCCGCTTGGATCAAGATGGTTGCCGGTCCGGATCGCCTCTTCTTCCCGGATAGGATGAAGACTTTGGAGCCTCTTCTGGACCTCTTCAGCCGCCGGATTATGGATTGCCAGCTCCCGCTTGGGCTTGGATGAAGATTTCGGAGCCTGGAACGATCGGTGATACCTGGCATGGTGAAGACAAGGTAGGAAGATCTTCAGGGTCTTAGTGTTAGGTTTATTTAAGGGGGGTTTGGGTTAGATTAGGGGTATGTGGGTGGTGGGTTGTAATGTTGGGGGGGTATTGTATGTTTTTTTTTACAGGCAAAAGAGCTGAATTCTTTGGGGCATGCCCGCAAAGGGCCCTTTTAAGGGCTGGTAAGGTAAAAGAGCTTTGAACTTTTGTAATTTAGAATAGGGTAGGGCATTTTTTATTTTGGGGGTCTTTGTTATTTTATTAGGGGGCTTAGAGTAGGTGTAATTAGTTTAAAATTGTTGTAATTTTTTTCTAATGTTTGTAAATATTTTTTTATTTTTTGTAACTTAGTTCTTTTTTATTTTTTGTACTTTAGTTAATTTATTTAATTGTATTTATTTGTAGGAATTGTATTTAATTTATTTATTGATAGTGTAGTGTTAGGTTTAATTGTAACTTAGGTTAGGATTTATTTTATAGGTAATTTTGTAATTATTTTAACTAGGTAACTATTAAATAGTTATTAACTATTTAATAGCTATTGTACCTGGTTAAAATAATTACAAAGTTACCTGTAAAATAAATATAAATCCTAAAATAGCTACAATATAATTATAATTTATATTGTAGCTATATTAGGGTTTATTTTACAGGTAAGTATTTAGCTTTAAATAGGAATAATTTATTTAATAATAGTTAATTTATTTTGTTAGATTTAAATTATATTTAACTTAGGGGGGTGTTAGGGTTAGGGTTAGACAGCTTTAGGGGTTAAAAAATGTATTAAAATAGCGGTGAGCTCCGGTCGGCAGATTAGGGGTTAATGTTTGAAGTTAGGTGTCGGCGATGTTAGGGAGGGCAGATTAGGGGTTAATACTATTTATTATAGGGTTATTGAGGCGGGAGTGAGGCGGATTAGGGGTTAATAACTTTATTATAATAGC
The DNA here is from genome assembly GCF_027579735.1 of Bombina bombina. NCBI lineage: Eukaryota > Metazoa > Chordata > Amphibia > Anura > Bombinatoridae > Bombina > Bombina bombina. Next base: position 553,970,666 of record NC_069502.1, read on the forward strand.
GGCGCGGTCCAGTCGGCAGATTAGGGGTTAATAAGTGTAGGCAGGTGGAGGCGACGTTGAGGGGGGCAGATTAGGGGTTAATAAATATAGGGGTCGGCGGTGTTAGGGGCAGCAGATTAGGGGTACATAAGTATAACGTACCTTGCGGCGGCGTGCGGACGGCAGATTAGGGGTTAAAAAATTTTAATAGAGTGGCGGCGATGTGGGGGGACCTCGGTTTAGGGGTACATAGGTAGTTTATGGATGTTAGTGTACTTTAGAGCACAATAGTTAAGAGCTTTATAAACCGGCGTTAGCCCAGAAAGCTCTTAACTACTGACTTTTTTCTGCGGATGGAGTTTTGTCGTTAGATTTCTAACGCTCATTTCAGACACGACTCTAAATACCAGTGTTAGAAAGATCCCATTGAAAAGATAGGATACGCAATTGATGTAAGGGGATCTGCAGTATGGAAAAGTCGCGGCTGGAAAGTGAGCGTTAGACCCTTTAATGACTGGCTCCAAATACCAGAGGGCGGTAAAAACCAGCATTAGGAGCCTCTAACGCTGGTTTTGACGGCTACCGCCCAACTCTAAATCTAGGCCTATGTTTGCACACTTTGCCATATTGGTGACATAACTTATGCGTATATTTTGGGTAATTCGGAAGATTAATTTCCTTGTGCCCAAGATTGCATGCAGTGACTTAGATCATATGAGTTCTGCTACTGTTGTACATCAATGTTGAAGAACTGTTGCTGAGTGTTATGACTCATCATACAAAACTTGCATAGCTCAAGTAGTATGACAGCGCCTATGCAATGACAATTACTAGCTATTATATAGTAACGGGAATATCCTCAGTTTCCTATGATTGCAGTTACTATGTGTACCAGTCTACAGAGCTGTTAATGGCTGCCTTGTTTCATCCAACCATTTTAGTTGTTGTATTACAATTTTTTGCTTCTTGGATGGTCACCCTAAAGGTTATATGTCGAGAGGGTATGGATTAAGGTACTTGCAGTCAGTGATGCAGACAGGGTTAAGTTCACTGGGCAGGAGTAAGGAATAGCAGTGGTTGGGGTTTTATTGTGTGGGTGGTAAAACTCAGACAGAGGATCTTATATTTCTGCTCCCTGCATTGGATTTCCCCTCCTCCCCCTATTGAATGACTAGCAATGCAAGTTAACCCAACTACAAGTAGCCCGGCCCCCAGAGCAACTACCTCTAACACAACTACCCAAACTCCAAGAACAATTAATCCTAATCTTGTCTAACCTGACTCCCCAAGAAAAATTAGACCATACCACATTAACATGAACACCCAGAGCACTTAAAGGGATATGAAACCCAACAAAAATTTATTTTGTGATTCAGACAGAGTATACTATTTTAAAAAAGTTTCCAATTTACTTCTATTATCAAATTTGCTTTGTTCACATAACATTCTTTGTTGAAGAGATACCTAGGTTGGCATACGGAGCACTACATGGCAAGAAACAGTGCTGCCATATAGTGTTCCACAAATGGTCCGGCTCCTATCATGGTGATGATACTTTATTGCAACAATATGAACTATATCAAATAAACAGGGAAAAAATATATTGCAACAATATGAAAGATATCAAAGAATCAAGAAAAAAATGGCATTTTCAGACAAGTGTTTGAATACATCTTATCCACACTATTTATTATATTGTTTTTATTTCCTTAGATTTCTAATTCTATTTTACTCTCAAAGGTAATTATTTTGGAAATATTTGGCCGAATAAACTTATATTCGATGTGTGGATCTCTAGATAAATGTATGCTTTCAAAAGCAGCCATGTGGAAATGAAAATAACTAGCAATTTTTGTTCACTGAAAAGTACTTTTAATTTAAACAAAGTAAGAACTATACAGTATAAGAAATTAGATACATACTTACATATCCTGTGATGCCCTGTGCACCAATATGGTGTTTATTGCTTCTGTGAACACAAAGGCCTCTAGTTATCATGGTCTGTTGGACCTGATCCGACAGTGCGGATCAGGTCCGACAGACCTCGCTGAATACGGCGAGCAAGAGCTGCTGGTGCAACGCCGCCCCCTGCAGACTCGTGGCCAATAGGTGTACTCGATCGGGTTAATTTCCGGCGATGTCTGTCCTCCTGCTCAGAGCAGATGGACAGGTTATGGAGCAGCAGTCTTTGTGACCGCTGCTTCATAACTGCTGTTTCTGGCGAGCCTGCAGGCTCGCCAGAAACACGGGGCATCAAGCTCCATTAGGAACTTGATAAATATGCCCCATAATGTGTGTCATACAAACCACCACCAACTCTCTGAGAAGGTGTGGTGTTTAAATACTGGTGCACGGGCCCACACAGGATACGTGCATATGCCACAGGAAACCAGTATTAACTTTTACTATAATCATTTTTGCTAATGAAAGTATATTGCAAAAATGCTTCTATTTCACATTGAAATACACCTGTGCACATTTCAATTTTGACCATTCTATCCCTTTAACAATTGCTAAGTAAACACTTTTCTATTTATTCTGACAAATTATCTAGTCTGGAATTACTCTTTTAATTGCTGATAGAGGCATATGCGGTTAAACATTTTTTTTTAACTTTGTTCAAGAACATTATGAATCATTATCTTCTTAATTGTCTAAATGTTTACCAGATACACTAAAAGAAATGGTGAAATATAAATAAATATAAAGCACATTTGATAAATAGCAGGATGGACATTGCTGCATTACAGAGGAGCAAATTGATTTAATCAAAGTATATATTTATATTTACGGTATTCTTTACAATTCCGTAGCTTGTATTATTCTGTCTGATACTTAAGTATGTATATAGGAATGTAGATATACCTTTTGTTTTTTGTTCAGACATAGTTACCATTTTACCCCAAGAATGATATAGAATTACAAAAGGCTTCAAGAGAGGGAGGAGTTTTCCTCTGAGAAATTCCCTTTAAAGGTATACCAAACACACCTGCAAAAGTATTGATTGAATTTGGAGCCGGAAGAAGCCCCATAGCCTTAGGGGTGAAACGTGCGTAGCTGTCTGAAGCAATTGTTTGGAAACTCATGAGACTGAGACTGCTGGTGTAAATATCCAAGATAGCTGCAATTTGGAGGCTGTGAATAACTGCTAAATAATCGGAGATCACGAAGAAGTGCGAGAGGAGCACCCCTGGAGGTGCGGCACCGCGATAGTGGGACTCTCAAATAATCGCAAGTACAACCGCTACGGCGGAATTTACTTTCAGACACAGTTATTGTTATATTGAGCCAAGAACTGGTGAATACTTTACCGCTACGGCGGAGCTTGATTTTCTAACAACTTGAAGTATTGCTGATAGCCAAGAACTGGTTAAATACTTACCGCTATGGTGGAATTGTTAGTTTATACAGTGTCTTTAAGTTAAGTTTGGATTATAGCTTGCATCACAGCAGAATATTACTTTCATCAACTTCAGAATTAACAAGGAAGTTTAAACAACCCAATTGCAGGCTGTCTTCAAGCAACAGCAACATTTTATTTTCTAAGTTGCTACATTATTATTGATCTGTTGGGAAGTCTCTTTTCCACCTACCGGGACTTATATTACCTGTGGTGACAAACAGGTTTTTGTTTTTGTTATTTTCATTATTTAGTTTTTAGTTTTTACTTTACTCTAATTTATGTTCTTCCAGCTGGTAGGAATTTTCATAGTGCACTATGATAGGAATTGTTTTGAGTACCCATCAGGTTGTTTTAATATTAACCTCATGTTTTTCCAATAAACTGCTTTTTTAATGCTCTTTTGGTTGCAGCATATGTCTGACACTTTTTGAATTATTTTTCTTATGTCTCTATAAGGTTTACCACTCTAGGATTGTTTATCCCATTACACTCGTTGGGATTGTTTAGTGCTGGATAGGAGAGGCTTATCATTTCTATTTGTTCTGAGTAAAAATGTACTACTTTCCCCTTGCACCAGAGGTCTGATAAGTACTAATAATTCAGACCTCTGTCAACTACCTTCTTTTTATTGGTAAAACTGATTGTGCTGACAACAACCCCTTCTTTTTATTTATATATATATTTATTTATGAATACATAGAACATATTCTGCTTTGTGAAGAACATTGAAATGTGAAATATTCATATTTTCATGCCGGGTTAGCGCACCTGAGAATATGCGATTGTGATTGTGCCCGAGTAGGATGTTTTTTTTTCAAATTTTTTGCTCCATTGACTTCTATAGGGGAATATGTGAACGCGCGCGTCTATTTTCGGGCTTTTTGCTCTTGACGGGTTAGCATACGAGCGAGCAAAAACAGCTTACTTTCAATTCATAATATGAGTGCAACCCCACACACGCAAAAAGCTTACTTCTAGCACAGTTAACGCTCAAACAGGAGCATTAATTAGCGCTCCACTTGTAATCTGGCCCTATGTGTTCATTGAATAATTGAGATCACTGTGGAAAACTCTATATAGCATAAGTATAAAACAACCATTTACCATCTTGGGAAATATTAATGCTCAGGTGCACAAATTATATGAACTTGCACAGTTCGGCAGCCTTGAACCACCCATCCTCCTCAATCTTTTGGTCAGACAAGTGATTGGACCTTTTTTGGGTGATTAAATGGTACAGACATGGATCCTTTGACAGTTGGAAACATATTTGTACCTTATTTACTGCTAAATGGTACCTATTAGTTCCTTAAGGTGTAATTATGACCCATTGAAAGTACAACCACAGCAGTATTCACAAATGGACCCCAACTGTACCCTTTTTTCTGACAGTGTATCAGTTTAAGGATTAATATTTATATTATTATCATTAATTTGTATAGCGTTGAAATGTTCCCTACCACTGAGTACAAAAATAGGGGTATACAATGACACCGATTTTTAATGATACAAATACATAAAAGACTCCACAAAACTTAGGTTTATGTTTCATAGTTGATTGCTTCTCTCTTTCCTCATTTATAATTACAAATATGTTATCTTAATTACCAGGCGAACCACTTTGTAGACTGATATTTTTTTCCTTCTGTAGATTTGGGAGATTATGTATTCCTTTAACTTTCTACATATATTCCTGGATGGTGCAAACTGATCAAAGCACTTGCACGTGACTTTCTACTCATTAATATCCTGTACTTTTATTTGAAATTTAGTGTATAATTATATATTTTCTTCTTTTATAAAAGGTGACCTGACATTAGATTGGTTCCGTAAATCAAGTTATGTGATTTACAGGTTATTTTTTGGATTTGTTTTATTAAAATTTCAAATGTTTTGTATCTTGGCTTTTTGCCATTTCATATTTTAATGTAAAGACTAACTATAATTTTTGAAACATGTTACCCTGAGAGAAGTACACAGAAACAGAGGTTTATCTGCAAAGGATCCAAACATCTGAAAACAGCAGAGAAAAGTCTCTCACTAATGCATTACACCTGTCAGGCAAGGATGAAAAATAGAGTGGAATGCTTGCTGACAATTCACTATTTTCCTAGACCTTTCCAATGAAATATTGTTTTACAAGAATTAAAACAATTTTATTTAATCACAAAGTATTGTTTAAAAGTAGCATGCAATGGAAACTTCTAATGCAACATATCATTCAGGAAACATGTTAATGGAGAAGGGAATTTAGACCACAGAGATTTTAATTCTTCCACTAATTCTTGTTTAAATTGGCACTCTTGTCAAAGATCTTCTGATAGCTCCCATAATATAAATCTGCCATTGTAATTAATTCATTCATTCATTATTTGAAAATGTCAAACAAAAGACCAGCTCTGCAAAGTATCCAGGAACTGTTCAGGTGAGTTGAAGAGATTATGCAATATATTTGCATTATTTGACTTTAGGTAAACTCAGTAGTTCTATGGTCAACAGAAACAATTAGGAATTAAAAAAAAGAAAAGTTATAATGTATCTTTGTTTTGTTTTTACCTTTAAACCATAGACAATACAAATCCTTCCAAGTTTTACTTGGAAGACTTCCAATGTTTGTTTCTATGTGAAATTATTAATAGCTGGCTACAAAATATTTCCTTTTACCATATCTTGTTGTGCTACACAGAAATGTAATATAAAAAAAAAAGGTACGTAACATAAATTCTGTGATGTACATAGCAAATGGCAGCATGGGATTAATTTTTCCTAAATATTTCAAACTGATCATTTATTGTCCCACATTTAGAATCAGTTCCCTAAACAACAACAGAATACAACGCCATAACGGCAGTAAAAGGTTAAGATTTTATATCTATATTTTTCTTAATAACTACAATATTTTTCTTAAAGTGATGGTAAATTCTCTCCTTTTTAAAATCAGATTCGGAATGTTAGTGATATTTCATATAGAGTTTAATTCATTTGTTTATCAGTTGTAACAAAGATGCACCATAACTTACTTTTTAATATATATATGAAATTCAAATACCCCGCGCTCCCACTTCAAAACTCAATTTTTCCTTTGAGCTAACATATTGAATTGTTGTCCAATCAGTGCTCTAGCTACAACAAAAGTGCCATTCGGGGAGAGCGCTGATTGGAAAACAATTCAAACCGTTGACTTTTGAAGTGGGCGGCGGAGCGTGGGGTATTTGAATTTCACATTTATATTAAAAAGTAAGTTATGGTGCAACTTTACAACTGATTAATTAAACTCCATCTAAAATATCACTATCATTCTGGATCTTAAAGGATCTTTAAGGGACAGTATACACCAATTTTCATATAGCTGCATGCAATAGATACTACTATAAAGAATAATATGCACAGATACTGATATAAAAATCCAGTATAAAACCGTTTAAAAGCTTACTTAGAAGCTCCCAGTTTAACTCTGTTAAAAAGTTAGCTAGAACACCCACTTTTAGTGGGAAATAACAGACACTCCACCCCTACCCCTTCCTCTGTATATGAAAATACTCTTTACACAAACAGGAGCAAGCTGGAATAGGTATACCTTGGTATTCTCCTAAAACTTTGGGGCTTGGTTAGGCGTCTGAAAATCAGAGCAATGTTATTTAAAAATAAGCAAAACTATACATTTTGAGAGAAAAAAAACCTGTATGAGTGTAACAATCTGTATGAAATGTGCTATCAAACATCTCTTATAGTAATATTGCATGTCGGAATGAAAATGCTCCAGGGAACTACCTGGGTTGTGACCATAATTATATACAATCAAAAGGGAGCACTTTCACTTCATATGATATTTGTGAGTATGTTTGTAATACCCCTCTATGGCCATAGGGTGGCAACTTTTATATGCAGAGGGTGAAAGTGAACATATCACAAGGCAGAAATATATTTCACAAAGTACTAAGTGAACAAAAATATTGAGTGACTTCAAAAGAAGTAAGAGAGAACATTACTGGTTAGAAGAGGCAGAGGGAGTCCGCTCTGGGCTACACAAAGGAGGTAAGTGGTGCAGTTGTAACACGGAGGTCTGTGTAGCCGGTGAGTTTCAGCGTGTGACATCACTGCAATGTCCGTGAATAGTTTTGGAAGAGCACAAAGTAGCTTGTTCCAATAAGGCTTAGGAAATGAAGCTCCTAGTAGAAGCGTCAGCAGGAAAAATTACCAAGCAATGAATATTGCATGGTACAAAGTTATATACAGGTAACTATGACCTATACCCTCCCCTTAAAGGCACAGAAAGGAGAGAAGGGGAAAAAAATCACACAAAAAACATGACAATGAGCTATAAAAATGGATCAGCTACAAAACATTTATGCAAAGAAAAATTGAGTGTATAATGTCCCTTTAAAGGAGAGAGTTTACCATCACTTTAACACAGCGGTTCCCAATCTGTGGTATGCGTACCCCTAGGGGTACTTGGCTGACCGGTTGAGGATACGTGAAAATGTCGGGGGGAGCACTCTCAATGGGTCATCAACTAATAACCTTTGGGGAACTGTGGAAGGAGCGCTTAGCCGGAAAGTGACAAGAGAAGTCCTGGCCTGGCATATAGGTAGATAGGAGCCCCTGTACCTGAAATATGTGGATCGGGTGTGGATGACTCTGGTCCACATATTAATGATCACCCTGTGTCACCAGACAGCTTAGCCTCCTGTTCCACCCACCCCCGTGTCATGCACAAAATTTTGACTGCGAGTGCGCAGTTAAAAGCAGCACTGCAGCAGCATAGCTGCGTGGACGCGTGTGGTAGAGCCGTGGAGGTTGCGAGTCACACAGTGGAGGCGGGTCTGCATCCCCAAATAAGTTATAGTCAGTGCCGGGAAGTAAAGTACTGCTGCTAGCGCTTGCTTGATTCAGATTGCTTCACTTCCAACTAAAAACGTCCATAGTGGCTGGGTGGTTAATATTGATCTGATCTCACAAGTTTAAATATTTATTTTTATAATCTGATCTCACAAGTTTAAATATTTATGTTTATGATCTGATCTCACAAGTTTAAATATTTTTTTTTTATGATCTGATCTCACAACAAGTTTAAATATTTATTTTTATGATCATTACACTTTGACTCCCTCCCAGGGCTGTGTTTAGGGGCAACCAGGCAGCTGCCAGGGGCGCCAGCCACACAGCAGGGCTCCTCCTGAGAATGAGATCTGAGCTTTAATCCTGTTGATACACGTCCAGTCGTATGCCATTCAGGTATAGCTTACCTCCCCTATAAAAAATTGCTTCCTTTATTTTGAGGGATGGGTGGGGGTAATGAAGAGGGGGGGTACTCATAAATGAAAAGCCTAATCAAGGGGTACAGGAGAGAAAAAAGTTTGGGAACCGCTGCTTTAACATATTAGCAGCGTGGGAAAACATTGAACACATTAACTCCCTGTTTTCTACAATTGTTTTTTAAAAGTCTCACTCCATTAAACACAGCTAGCTACTGTCCTTTTCCTCTAAGATTCGAAAAACTACAGGAAAGGGGGGGAAAACAAAGGAAAGTTATGAAAGTGTATGACAAAGATATTAAGCTGTGCATAATTAAATCTTTTATATTACAATCTTAAAGTGTTTAATGTCCCTTTAAATGCAAGTTAAATATTTATTTTGTATGCAGTTCTTATCATCATGATCTTTGTTTAAAATCTGCTCCTCAGAACACAGTTAAACCTTTTTTCTTCTCACTTTTTTCAACTCCACCTAAAGGTGAATCATCCATTAAAGTGTTTATGACATAATATTATTTGACACAATGTAAAATTAAGATGACAAATAAATTGTGAGCATGCTCAAACTCATCTCATATCCTTAGATTTCCCCTGCACAGCAGTAGGAAGAGCTTTTAAAATAAAGTAATGAATAACAAGTTATACAGGTTTTATATAATTAAATAAACTAAATACAGAATCTCCTGTTTTTCATAAGGGATTAAATGCCTTATATGTGTTAGTTGCTAGCAGTCTGAATAAAACACACACACACACACACACACACATATATATATATATATATATATATATATATATATATATATATATGCTACTTACCCCCTTCACTGTGCGAGGTTCTGATGGTTTCTTTAACGGAATAAGAACGGGGCTCCCATAGGGGCCTATGGAAGTGTGCAATGCTTCCTAGCAATGGGAACACAAGCTCTTGTTCGCATTGCGATTAACTTGTAATAACAGTGCACAATCATTTATTGTGCACTGGTATTACAAAGTGGATTGCCAATATCGCTTGCTTGGAAGTGATATTTAGTGCTCCACTTGTAATCTGGCCCATCATTTTCACTTTCTTGTCCCTTTAAGTATAGACTTGTATTAAAAAATAATCTGTATGAAGAGCGTATTTGATGCCACCTGTGTCTATGATCTATGCACTTCTCTATGTAATGTCATTATAAAATAAAAAAATGGCAAAATACGCTATCAATTTGCTACATAGTGCTAGAAATAGATCACTACAAGTTCTAGGCCCACCAAGAAGACCACCATCTGTTGTTTTGTTTTTTAAGAGATATGAACATTAACATTAAACTTTATTGATTAAGAAAGCACATGCAGTTTTACAAAAATTCCAGTTTACTTCTATTATCAGATTGTCCACAGTCTTTTATGTGCACAACTTCTGAGGAACCAGCTACCACTGAGCATGTGCACAAATTCACAGTGTAAACATATGTAAGTCTGTGATTGGCTGATGACTGTCACATGAAACATAGAAATGACGTATTGAAGTAATTTAGAAATGTGTTCATTTAAAATTCAAAATTCAGTGCTATTGCATTGTCTTTTTTATTATGCAATTCAACTGTATTTAAAGGACCTTTGAAGTAAGCTCCAAACTAAAGAAGCTTTGAATATAAGGGTCATTATGCTTTCAGCTAGCTCCAAGTACTCTAACTGGAGTACCTGGAGCTAGCTAAAAGCACAATGACCCTTATATTCAAAGTTTCTCCAGTTTGGAGAGAAATTCTAGTTCAGACTTTGCAAAGACTGAACTCACTGGATTTTCAAATTAATTTCTATCCTTGATTATGTAAATATCCTACCACACTGAGAGCTAACTAGATTGGTAGCTACACATATATTTGTCTTGTCATTGTTTCACATGGGCCCTGATATCCAAAACCTCTCTGATCAGGTGAAATATTCTAAAATGATTCTCCAGCACTGCGAGATCCCTAGTGAAATTTTCAAAAGGCAGATTTTGCTTTACTTCTCCAAGAGGTGTTCCCTGCATTTCTGAATGTGAAGCAGAGACAAGCCAGTGCAATATAGCACTGCATGACATGACAGTTCTGCTGCATTTACACTTTGGGCTAGATTTATGAAGCCCCTACGGCAGCAAGTTCTCACAAGAACCAGACCGCTGCTTGATAACGCTCTTCGCCACCTCTAAACTGGCGAAATTCAATCTCCTCGGTCGAGTCCGACCGAGGAGATTGACAGCTCCTGCCCGCGCGTGATTGGCTGTGCGCGGGCAGGGGGCGGGATTGCACGCGAGCGCAAAATTGCGCTCGTGTGTAATGCCAAATACCTGTGGGTAATTTCGCCAAGCCACAGGCGAGCTGAGGCGTACAGGGGCGAGTATACGCGCCCCTGTACGCCTCAGCTATAATAAATCTAGCCCTTTGTGTTTTCAGTGTGGCAAGATATGTACATATTCTTTTTCATAAAAAAGGATACAAAATTTATTTGAAAATGTATGTGAATGTAAAAATGTTCTATCTAATCATTCACATTGAAAATGTATTATTTTTTTAGACTGTATTAAAATTTATTCTACAGATATATTTGCAACATATTTCAATTTTGTAAAGTTGTGTTAAATTGCAATGAAATTTTCACAGGTCTCATTTTAAATAATATTTCTATTAAAACAAGCCTTACATTTTTGTTACAGTTGCCAAGAACAGTTGGCTACAAACTGTTACCCCTGGTATTCAGTCAAAAGAAAATAACTTTGTTAAAACTCATTTTGATCTAATCCTTATAGTTATTTATGTTATGTACTGATTTAGATTTGTTAATTTACATTTGATGGAATTATGTTTAATCTTTCCAGCAGATTAACCAAACATGAACAAAAGAATGCACGAAAAAGGAGAGCAGCAGGTACAACTCCAGAGTCGTATTGAAAGTAAAATCAATAGACTTTATTAGACCATCTTTAAAAACATGCATACAGACATGGCAGGTGGAGGACAGTCAGGCTGACGCGTTTCATGCCCCCTAAAGGCGCTTACTCATAGACTACAGTCTATGCCTAAACCCATATCCTTTATAGACAGAAGCAGCAACTATGTTAACCGCTTAGTGCCCAAAAAATGTAACAAATAGAGTTAAAAACATCCTCAAAAATAGATATAAAGTAATCATTGCTCATACTAATATCCTAATATGGACTTTATCAAACCAGTGACTTATAAAGAAATAAATGTTATTTTCATATAGCAATAAAAATAATGATACAAATATTCATAAGGGAAATATCAAAAACTGGATATTAAGATGTTAATTATCTATAAAAAAAAAGTTGACATCACATTCTCTATTCATGCCTAATGGAGAGCGTGTACACAGTTTGAGAATCCAATATAACTTTTTTTTCTCAAGAATCTTATCCTTGTTGCAACCCCTTAAAGGGATAGTGGCCATATCAATGACTTGTAGTGAAAGGTTCGCTATATTGGTTAAATGAAAATTATTAAAGTGGTCTGCCACAGCTGAATCCTTATTGAAATTTTTACATCTCTGACATGTTCATTAAAACGTGTCCTGACTGTGTGTGTAGTTTTACCAGAAAAAGAAAGAGTGATAGGAGATAAAGCGCAAAAAATGCTTAAACCTTTTAATTATAGACCTCTATGAGAGGGATATGCTCAATAGCAATGTATATCTAATACGGGTCAAGACTAATAAAGATTATTTTGTATCTTATACAGATGACAGAATAAATTATATAAAGAAGAACAATTGCAAATGGCAGAATAAAAATGAAAATAAATTTATTATGTTAAAACATTTAAAATTCTAAATCAATAGCAGCTAAATATTTATAAATATAAGGGCAGAGAAAGGGTCGGCCGACCCTGTATATTAAGAATATTGGGGTACCCCGTTAAAAAGTGAGAGAAAAATAGCTTTCTAATGAGAGAAAAAAGCTTTCTAATGATCTGAGGCCGAAATATTGTGTGCGTGGTCCAAGTACAATAATATACCCTTGAGGGAATCTGATTGGAGGATATAAATCAGTCTTTTTTCTTAATATCAATCTTCTATAACTTGGAGTATTTGTTCAATGCGAAAAAAGTTATCTTCTTTTTGTGATGGTAATAGTCTTTGGTGTGAGAGATATACAAGTTGGTACTTACTGTCTGCCTCGAGCTTACCCGGCAGACCGGTCCTGGAGCCTATCCATCGTCTTCCTTGTAACTCCTGTTGAAGTGTTACAGGTCTTTGTTCCAAAGTGATCCTTCTATTGAAGTGTTACATGTCTTTGTTCCAAAATGATCCTTCTTTGCCGTTTCTTGGCTCTGCGGTTCTGCGTGTGCTCACTGAGGTCAGAGCTATCAGTAACTTGTCAGCGGTTTTGAGCGTAAGTAGCTGTCAATTGTAGCAGTTCTCACGCTGATTCCTGTTGTCTCCGGATATATATGCTGTCGGGTGGTTAGGTGGTGATTAGCAGTTTAGAGCTCTAAAGGATCTGAAGGATCATTTTGTAGCAAAGACCTGTAACACTTCAACAGAAGGATCACTTTGGAACAAAGACCTGTAACACTTCAACAGGAGTTACAAGGAACATGATGGATAGGCTCCAGGACCGGTCTGCGGGGTAAGCTTGAGGCAGACAGTAAGTACCAACTTGTATATCTCTCACACCAAAGACTATTATCATCACAAAAAGAAGATAACTTTTTTCGCATTTAACAAATACTCCAAGTTCTAGAAGATTGATATTAAGAAAAAAAGACTGATTTTTATCCTCCAATCAGATTCCCTCAAGGGTATATTATTGCACTGGGATCACACACACGATATTGGCCACAGATCATTAGAAAGCTTTTTTCTCTCATTAGAAAGCTATTTTTCTCTCACTTTTTAATGGGGTACCCCAATATTCTTAATATACAGGGTCGGCCGACCCTTGCTCTGCCCTTATATTTATAAATATTTAGTTGATTTAGAATTTTGAATGTTTTAACATAATAAATTTATTTTCATTTTTATTCTGACATTTGCAATTGTTCTTCTTTATATAATTTATTCTGTCATCTGTATAAGATACAAAATAATCTTTATTAGTCTTGACCCGCTTTAGTATTAGATATACATTGCTATTGAGCATATTCCTCTCATAGAGGTCTATAATTAAAAGGTGTAAGCATTTTTTGCGCTTTATTTCCTATCACTCTTTCTTTTTCTGGTTTACTTAATATTGATATCCTAAGGGGGGATATCACAGGAGATTAGGCCTACCTATTCTTACTAGCAGCGCAAGAAACATTTTACCCTTCTGTGTAGTTTTACTTATTGAAAAAAACATAAGTTACATGTAAGAAGATATACTACATACTTGAAACCACAATTGGCATAAAAATCTGTTATATTTTTTCCCATTTACTTGGCAAAGAAAATGATCTTCTTGAATGATATTAGGACAGGTTAAGCAGGTTCTAACACCGCATATTTATTAAATTGTTGGGTATTGTTTTTAACCAATCTTGGAGACAAGATTTGTGCCAACGTTTTTGATTTTTTTTTAAACACATTTGCAATTTTTAATGTAAGGTTAAGGTATCTCATCAGCATACAACAAATGTAAATGTTTCTTCAAAATTTTAACAATGTCATCATATTGCTGACTAAAAGGAGTGGAAAATACAATCGCTTCATAAAAAATTGCTATTCTGTTTATTTTTTGTTGCAATTCCCTTATAATTTCTAACAGAGTTTCTATATTCCTCTAGTTTTTTAAATGTGTAACCTCTTTCAGTAAGTCTGTCCCTAAGTTCAATTGATTGTTGTTCATAAATGTTATCTGACTTAGTATTACGTCTAATTCTTATGAATTGTGACTTGGGTATGGAATGAACTAAATGTTGAGGATGTTGAGATTGTGCATGCAGAATTGTGTTGCCTGCTGTAGGCTTTCTATAAGTTCTATTAGTAATGACATTCTCAACAATTTGTAGGGTAAGATCCAGGTAATTAACTTGTTCTCGATTGGATTCTCCAGTAAATTTTAAATTAATTTTGTTCTCATTACAATAGGACAAAAAATCCAAAAATCTAACATCATTAAATGGAGTTTTAAAAATGAAAAGCAAATCATCTATATAGCGCACGTATAGTGCAATTTTCTCACACCAGGGATTACTACAGGAATAAATATATAATTGTTCCCACCGTGCCACATAGATATTGGCAAATGATGGGGAAAATTTTGCACCCATCGCCGTGCCGCATGTTTGAAGAAAATATTCGTTGTTAAAAAAAAAATAATAACGTGATAACAAAAATGTAAGTACTTCACATACATATTCAATTTTGGCAGGTTCATAGAGGGAATCTCGCTGCATGAAATATCTTACAGCCATAATGCCTAGATGTTGGGGAATGGAGGTATATAAAGAGGTTACGTCAATAACACCCCAAGAATAGTCAGTTTGCCATTTAATTTGCTCTAAGAAGAGTAATAGATGTGAGGTGTCCTGCAGGTAGCTCAACTGTGACTTAGCTATCGGCTGTAGAATGGAGTCCAGCCACTCAGCTAATGGCTCAAACAATGAGCCAATACCAGCCACAATGGGTCTACCCGGAGGACACCTCACATCTTTATAAATTTTTGGGACATGATAAAAAATGGGACAGACTGGATTGTCGGGTAATAATATGTTAAAGGGACAGTCTAGACCAAAATAAACTTTCATGATTCAGATAGAGCATGTAATTTTAAACAATTTTCCAATTTACTTTTATCACTTTTTTTGCTTTGTTCTTTGGTATTCTTAGTTGAAAGCTTAACCTAGGAGGTTCATATGCTAATTTCTTAGACCTTGAAGGCCACCTCTTTTCATAATGCATTTTAACAGTTTTTAACCACTAGAGGGTGTTAGTTCACGTATTTCATATAGATAACACTGTGCTCGTGCACGTGAAGTTATCTGGGAGCAGGCACTGATTGGCTAAACTGCAAGTCTGTCAAAAGAACTGAAATAAAGGGGCAGTTTGAAGAGGCTTAGATACAAGATAATCACAGAGGTTAAAAGTATATTATTATAACTGTGTTGGTTATGCAAAACTGGGGAATGGGTAATAAAGGGATTATCTATCTTTTAAAACAATAAAAATTCTGGTGTAGACTGTCCCTTTAATATCATCACTAAAAATTCCCAACCATTATACCATCCCTAACAAATTTACCCAATTCACTTTTGAATAAGGAGGTGGGATTTCTTTGAAGTTTACAATACACATTTTCATTTGACAACTGTCTATATGCCTCATCAAAATAAGCATCTTTGTTCATGACTACAATGTTGCCTCCCTTATCCGAATTACGTATAACAATATCATTGTTTTCTTGTAAGGATTTAATAGCTTGATGCTCCTTGTTTTCGGTTTGACCACCGGGGGAGCCTCTTCTGCCTCTTCCGTCGAGGATTCCTGTAAAAAAGATGAAGAGAGAGAAGGGGAAGACAAAGAGGAAGAACATGTGGAAACACATGTACTCCTAAAGCTTGCATCTGAGTCAGTAGAATCCCCCTCATCAGTGCTAAAGACCACTTTTCTATTGCTTTTATTTTTCAATATCGATTTAGGTTGTCCCACTTCGTTTCCTGTGTTTGTTTGGTTCTTTTTCCCAAAATTTGTATTGCTCTTTTGATGGGAATTAAGATTTCTGTTATAAGAATTCTGTCTGCGTACAGCCGCCCAAATATAGACTTTATTTTGTTCATAGTCTTCTTTATCACGTATAAACTTATTGCCTTTTCTAACAGCCTGTTCACCATCAAATTTGTCAAGGAATTCATCCATTTTCTTATAAGAAATATTGAACTTAGCATGTTTTTCAAAGTTCTTTCATCCCTCTTTAGCTGTAGTTAATGGGGCTTTCAGTTTAGTACGTTTCTTTTCTTTAACTTTGATGAGAATGCCAATTAGTTTAAAAGAGCATTCAGTAAGTGCCATATTCCACTCATCCATATCTTTTGAGTCGTCAAATTCAAAGGAGGGGTATTTTTTAATCCTGAGTCCCCTGGGAATGCGCTTACAGTCAAGATACTTTTGAAACGCTATAACATCCCACATCAACTTTAGATCCGTAGACAATATATGCTCCAAACTTTTAAAGGTTTTCCTAATATCCTGCTGATCTTTTTGCTCTTTTTCTATATCCTCTGCAAAAATATTATCAAAGTATTGTTGTGTTCTTATATCAAGCACTGCATGTTGATACTGTGTATCCCATATGTTATGTGCGTCTGTATGAATTTCAGAATTGTCACTAGGTAGATTGATATGTGCCATATTGCAAGTTTCAGTATCTATACCTGCCATGTCTGCAGTATGGTCTGGGTTAACAGGTGTCAAGGGTATAAACAATAGTCTGGTCTTTTTTTAAAAAGGATATATATGATCTTAAATCCTATCTACAGTCGTGAATCTTGTCTCAGCAGTTTGTAGATTTTATATTCATATATAATCCACAACACAAAACCAACTTTCAGAGGCATTCAAAGAAAAAGAAGCATCTTACTTTGTTCCCGTTGTGCTCTCATCCATATAGCCGAAATCTTTGAACATATTGCTGTAGAAATTCACTGCTTATGTCCGGCCAAGCGGTATAGGTGATCCAGCGTTCACAAGAGGAAGTAACTACAGCCCTGCCGTGCAGCTAGCCGATATGTAAACTGTACCTTAGACAGGTAAACGATGACCCTGGACTCCTGGTGTACTGTAGCCAAAGCGGAGGATCAATCCGCATGAATGCACGAAAAGGAGAGCAGCAGGTACAACTCCAGAGTCGTATTGAAAGTAAAATCAATAGACTTTATTAGACTATCTTTAAAAACATGCAAACAGATATGGCAGGTGGAGGACAGACAGTCTGATGCGTTTCACGCCCCCTACAGGTGCTTACTAATAGACTACAGTCTATGCCTTAACCCAAATCCTTTATAGAGAGAAGCAGCAACTATGTTAACCGCTTAGTGCTCAAAAAGGTAACAAATAGAGTTAAGTCCATATTAGGATATTAGTATGAGCAATGATTACTTTGTATCTATTTTGGAGGATGTTTTTAACTCTATTTGTTACCTTTTTGGGCACTAAGCGTTTAACATAGTTGCTGCTTCTGTCTATAAAGGATTTGGGTTCAGATAGAGTGTGATTTTTTAGATTCAGATAGAGCATACAATTCTAGACAACTTTCCAATTTACTTCCATTAACAAAAGTTGTAAAGCCTTTTATATTTACACTTTTTGAGTAACAATCTCCTACTGAGCATGTGCAAGAATTGACAGAATATATGACTATGCATTTGTGATTGGCTGATGGCTGTCACATGATACAGGGGGAGTGGAAATAGACATAACTTTGAAATTTGTCAGAAAAAAATATACTACTCATTTGAAGTACAGACTTAGTGCTATGCATTTGTTGATTATGCAAATCTAATGTATTTCTGGTC
Source organism: Bombina bombina (assembly GCF_027579735.1). Lineage (NCBI taxonomy): Eukaryota > Metazoa > Chordata > Amphibia > Anura > Bombinatoridae > Bombina > Bombina bombina. The sequence continues at coordinate 553,988,776 of NC_069502.1, forward strand.
CTTTAAAAAAAAAAATCCCATTTAATTCTATCATCTAACTTGCTTTGTTCTCTTGGTATCCTTTGTTAAAAACAATAACTAGGTAGACTCAGGAGCAACAATGCACTATTGGAATCTAGCTGCTGATTGGTGGCAGTACATACAGTATATGCCAGTGGCTCAGCTAGCTCCCACTAGTGCATAGTGGATTTTTCAACAAAAGATACTAAGAGAATAATGCAAATTTGATAACAGATGTAAATTGGAAAGTTGTTTTTATGCACTTCCTGAATCATGAAAGAAAGATTTTGTGTTTCATGTCTAAAGGATGCTACCAGCAGATATTAGGATACCCACTGTTATAATAAACAGAAGGATTTTTAAGTATTTTCTTAAATGCATCATGTATGCAGTTGTATAGAGCAAGTCAGCTGGCATAGTAGTAATTACACTGATATAATCAAAATAAAGATAAGGAGACTGCACTATAATAGTGCAACACCTACCTAAGCCCAAGGCAAGGCTAAGTAATACCAGTGCAGGCAAATGTTCGCTGGTATTACAAGTGAGGTGCAATGTGAACGCAACCTCAAATTCGCATTGCACAGAAGCATTGCGCTCAAGAGAAGGCACTTCCATAAGCTCTAATGGGAGCCTCATTCTCATGCCATCATACATGGCATAACAACTAGCTAAGTGAAGGGGGGAAGTTGTGCAGTGATGGGCAGCAAATATAAATATATATGTATAAATTCGCTATCCCCTCAAAATAACTCAACACACAGCCATTAATATCTAAACTGTTGGCAACAAAAGTGAGTACACCCCTAAGCGGAAATGTTCAAATTGGGCCCAAAGTGTCAATATTTTGTGTAGCCACTATTATTTTTTAACCCTCTTGGGCATGGAGTTCACCAGTACTTCACAGGTTGCCACTGGAGTCCTCTTCCACTCCTCCATGATGACATCACGGAGCCGGTGGATGTTAGAGACCTTGCGCTCCCCCACCTTCCATTTGAGGATGCCCCACAGATGCTCAATAGGGTTAGGTCTGGAGACATGATTGGCCAGTCCATCACCATTACCCTCAGCTTCATTAGCAAGGCCGTAGTCATCTTGGAGGTGTGTTTGGGGTCGTTATCATGTTGGAATACTGCCCTGCGGCCCAGTCTCCAAAGGGGGGGATTATGCTCTGCTTCAGTATGTCACAGTACATGTTGGCATTCATGGCTCCCTCACTGAACTGTAGCTCCCCAGTGCCGGCAGCACTCATGCAGGCACAGACCATGACTCTCCCACCACCATGCTGTAGGCAAGACACACTTGTCTTTGTACTCCTCACCTGGTTGCCACCACACAAGCTTGACACCATCTGAACCAAATAAGTTTATCTTGGTCTCATCTGACCACAAGACATGGTTCCAGTAATCCATGTCCTTAGTCTGCTTGTCTTCAGCAAACTGTTTGCAGGCTTTCTTGTGCATCATCTTTAGAAGAGGCTTCCTTCTGGGATGACAGCCATGCAGACCAATTTGATGCAGTGTGCGGCATATGGTATGAGCACTAACAGGCTGACTCCCCACCCCTTCAACATGGTCGACCATGGCAAGGCCTGTTCTGAGTGAAACCTGTCCTGTGAAATCGCTTTATGGTCTTGCCAACCGTGCTGCAGCTCAGTTTCAGGATCTTGGCAATCTTCTTATAGCCTAGGCCACCTTTAAGTAGAGCAACAATTCTATTTTTTCAGATCCTCAGAGAGTTATTTGCCTTGAGGTGCCATGTTAAACTTCCAGTGACCAGAATAAGAGAATGTGAGAGAGATAACACCAAATTTAACACACTTGCTCCCCATTCACACCTGAGACCTTGTAACACTAACGAGTCACATGACACCAGGGAGGGAAAATAGATAATTGGGCCCAATTTGGAAATTTCCACTTAGGGGTGTACTCACTTTTGCTGCCAACGGTTTAGACATTAATGGCTGTGTATTGAGTTATTTTGAGGGGACAGCAAATTTACACTCTTATACAGACTGTACACTCACTACTTTACATTGTAGCAAAGTGTCATTTCTTCATTGTTGTCACATGAAAAGATATAATAAAATATTTACAAAAATGTGAGGGGTGTACTCACTTTTGTGAGATACTGTACATATATTCCCCTTAGGCCACAATGTAATGTATGTATTTATAGAAGCTCAGGAATTTTTTAGCCTTTGCAGAGACTACACGTGCAGTCAGGAGCCAATGTGCACGCCAAAGCTGCAAATGAGACTACAGCTACGTTTGTGCTGAAGGCCTGAAAGGCCCGGTCGCAGTCGCGATCTCTGCATTCCCCGTTGATAAACCCCTGAATGCTATCCTCTTGTGCTATAATATGCAAACAGCAATAGACAATAATGGCAGACAATAATCTTTTGGGTTAACACTGTAAATGAGCAAGGCACCAAAACCTAGTTTTATGTATTTCATATAGATTGGGATATGATGGCTATTGTTCTTGCAGCAACAGGTTATAAATAAGCTGACCAGGCCTTAAAATATATTTTTGATTTCAATTAGCAATCATACCCTGTATCAATATCCAGCATCACATAGCAAAAAAGGGCTAAATTAAGATGTTTTATTATTGTTCATTTCTTAAATTAAAAAAGTTTTAGAAAATGTACAAAACACTGCACACCTATGAACATACAATCAAAATGTTTTACATAACAAAGCTGAGGCAATAGTGCACTTACTTTAAAAGGTATATGGAGCACTACTAGGTAGGAAATAATGCTGCCATCCAGTGATCTTGTAAATGGATAACATTCTTGCAAAACTATTGCCATATAGTGCGCCAGACACGTGCACGCTCCTGAGTGTACGTCCCTACTTTTCAACACTCATCATTACCCTCCAGGTGCTTAACTTACTTGTTGATCATTTACCTTTAAAGGGAATACAATCAATAGAATCCCCTGAGGAAATCTATATACTGAGTGTCATTGGATAGCAGGTAAGGTATTACCTATATATATGTGTGCAGATAGATAGATATTTAGATAGATAGATAGATGATAGATAGATAGATAGATAGATAGATAGCACAAGTAAATGGATTCATATTCTTTAACCCCTTAACTACTCATGTCGTACAGGGTACGTCTTGCACAAGCTGGTCTTTAAAGATCAGCAATGTACCCTGTACGACATTGGGGTTTAAAGCGGCTGGAAGCTATCCTGATCACTTCCAGACTCTTTCCGGTTATTGCAGTGATGCCTCGATATCGAGGCATCCTGCAATAACAGTGGCCCTCTCTGCACCGGATATTGATGGCTGAAAATCGTTGGTGGGTGGGAGCCAAAGTGGGAGGCGGTTGGGCGGCCATCGATGGCTTTTATGATTAAGAGGGGGGCGGGATCAGGGGCGTAGTCGCCGGGGTGCGCACGGACGCGCGCGCGTGCACGGGAGGTGGCGGGCGTGTGCACGGGGAGGGAGCAGTGGGAACCGCTGCACTACAGAAAAAAAAAACTTCTAAGTGGGAGAAAGGGGGAGGGAATGGGTTAATAAATTGCTAAGGGATCTGGGAGGATGGTCTTTTGGGGGGGAAGCTACACTACAGAAAATAAAAAATAAAATAAAAAAAATATATATATTTTTGTATAAACTGGGTACTGGCAGACAGCTGCCAGTACCCAATATGGCACCAAATAAGGTAGAGGGGGAGGGTTAGAGAGCTGTTTGGGGGGGGATCAGGGAGGTTGAGGGTTAAGGGGGGTACCCTACACCGCAGCATATGTAAATATGCTTTAAAAAAAAGAGATACCTTTTTATTTTAGTACTGGCAGACTTTCTGCCAGTACTTAAGATGGCGGGGACAATTGTGGGGTGGGGGAGGGAAGAGAGCTGTTTGGGAGGGATCAGGGGGTGTGATGTGTCAGGTGGGAGGTTGATCTCTACACTAAAGCTAAAATTAACCCTGCAAGCTCCCTACAAGCTACCTAATTAACCCCTGCACTGCTGGGCATAATACACGTGTGATGCGCAGCAGCATTTAGCTCCCTTCTAATTACTAAAAAGCAACGCCAAAGTTATATATGTCTGCTATTTTTGAACAAAGGGGATCCCAGAGAAGCATTTACAACCATTTATGCCATAATTGCACAAGTTGTTTGTAAATAATTTCAGTGAGAAACCTAAAGTTTGTGAAAAAATGTGTGAAAAAGTGAACAATATTATTTATTTGATCGCATTTGGCGGTGAAATGGTGGCATGAAATATACCAAAAAGGGCCTTTTTTTAAATACTTTGGGATGTCTTCTAAAAAAATATATACATGTCTAGGGATATTTAGGGATTCCTGAAAGATATCAGTATCCCAATGTAACTAGCGCTAATTTTGAAAAAAAAAAGTGGTTTGGAAATAGCAAAGTGCTACTTGTATATTTATTGCCCTATAACTTGCAAAAAAGCAAAGAACATGTAAACATTGGGTATTTCTAAACTCAGGACAAAATTTAGAAACTATTTAGCATGGGTGTTTTTTGGTGGTTGTAGATGTGTAACAGATTTTGGTGGTCAAAGTTAGAAAAAGTTTGTTTTTTTTTCCATTTTTTCCTCATATTTTTTTTTTGTTTTGTTTTAGTAAATTATAAGATATGATGAAAATAATGGTATATTTGGAATGTTTGTTTAATGGCGAAAAAAATGGTTTATAATATGTATGAGTACAGTAAATGAGTAAGAGGAAAATTACAGCTAAACACAAACACCGCAGAAATGTAAAAATAGCCCTGGTCCTTAAGTGAAAGAAATTGAAAAATGGCCTTGACCTTAAGGGGTTAAAAATATTACTCCATATGAGTCAAGCCATACACATATTTTCATGCCTTTTTGGAAAGAAATGCAACAGCGGCACCCAATGCTTACTTCACCCGTATGGGAGCACATTGTACGCCAACCAAAAACTTATAAAAAACATATAAAAGTTTGTATCCTTGCAGTAGAATCATATAAAAGTTTTTCATTCTTGCATGTACCCCACATAAGAGCTTAAAAGGGCATATAAACTCTCTATGTTCACATATAAAGGTTTGTAACTTTACATGAAAACCATGGATTTGCATAATAAACTGTCCCAATTAAACAGTTTTCTAATATAAAAGTATTGAGTGCACCTTTGAGGTGGACATTAAAGGATAAATTGTTTAAGGACATGGTCAGATAGTCCTAATCAGGGGTCACACCTTCACTAGTAAAACATTTACTGCATTGATTGAGGGATACCCTGTATTGGATAAATTATATGATAGGAGCTATACCCTTATTTTAAATAAGGGTCTTCTGATTCTCTATGTAAAGCATAAGGGGGAAACATGGACTCTGTAATGCCCCTTAACCTTCACAGAAAAGCTCCCTGTGTCCATCGATATAGATAATTTGGTACAAATGATTACGTTTCTTAGCTAAAAATCCCTGATGGTTAGTTTTATAGTTATTACATGTACTTTAGATGGATGTGTGAATTCTCATTTAAAAGGGTAGTCTGTTCTATTAAACATTATAAGACATAAAACACTTCAAATTATCCATAAGCGGGCCTTCATCCCTTCTGTTTAAAATGGAGCAATAGCATAATTTATAATCATCACACATTTTCAGTGATACTTTGTGATATCATCATATGGTAAGTTACTGTAAATGTACAAACAGGCTCTATTTACAAAAGTTGTTGTTTTTTCTGCTTAGTACAAGGCTATAAAGACATTTTTACATATAATTTAAAGATAATACTTGTGCTGTATCTACATCCATCATTTTAAACCAAGAGCTATTATTTAATGTGGAAAACTAGATATTTACTTTTTATTTTTAGAGACCATATAAGCAAATTGGGTCTTTCATTTGTTATCCATTCATCAATCCTCTGGAATTGTTTAATAGACAGAACCAGTACAATACTTACATTTTCTCCTGCTTTAGCAAAGTGAAACCATTGCAAACATAACAATTTGCTCAGAGGACCCAGGTCTACACATATATTAGAAAATGTATGAATTTCAAAGAGTGTGCTTTTTCCTAAGAACTACAATACGCACGCTTAAATATTGTAGTTAAAGGGATACTAAACCCATTTTTTTTATTTCATGGTTCAGATGGAGCATGCAATTTTAAGCAACTTTCTAATTTACTCCTAAATGTAGCCACTAATCAGCAATCGCTACCCAGGGTACTGAACCAAAAAAGGGCCAGCTCCTAAGCTTAGATTCCTGTTTTTCAAATAAAGATAGCAAGAGAACAAAGAAAAAATGATAATAGGAGTAAATTAGAAAGATGTTTGAAATTGCATGCTCTATCTGAATCATGAAAGAAAAACATTTGGGTTTAGTATCCCTTTAATAAAGCTTGATTTTTTTTATTTTTTTTTAAATCAATTTTTCTGATGTTTGGACTGTAGGTCTGACTAATCTTCTTTCAGGGCTCAGCATATAGAAGGTCCTTAAAAACTAAAACTAATTTAACTGTAAAATGTTAAAGTTTTGCAATAAAATAAATGGCCAGAAATGAATAGCACTTTTTCCTATGATATAAGCCTTTATAAAGGGAGCTCTGTTTAACTTTATATAAACAAACAAAAATAACATGAGAGCAAAATTCCAACAGCCCTCTACAATTTCATAAGTTTGTATGTTATTCTGAGCCGCTGATTCACCATACAATGATGAAACAAGTGAGTTTTAGTGAGTCAATTTAATAGAATAAAAGGAGAGGCTTAATAAGTTGTGAATTTTTACCATCACTCTCCAGATAGATGCCATATATGGTAAATTAAAGGGAGATTAAACATATATTACTTTGTATATGTACAGTATATATTATGCTACAAACCTGTTCTCAGAGTAAGTAAATTAAATCAAATCACTTTCTAAGTTTGTTTTGAACCCATATGAGTGCTCTACACTTTATCCCTATGGCTGCCCATTGCCCAAGGAACTTTAATTTAAAGGGACAGTCAACAACAGAATTTGTGTTGTTTTAAAAGATAGATAATCCCTTAATTACCAATTCCCCAGTTTAGCATAACCAACACAGTTATACATGTTTTACCTCCTTGTATCAAAGCCACAGCAGACTGACCCCTTATTTCAGTTATTTTGACAGACTTGCATTTTAGCCAATCAGTGCTGTCTCCATGGTAAATTCACGTGCATGAGCTCAATGTAATCTATATGAAACACAAGAACTAATGCCCTCTAGTTGTGAAAAACTGTCAAAATGCATTTAGATTAGAGGCGGCCTTCAAGGTCTAAGAAATTAGCATATGAACCTCCTAGGTTTAGCTTTCAACTAAGAATACCAAGAGAACAAAGCAAAATTGGTGATAAAAGTAAATTGGAAAGTTGTTTATAATTACATGCCCTATTTGAATCATGAAAGTTTTTTTTTTGGACTTGACTGTCCCTTTAAGTTAATATGAGTGGGAAGTACAGCCTGCCCCAATGATTAAGAACACAGGATGGTCTTGCCTTCCTGCTCTGCAAGATCCAGCTATTAGGGCTGGTAATTAAGCATCTTACTGGCTATTTTGCAACCCTATTGTAAAAGGACATTACACCCAAAACTTTTCTTTCATGATTCAGATAGAAAATAACATTTTAAACAAAATTCCAATTCTCTTCTATTATTTAAGTTGCTTTATTCTTCAGATATCCTTTATTGAAGAAATAACAATGCACATGGGTGAGCCAATCACACAAGGAATCTTTGTGCAACCACCAATCATATATGCTTTTCAACAAAGGATTTCAAGAGAATGAAGCAAATTAAATAATAGAAGTAAATTGGAAAGTTGTTTAAAATTGCATGCTCTTTCTAAATCATTAAAAAAAAAAAATGGTTTTCATTTCACTTTAACCTAAATATAACTGTCTTGGGCAATGTTTTTTGGCCATAGAGGGTAAAAGCATTCATAGGGATTTAAAAAATTATGTACATCATGATTTTATATTATGTATTTAAACCAAGAGAATGTTAGCAGTACAATGTATCATGAACATTACAGTTAAATGTTGTATTTTAACTGGCAATACAATAATATTGCTAAATAACATTTCTACATTTAACATTTATATTAAGGAAATATAAAAATCTTAGTGCATGACAATTTAAGAAAAATAATAACTTCCAAAAAGGTCCTTTAGTGCAGGCCCTAAAAGCCACAAAGCCTCCTATTAGCGCGGACGGAGTTCTGTGAAGATGAGGCGTGGGTTAGAGCGTCTCTCCAGCTCGCTATAGGTAAATATAAAGCTAAGTGAACTTTTTTGCCTGTAGCTTTTGAACATTTACCTTAAAGGGACAGTCAAGTCCAAAAAAAACTTTAATTTTTCAAATATGGCATGTAATTATAAACAACTTTCCAATTTACTTTTATCAACAATTTTGCTTTGTTCTCTTGGTATTCTAGTTGAAAGCAAACCTATATGATAATTTCTAAGCCCTTGAAGACTGCCTCTATTTTATTTACTTTTCACAGCAGGGGAGAGCAAGCTCATGTAGGCCATATAGATAGCATTGTGATCACGCCCATGGCTAGTGGCAGACACTTCACTAATTGGCTAAAATGCAACTATATGCAAAATAACTAAAAGTCATGTGATTAGGGGCGGTCAGAAGATGCTTAGATACAAGTTAGTCACAGAAGTAAAAAGTGTATTAATATAACAGTGTTGGTTTTGCAAAACCGGGGAATGGGTAATAAAGGGATTATCTCTCTTTTTAAACAACAAAAATTCTGGTGTTAACTGTCCCTTTAATTTTACGAAAACAAATGTAAATGTTTAACGAATATTCAGTATTTGTTTCATTTGAAACTAAACAAGTCCCGAATAGTACAACCAACGAATATTCGGATAAACAAATTTCCCTGAATATTTATTACAAAAGATTTGGATAAACCAAATTTTTTGCGGCTGCACATCTCTAATAAAAGTAAAGTATTTTTTCACAGAAACATGTTTAAAATAAAAACTAACATTTTGAAATCACCATATAAGGAGCAAAAAGAATACAAATACTTAAATGCCCCTTTAATTGATTTCAAAGTAATATCTGCTCTATATTATTTTTGTTGCATTTTATGGACATCTTTTATTCCTTGGCTATTGTATATATCACATTTGAAACACATTTCTTTCTCGTCATATTCTGTTTTCATGTGCCAGCATTTAGCTCCAAACCCCTCCCATCCCTCTCGCCCTGAGCTGCTCTCTTTTTTCCAGTTAAGGTGGATTATTATAAATAATACTCATCCGTTGCATCTAAGAGTACATTTTAATACATATTTTTTTCTATAAGGATTTTAGTCTGCTGAAATAGGGACTATTTTCTTTTTTATGCTTATGGAGTGTGACATTGTCCACCAATAGCGTTACAGGAATGAGTCGTTCAAAAACATTGTAACTTATGCAATCATTAAAAAAAAGCTGATTTTCTAGTCTAGTTAACTGGATTCTATACAATTAAATTAGCTTTAATTGAGAATTATAATTTGTTATTTATTTGCAATGATTTATTTTTTAAGTTTAAATCGTGTTAAAGGGACAGTAAACACCAACATTTTTCTTATTTAAAAAGATAGATAATCCCTTTATTAACCATTCCCCATTTTTGCACAGTTATATTAATACACTTTTTACCTCTGTGATTACCTTGTATCTAAGCCTCTGCAGACAGCCTCCTTATCTAAGTGCTTTTGACAGACATGTAGTGTAGTCAATTAGTGAAGACTCCTAAATAACTTCACAGGAGTGAGCACAATGTTATCTATATGACACACATGAACTAACACTGTCTAATTGTGAAAAACTTTCAAAATGCTCTGAGCTAAGAGGCGGTTCTCAACGGTTTAGAAATCAGTTTGAGCCCAGCTAGGTTTAGCTTTTCAAAAATACCACCAAGGGGACAAAGCAAATTTGATGATACAAGTAAATTGGAAAGTTGTTTAAAATTGCATAATGAAAGTTTAATTTTGACTAGACTGTCTCTTTAATTCACTATCTCTGACTAAATTAGGTCATACAACACAGTTTGCTGCAGCCTTAAATACCCTGTTCTGCCTAGAAATTCTAACAGAATATTTCTACAGTTTAATCAGAGCGTAATATTGTCCTTTAGCTTCTGCCCAAGTTAGGAAGCTGCTGCACTAAAACGTCTAAATCTGTACTTTGGCTTATTGAAAAGTACTGCAAGTTTATAGTCTTCTTCTGACAGCAATAAGTGTGCACTGATCCATACTAGCTAAGGCCTTTTTACATAAAACTTCAATCTCCATTCTAATGCAATTAGAGTTGCCACCTAGACAGGATTTTAGCGACAGGACCAGCATTCAATGTGAATAATAAAGAATAAATATTGTAACAAAGTTCCGCCTGTGGTGCTACTTTGTCTAATTGTGTGATAAAGTAAAATCTAAAGGCAGGCAAGCATGATTCTAACAAGAAGTACTTACGTTAAAAAAGTAAAGTTCTATGGGAAGCTTTAAAACAGTTTAGATTTAATTAATATGATGAACGTCTAAACTTCAAATAGATGTAGAATTCTATCTAGAGCAGTGTTTTTCAACCAGTGTGCCGCGGCACACTAGTGTGCCGTGAGAGATCCTCAGGTGTGCCGCGGCAGACTGACAACAGTGCGGGGGTGTCCCTCTTTCAAATTTTGAAATATTGGTAGGTATGTGACAGGCTCATCAGGCATCATTTACAACCATGACATTGACATTCATTCACAGACAATCATTTATTATGATTGTTTGTGAATGAATGTCAATATGTCATGTATAGTTTGTAGGAGGCATGGCATGACAGCACAGTACAGTGTGTGTGTATATATATATATATATATATATATATATATATATATATATATATATCCTGTATTAGGCTACAATGTGTGATTTTGTAAAATTTTGGGATGGTGGTGTGCCACAGGATTTTTTAATGTAAAAAAGTGTGCCACGGCAAAAAAAGGTTGGATATCACTGATCTAGAGCAGGGGGTCCTAGACCTGACATTGCATATGTCTGAAGTTTAGTTCCCCAACATGACAGGTTCAAATACACAATGCTATAGATCTTTAGAAGTGTTTTCAGATTATTGTTATAGTTCCTAGCCTATCTGTCAAATCAATATAACAGTATAGCTTGTTGCAATGTGTGTTTGTTTTTCTACATTTTTTTTTATGATTCTTATGTGAAACTTGACAAGATTTATTCACGTGTTTTTCTAGAAACTTTTGACTATTTTGTTTATTTTTCTATGAATTCTTTCATGTCCTTTATACCAGCCCACATTCCTCCTTCGCTGTCTTTGATTACAACTGGTGAGTTATGGATTTACGAATGCATATATTTAAGCAACGGTTTGTAACATTTTCCAATATTTTTGCCTTTGAGTACCACATATTTGACCCTACTGTACTTTCCTATACTAGTGAACACTAGTGATGTCGCGAACTTAAAATTTTCCGTTCGCGAACGGCGGACTCGAACTTCCGCAACTGTTCGCGAACCGGCGAACCGCCATTGACTTCAATAGGCAGGTGAATTTTAAAACCCACAGGGACTCTTTCTGGCCACAATAGTGATGGAAAAGTTGTTTCAAGGGGACTAACACCTGGACTGTGGTATGCCAGAGGGGGATCCATGGCAAAACTCCCACGGAAAATTACATAGTTGATGCAGATTCTGGTTTTAAGCCATAAAGTGCATAAATCACCTAACATTCCTAAATTGTTTGGAATAACATGCTTTAAAACATCAGGTATAATGTTATATCGATCAGGTAGTGTAAGGGTTACGTCCGCTTCACAGTGACAGACCAAACTCCCCATTTAACGCACTGCAAACAACCGCAAACAGTCCATTTGCACAACCACGAGATAGATAGATTTGATAGAAACATAGATACATAGATTAGATAGATAGATCAATAGATGCAATATACATTTGATAGATACGATAGATAGATAGATTTGATAGATAAAAAGATAGATAAAAAGATAGATTTGATAGATATATTATTTCCCAGACAGAGACACTTACACTACTATTAAACAAGATATGAGTGCTGCCACTGGGCAAGCGGGCACAGTATACGCTGTAAGCCTGGAACACACGCTGGCAGGCAGGCAACTGCAATTAGATTACACTAGCAGACTGATGTTTCACAGTCAAAAAAGTTTTTTTTTAAATTATTTACACTACTGTTACACCAGATATGAGTGGTGGCACTGGGCAAGTGGGCCGGGCACACACGTTGGCAAGCAGGCAAATGCAATTAGAATTACACTAGCAGACTGATGTTTCACAGTCAAAAAAGTTTTAGTTTTTTTTAATAATTTACACTACTGTTACACCAGATATGAGTGGTGGCACTGGGCAAGTGGGCCTGGCACACACGCTAGCAGGCAGGCAACTGCAATTAGATTACACTAGCAGACTGATGTTTCACAGTCAAAAAAGTTATTTATTTTTAAATTTACACTACTGTTACAACAGATATGAGTGGTGGCACTAGTTGGCAAGTGGGCCTGGCAAACACGCTAGCAGGCAGGCAACTAGAATTAGATTACACTAGCAGACTGATGTTTCATAGTCAAAAAAGTTTTTTTTTTAAATTTACACTACTGTTACAACAGATATGAGTGGTGGCACTAGTTGGCAAGTGGGCCTGGCACACACGCTGGCAGGCAGGCAACTACAGTTAGATTACACTAGCAGACTGATGTTTCACAGTCAAAAATGTTTTTTTTTTAAAAAAATTACACTACTGTTACAACAGATATGAGTGGTGGCACTAGTTGGCAAGTGGGCCTGGCACACATGCTGGCAGGCAGGCAACTACAATTAGATTACACTAGCAGACTGATGTTTCACAGTCAAAAAAGTTTTTTTAAAAAAAATGTACACTACTGTTACAACAGGTATGAGTGGTGGCACTAGTTGGCAAGTGGGCCTGGCACACACGCTGGCAGGCAGGCAACTGCAATTAGATTACACTAGCAGACTGATGTTTCACAGTCAAAAAAGTTTTTTTTAAAAAAATTTACACTACTGTTACAACAGATATGAGTGGTGGCACTTAGCAAGTGGGCCTGGAACACACGCTGGCAGGCAGGCAACTGCAATTAGATTACACTAGCAGACTGATGTTTCACAGTCAAAAAAGTTTTTTTTACAAAATTTACACTACTGTTACAACAGATATGAGTGGTGGCACTAGTTGGCAAGTGGACCTGGCACACACGCTGGCAGACAGGCAACTGCTATTAGATTACACTAGCAGACTGATGTTTCACAGTCAAAAAAGTTTTTTTTTTTAAATTTACACTACTGTTACAACAGATATGAGTCGTGGCACTAGTTGGAAAGTGGGCCTGGCACACACGCTGGCAGGCAGGCAACTGCAATTAGATTACACTAGCAGACTGATGTTTCACAGTGAAAAAAGTTATGTTTTTTTTAAATTTACACTACTGTTACAACAGATATGAGTGGTGGCACTTAGCAAGTGGGCCTGGCACACACGCTGGCAGGCAGGCAACTGCAATTAGATTACACTAGCAGACTGATGTTTCACAGTGAAAAAAGTTTTTTTTTTTTAAATTTACACTACTGTTACAACAGATATGAGTGGTGGCACTAGTTGGCAAGTGGGCCTGGCACACACGCTGGCAGGCAGGCAACTGCTATTAGATTACACTAGTAGACTGATGTTTCACAGTCAAAAAAGTTTTTTTTTAAAAAAAATTACACTACTGTTACAACAGATATGAGTGGTGGCACTAGTTGGCAAGTGGGCCTGGCACACATGCTGGCAGGCAGGCAACTACAATTAGATTACACTAGCAGACTGATGTTTCACAGTCAAAAAAGTTTTTTTTTAAAAAATGTACACTACTGTTACAACAGGTATGAGTGGTGGCACTAGTTGGCAAGTGGGCCTGGCACACACGCTGGCAGGCAGGCAACTGCAATTAGATTACACTAGCAGACTGATGTTTCACAGTCAAAAAAGTTTTTTTTTAAAAATTTACACTACTGTTACAACAGATATGAGTGGTGGCACTTAGCAAGTGGGCCTGGCACACACGCTGGCAGGCAGGCAACTGCAATTAGATTACACTAGCAGACTGATGTTTCACAGTCAAAAAAGTTTTTTTTTACAAAATTTACACTACTGTTACAACAGATATGAGTGGTGGCACTAGTTGGCAAGTGGGCCTGGCACACACGCTGGCAGGCAGGCAACTGCTATTAGATTACACTAGCAGACTGATGTTTCACAGTCAAAAAAGTTGTTTTTTTTTTAAATGTACACTACTGTTACAATAGATATGGGTGGTGGCACTAGTTGGCAAGTGGGCCTGGCACACACGCTGGCAGGCAGGCAACTGCAATTAGATTACACTAGCAGACTGATGTTTCACAGTCAAAAAAGTTTTTTTAAAAAAAATTTACACTACTGTTATAACAGATATGAGTGGTGGCACTTAGCAAGTGGGCCTGGCACACACGCTGGCAGGCAGGCAACTGCAATTAGATTACACTAGCAGACTGATGTTTCACAGTCAAAAAAGTTTTTTTTTTTTTAAAAATTACACTACTGTTACAACAGATATGAGTGGTGGCACTAGTTGGCAAGTGGGCCTGGCACACACGCTGGCAGGCAGGCAACTGCTATTAGATTACACTAGCAGACTGATGTTTCACAGTCAAAAAAGTTTTTTTTACAAAATTTACACTACTGTTACAACAGATATGAGTGGTGGCACTGCAGGCAGGCAACTGCAATTAGATTACACTAGCAGACTAATGTTTCACAGTCAAAATTACACAGGCAAAAAAAAAAGATGTTCTAGCCTTAAAAAGGGCTTTTTGGGGTGCTGTACTTACAGCAGAGATCAGATGAGTCCTTCAGGACTGTAGTGGACACTGAATACACTAGCTTAGCTATCAATTTCCCTATAAAATCAGCAGCAGCTACACTATCCCTCCTCTCACTAAGAATACAGGATCAGAATGAATCTAAAATGGATGCTGTCCAGGAGCTGGGAGGGTCTGGGAGGGAGTGTCTGCTGCTGATTGGCTGAAATGTGTCTGCAGACTGTGAGATACAGGGTCAAAGTTTACTCAATGATGACGAATAGGGGACGGATTGAACATCGCATATGTTCGCCCGCCGCAGCAAATGAGAACAAGCTATGTTCGCCGGGAACTATTCGCTTGCAAACTATTCGCGACATCACTACTGAACACTCAAGATGATCTTTGGAAGATGGACTAATTTAAGAGCAGAAATAACTAGATATAACACTATCTAGTATTTTTCTATTGTGGAAACCTATACCATTGTTTTGTTAACGGTTATTTGACTTGTCTCTGTACTTTTGTTTGTATATGTTAAACTTTTTCAATAAAGTTATATAATAAAAAAAGAAAAAATGGGGGGCGGAGTTAGCCTTGCATCTGAGCGGTCGCACTTTGCTTCAGCTCTGGCTATTATCATTGGATTTTTACAATTTTGACCGCTCAGAGCAGGCAACTTTTCATCAAAAAGCACTCTGATTAAGAGAGAGAATACCTGTGTCGTTTGAGATGGCACAGGTACCTTGAGCAGAACCGCATTTAACGTTTTAGGCACATAGAGACTCCTACATTGAAAGTGGAGCAGACGCCATTTTGCTAGCCGGACCATGCTGGCACCTCTTCACCGAGTTTAGCCCCTCTGTTGCAGCACTATTGCAGACTGTGTAATCGCCTCAACATGGATTGCAACCTATCTCACACAGCGTTTGTTGCTCTGCTGATGGCCTTTGAGCAGAAAATGGATGGCTACTTCGAAGACTTAATACTCTCTTTGCACCCAGAGCTCTCAGGCAGTGACGCCAGCAATGAGGAACTAGAGGCTACCCGGAACGCTAATCCATATCCCCAGGACCATACGCAGTCAAATTACACAGCCGACCATACCACAGAACAAAATAAGCTAATATATCAGCCAGGAACAGAATTGACTCCTAGCTACAAAACCACAGCCTCTACACGTATCAGATCGACTTACTCCTGCTTAGTGTCTGAAGCCCAGGTCTCATCGACGGCAGCCCGATCTCCTGCGAGCCCACAGCAGAGACTTGTTGCTTCCAGCGTTCTGGCTTCTCCCCACACTCTGGTCTCTGTGTCTAGCTCCACCCGGCAGCGGTTTGATTTCAGAGCCGAGGTTTTTGGGGACATCTTGAGAGATTCACTTATACCTCCAGCCGTGCTGCATGCAGGGGAATTCTGCAAATGGAACCTCAGCAATATCCATAACACAGGGGTTAGCGAGGCTCTTGGCCCTATTCTACAGCTCCAGAGTGTGCGCTCTGAATATGGCTACGTGACATGGGCCTTTGAGATCCTGACAACTTCAGAACTGACGCCGCATCACCTTAGGTATTACAAACAGTTGCACCAATTCCTGGGAAACACTGACTGTAAGCCCAATCGAGATTTTGTGAAATTAGGAGTGGGGTAAATTTCCCCTGATCCCCAGACAGGACTTGTCCAAATATGGGTCAGGTTTATTTAAATTACTCAACCATATTGCCCTCACTGTTGGTCTTTACCAGAGCTCCATCTTTCAATAGATAGTTCTCCAAATGATGAGCCACTAGCCTGAGAACTAGGAGACTATACTTTGTTTTATGGACATGGTTAATATCTTCATGTTATCTGTGGTACATTTACAATTAATCTAATATTGTATGTTATTTTAGCATGCTCTCTGTCTTGGAATACAAAGGTTAGGTTAGGGATGGTTTTGTATATATTAAGAAATAGTTATCTTGCCCTAACCAAACTAACTACTGCTGACACTTTTCTAACTAAATGTCATTTGTTCATGTATAGTACTTGGTTTAATGCAGCGCGCTCCATGTTTAGTTACTCATTCATCCTCATATCTTCTAGGGCTGTTCCTTTTTCTATACAATGTCCTCTACATGATTACAATTTGTTGTGGGTGCAGTGTTATATTATATTGTATTCTTGTTGTTAAGGTCGCAGAGTTGTTTACTACCTCATGACAATTGCCACTCCATTTAGTATAAAAATTTACATTATTAACTTAGTTAAAAGTAACAAGGCTACTTAAGATGATCCTCTACTCACTGAGCCACACCAGAGATAGTACCACCATATCCATAACCTAAAACATTTAAACTTTTTACCAGGCTCCCTATACCATAAGAATAAAGGTATTATTTAACCCACAGTTCTAACCATTTAGGTCATTCGCCTGAGACTCTCACATTTCCTATAGCCTTCCTATGTGTGGTCCTATCTATGTCTGTCAGTTTATAGATTGTACTGTTGACTAAGATTGTCACAATCTAGTGATGCTAGGTTGCTATGTTTTTTTCTTTTTTTTTTTAGCTCTAATTTACGCACAGAAGTTGCTATCCCTATCTAATGAGCTTAGAATGCCTAATCAGTAAGCTGCAGTAACTCTAATCCAGCCACCTTGTCTTTGAGGTTTATAGGGTTGCATATTCACTATATATTCAAAATGTGTTTAATAGATGTATATGGATCTAATTCTTATAGCTTGTTATGCAAGCCTATTTCTGATGTTGGGTTTTCATGTTATTAGGTGAAAAATAAGCCTCTTTGATAATGCCAAACAATATTTTTAATTTCAAGGGCATGTTCTCTATCTACCGCAGTTTCCCCATACATGTATTACTAGTTGCTGCTGGGGTGTGCCAGCTGGGAGGGCACGGGTCAGCGGCATGTAGGCTTTAATTACAAGGTACTAGACATATGTTGTGTCTTATATAATAAGATAAGTTAATTATCTAGGTTCTGGATAGATAGTCCAGCTCTACCATACTTACAGTGTGAGATTTTTCCCCCTCATATATACTAGTTTATTTCAAAAACATATTCAATGGGACACCGATTGCCAGATAATTGCATTCATAGTTAAATCTAATAATTTATGTCTAAACATTGTTTCCTATTGAACGTCAGCTTGTATATATTTTTGCCCCACACTTTTGGACATATTTAGTGCTGTTAACACCTTCATATAATGTCTTGACATGTGAGATTATTGCTTATACCAGTATTGTCCACTTACCTCATACACCCTTAGGCACAAATTTGGACGCCATAATAACTATCCTCAAGTGAACATCCATCAATGTTTACTAAATATTAGCGGATGCCTGCATCTATACTATAGGTATCCTATAATATGCTTTATTCATGTACATAGGTTCTGGACTGTAGTTCACCCCTTACACCCCTCTCTCTGTAAGATAAAAGCTATAATTCACAAGGCTAACCTTTAACCTGCACTAATTAATCACACTCCCCGTGTGGAAGTTTATATTTGGACGAAATGTTGGCCTTTGCTGAGCTCCTCTTCTCCCTTTCCCGACGGTACTGGTTGCCTGCGGGTCATACCCATATCCCTTTTACCCACATCGCCTAGAGCTGGCACTTCCCCAGGAGAGGAGTTCATGCAGTAGTCCCCTTTACTCTATATATACTAATAGTCTCTTCTACATATGTCACCTGTAAAATTGTAACTGTATAATAAGCCCTCTAAGAGCCCCATTCACTTTGTTGTCTTGGCGTCCTAGATAGCTCCGCCCCTCATTCTCTTCTTTCCCCCTCCTTTTCTAATAATAGCGGCTCTTGCCCGCTGAATTTTCTTTTCCCTTCTTTAGGCCATCCTGGTCTTAGAGCATCCAAACAAATACTGCCCCACACCTGCCTCAACCCTATTAGAATAAACAAACCTAAAAATTCTCCTCACGGTAGGCGTGGGCCACATCTATCATATATAAAATAAAAAACTGAGGTTCCATTATTTTAGGTACAAACATAGATTCCGTTACTGACATCCCTGTTTTACATGGTTAACCCTAGCGGTCTCATTCGTCTCCTGTCCATTTTTCTTTGGTTTATAACTATGTTTATGCTATAAGGATGTACCTTTCAGAATTATGCTATCACTGTTGTTGGATGAATATGTTGTAAAACTTTTATTATAACCTCAATAAAAAAACTTTTTGAAAAAAAAAAAAAAAATAATAATAATAATAAAAAAAAGAAGTAGAATTCTATGACACAAAAATGGAAAGAGCAGAAACCTGCACAATTTTTAAATAAAAAAAAAAAATCCAAAGACTTTAGACTTCACAGGAAAGCCCCAGGTTGATCCACACTTCATAATGGACAGCATTTACTGTACCATATTGTCCCAACAGGGTGGAACTTACAAAATCAACTTTTTTTTTTTATAACAAAGGCCAATAGTTCTATCACTGAAATAGAATCTGACACAGCAATGCAAGAAATGACATATTTCTGACAGACAACTTAGAACAAAAAAAGTTATGGTAAGTCCCCTTTTTTAAGCTATATTATAAGGAAACAGACTGAAACGTGTTAAAATTAGGCTAATTGGTTTTAGGAAGAACTTCTCTGGACCATCTGGTTTCGTTTAGCTACCAGATGACAGATAAAATATATTTTTACAGTAAAAAAGGTGGAAACACCAGGAGAAAAATGAAACTGCTGTTTTATAGGATTTCCACCCATGATTCTAAAACATCAAGGATTCATTACATTATTAGGTACCATATGAAAAAAAAATTATTTTAATGGCAAAAGTATGTTCGTCTGTCTGCCTGGGCTCCTGTACTTTACATTGCTGGACTTGAACATTCTACCCATACAGCCCATGTGTGAGACAAATATAATAAACTCATATTCTTAATCTGGAACCATAACTTTCCAGTTAGGAACATTTGCTGAACAGAATTATCTCCCTTCAGTCCCTGCCTAAAACCAGCTACAAATGGCGTATAATCTATCTATTGATGGGTCACCGTTACCCTTTTACTGCTCGGCAATTGCTTTGATTCTTAAATAAAAGATTTACTTTTTATTTTCTACTATATTTGAAAAACTATTTGCTACACATCCTGGTGACATCACAGCTTTAAGGACCATTATATAGTAAACAAAATGCAAGCTCTAATACGTTACAGCATTTCATTGTAAGGCTATCGACCCTAGACTACTGCGTGTGTAACCCACAAGTGGAATTCTACTGTGTGTTTAACCAATTTGTGGGGGTTAAACACACAGGAATCTAGGGTCGATTACATGCTCCCTAACGCAGGATTTTTCCAGTCCTTAGGCCTTCCTCGCAGACAAGGTCTTCAGGATATCTGAACTGCAGCACAGGTGAAATAATCATCAGATTAGTAAACATGGTTATTAACCTGCTCTCACCCAAGGTAATCCTGAAAATCTGACCTGTTAGGGAGTCAGTAGGACTGGTTTGATAACCCTTGCTCTAACGGACTTGAGCATGCAATTTGTTTTTACTTTAATAGCCCTTTAACATCAGTGGCACTATGAGTATGTACTGTATATGAGATGAATGCTTGTATTGTACAGTCATTTCACAGAGTATCACATGCATGTTAAAACCTACGGCATCACTCTAGCAGTGATAACATTTAATAGAAGTATTTTTGGAAAATTATAAATAAAGCAAAAATGCTTCTAATTTTATTTTGAAATGCACTATTGTTTTATAGCTGAACTAAATAATATGCTACATTACTTTAAATAGTCTAAGGAAAGCAAGCAGGCAAGTGTCTATTAATTGAAATAAATCAATTCAGCTAACCTGAGTGTGTCTTTTCAGCAGAAAGACAAACAGCTCTTATTTAGTGAATGCCCTGAATTTGCATTGGTTCTCACTTGGTGGTCCAAGTATTCATTATACTATCCATGTTTTTATATAATTATTTTTACTATACACACATTATAGTCTGTAATAACCAACCAGGCCATGTACCTCATCATAGCCCATATTACATGTGGAGCACTACCAATTTTGCGGGCCTGAGCTCAGAATAGGGCACCATCTGGTATTACAAGTCTATAGTAAAAAGGAATTACCAGAGAATGTTTAGTGCGGCCGATATAACTTTAGCACACCCTATACTTTCAATTAATAGCGCAGCTATGCTAAACGTAGCTCATATTACAACTTGTGAGTTATGTGTTGCGCTCAAGCACAGTACACAACAGTGTTAAAACAGTTAGCGCTTCTGGAGACCTGAAATTCAGTGTTAAGGGTAGAATAAAAGTATGCAAAAGACATGGAAAAACACATGCAAACACTCATATATACATATTTAATTTAAAACAAAAGTTTATTATTGAAATAAATGTATACAAAAGTGGGAAGGGATATGTATAACAAGGACTGGGAAGGGCTCAAGGGCTTGAAATTTCCAGTAGTCCATTGGTCCCGGACTACTTAGAAATTTGACTTTTTCCTATCTTTAACATTGAATGGACTAGTAACTTTTCCCTCTGGGCAAGTAGCTTTTATCCCCTGACTAGCAAACCACGGTGATATTTGTCCACCCCTGTAGATATATAAATATATATATATATATACAGAAAGAGAAGCACACTGTCAGGAACAAACACCAGCTCAATAACTTGTTAGCTTGTTCTATGGCGATTTACAACCTGAATGCAGCTTTTTTGGGTCTCAACAGTGAGATGCTAAATCAACCAGATAAACATACAGTGGTCTTTAAAGAAAATGAAAAATATGATTGGCTTAATTAAAAAAAGGACAAAAGCTTAAATCTGCTAATTATATTTATCTCTCACAGCAATACACAGAATGAGGATTGTGTTTTGAAACATATAAGGATGACAACAAAAGGTTTGTTTAATGTCCAAAGACTTCAAGGACAATAGAGATCTAACCTTAGTAGCTGTGTATAATTGAATGGAAATGCTCACACAACTATCTGTGCAAGTAAATAGAGCTTAGATTAAAGGAGGTAATTCAGTATCACTTTAGTAATGTCTGACCTAGAGGTAAATATCTGCTTTATTGAGACACACTCTAAATATATTCACAATGCAACTAAAACTTGTGATGTTTTAAGTGGCATTAGACAACACTCAATTAAGATATTAAGATAAATTTACTGTTCAGAAACAATTGCTGTGATAATGTATTTCTTTGAACTTACTTTCAAGTATATGTTAAATCATAATAACATATCAGCCAAGTCTAAACATTTTGAAAACAAATTAAAGGGACAGTCAAGTCCAAAAAAAACTTTCATGATTTAAATAGGGAATCTAATTTTAAACAACTTTCCAATTTACTTTTATCACCAATTTTGCTTTGTTCTCTTGGTATTCTTAGTTGCAAGCTAATTCTAGGACGTTCATATGCTAATTTCTTAGACCTTGAAGACTGCCTCTAATCTGAATGCATTTTCACCACTAGAGGGCATTAGTTGATGTGTTTTACATAGATAACATTGAGCTCATGCACGTGAAGTTACCCAGGAGTGAGCACTGATTGGCTAAAATGCAAGTCTGTCAAAAGAACTGAAAAAAGGGGCAGTTTACAAAGGCTTAGATACATGGTAATCACAGAGATAAAAAGTGTATTTCTATAACAGTATTGGTTATGCAAAACTGGAGATTGGGGAATAAATGGATTATCTTTCTTTTTAAACAACAAAAATTCTGGTGTTGACTGTCCCTTTAAGATATTGTTTGCTGCAATTGTTTTTCAATAACAAAACTCCACACACTATGGGAAGCCAATATTTATTTGAGTCTGCAGGTAACAAGGCTAGCACCAGATAATATGCGAGTATAAAAAGCATTGTTTTGCCGTTCTTAACTGTTAAATCCAAGTAGGGAAAGATATGTAGTAAGCTTAGTGATGAGAACTCTGAAGTGTGCTAAGAATTAGAAAAGTCACAATTGTCAGGTCTAAATTATATGGAAAGGGGGCATAATAAATAATGAAAGTTTTATTTTGAAAAATTTCAAGGTGTTTACTGAACCTATAAGAGACATCACCTCAGAAACTCATACGAATATTTTGCAAGGAGATTGCATTTAACAAAAGCCAAAATACTGTCAATTTAAAGGGATTTTTAACAGTGCTCCTCTGGTAATAACAAATATGTTAAAGTAAACATAAAAAGAAACAGATTGTGTAAAAAAAAAAAAACAGCAAACAACTTACTAATTTTCTTGCAAAATAAGCTCTTAGAAATTCTCACTGTAGCCCCGGCCCCCAGGGAGATAAGAGTAGAGAGATTTTTTTAAACTTAAGTTGCATTTTGCCAGTTCTTAGTATGAGCAAATTTTACTCCCTTTTTATCTATTCGATTGACTTAATACTAAACCAACTCTAGCTGTTTAATGACATTATGCTAGATAAGCTTCTTGTGGGAAAAAGAAGAGAGATGAGGTTAAATGGGATTTGATAAATAAGAATTACAGGGTTAAATTATTCTTGCTTAAATTAGCTGGCCCTTTAATTCTAGAGTTAAAGCAGTAATATACACATGTATGTATAATTGATGCAAAAAGGTTTGCAAAACGAAAGAAAAAGATTGCTTATCTCTAAGTAAATATATCACCAAATCCCACAAATATAAGGAATCAAATGTGTGTATTAAAATTGTCTCAAAAAACCATACAGACTCAAAAAAAACTTTATTGGAGACAAAAGGTTTAGTCCAGCAGGACCCATACACACGCACACACACTCACACACTGGTTAAAATTTGCTCAAACTCACAGATTTGTATATGGGTTACCTGATATACAATCTGAAAAATTTAAATGCAATCTTACAACAAGGTAAAAGTATCTCTCATATGAGATTATATACTGAGATTGCAAAAAATCTGAATATAATACAGGATAGTTAATACAGTTGTTGTTAAGACTTCAGAAATTGTGCCACAATTAAATAGCCAGATTTTGTAAGGATATACCAGTAAGTGACATACAATTGCTTATAAGTTAATACGAATATGTAGCAAGTATTATGTAAGCATAGGTTACAAGGTGTAGTTTATGTATAGTATATCTAAGGGTTAAACTATGGCTGTGTTAGTTAACAGATTGTGTTTCATATGTAAATATCATTGTAGTAATTATTTACACCAACTCTGAAATAAATACAAACATGCCCTGTCAATTATAACATTGCCCGTCGATATCACTTTGTTACTAAGTATAACCAATTGCTTAAAATAAATATTGTCAAGGTATTTAGAGCAATATGTTGCTTAAGCGTAGTAGCAAAAAGCCTGGTAAATACAAAGTATTGCCTTACTGAAAAAAGCCTCTTCTATAGCGGAGGCTGTAATTAACATTATGCTGGCTGTCAAGGTATTTAGAGCAATAAGTTGCTTAAGCGTAGTAGCAATAAGCCTGGTAGATACAAAGTATTGCCTTACTGAAAAAAGCCTCTTCTATAGCGGAGGCTGTAATTAACGCTATGCTGGCTAGATTTTTAGAACAAACACACGGCTGAGCTAGGAAAAGTCTCTACTATATCGGAGACTGTTTTAACGTTATCCTCACCAATAAGCCTGGTAGATACAAAGTATTGCCTTACTGAAAAAAGCCTCTTCTATAGCGGAGGCTGTAATTAACGCTATGCTGGCTAGATTTTTAGAACAAACACACGGCTGAGCTAGGAAAAGTCTCTACTATATCGGAGACTGTTTTAACATTATCCTAAATTAGATACGATCGATCAAATACTAGAAGTTATCATCAATCTGAGTGAGCGAGCATCTAAAAACAGTGAGGTACTATGACCTCGAGAACAGTGCCCCTGACGCGCGTTTCACATAACGCTTCTTAAGAGGGGTACGCGCCGGCCGAACTAAGTGGGTAATAAGCAAAAGTAGAACCCGACCAGATACATTGATTGGATCATCGTGATATTATTCTCCAATTGTGATTGGCTGACATAATTTAGACAAGCCTTTGAATAGACCAATCGTTTTGATGTATTTAAAACGTCACTCGTTAAAGGGCCATTATACACTCAATTTTTCTTTGCATAAATGTTTTGTAGATGATCTATTTATAAAGCCCATAAAGTTTGTTTTTTTTAAAAATGTATAATTTTGCTTATTTTTAAATAACATTACTCTGATTTTCAGACTCCTAACCAAGCCCCAAAGTTTTATTTGAATACCGTCAGCTACCTTCTCCAGCTTGCTCCTGTTTGTGTAAAGGGTCTTTTCATATGCAAAAGAAGGGGGAGGGGGGGAGTGTCTTATTTCCCACTTGCAGTGGGCTTTCCAACTGCCTTTTCAACAGAGCTAAACTGAAAGCTTCTAAGTACGTTTTTAAACAGTTTTATACTGGATTTTTATATCAGTATCTGTGCATCTTATTCTTTATAGTAGTGTCTATTACATGTAGTTATATGAAAATGAGTGTATACTGTCCCTTTAAGTAAGAACGGGAAGACTTACACATTTTTACAGCAGTTGCTTAGATACATCGTAATTGCGAGAAGGTTACCACATACATTGTCAGTTATCACATACATTGTCATTTTTGTTGGTACAAATTGAAAGTGTTAGGGGATATTACCCTGTGAAAATTATTGTGAGTCATAAAGGGGTTTGTTAAAGAATTGTGGTCTATATCTCATTAGCGATTATCTTACCGCATTAAGAACAATATTTCCACTTTGGTATGAAAGGGGTTATATGTGAATATTTATAAACAAAATCCTTATACTTTGTTGTGGTGTAATAGATAGAAGGATGTATAAGATTTTTCAGAAGATCTAATTTTACTAAGAGTGGCATAAAATCTCTAAGATAATTGCTCTATCCTATACTAAAATAGTTTGGAGACCTATATTTCAATGTGATACAAAGAAGGACAGCACAGTCTATTAGAAAAATATAATAAACGAAGGGTAACAATTTTTATACTAGTGACTGTGTTGGATGGTATGTATGTGCATCTATTAGGAGTTTCGTCATTTCTGATATGTTAAGGTATCATAAATAAGATTTTGACTATAGCTAGAAAATAGCCAAGATAAATAGCGATTATTATTATTGTGGAGACTACAGCTTACTTGTAGGGCTGTGACAGGAAGTAATGGACACACACAAATTAAGTTTAAAAAAAAAATCAATTTTAATAGATGAATAAAACATATTGCAATTATTTCTATTATGCATAACCCATAGCACAGACTGCAGGGTACACAACAAAACTTAGAGCATTAAAGGGGCAGTCAACACAAAATTTTTTATTGTTTAAAAAGATAGATAAAGCATGTACTACCCATTCCCCAGCTTTGCACAACCAACATTGCTATATTAATATACTTTATAACATTTAAACCTCTAAATTCCTGCCTGTTTCTAAGCCACTACAGACAGCCTTTTATCACATGATTTTTTATTTGCTTTTCACAACAGGAGACTGCTAGTTCATGTGGGCCATACAGATAACATTGTTAAATTAATATACTTTATTAAATTTAAACCTCTAAATTTCTGCCTGTTTCTAAGCCACTACAGACAGCGTTTTATCACATGATTTTTTTATTCATACTGTTTTAAACAACTTTCCAATTCACTTATATTATCTAATTTTCTTCATTTTTTTGGTATCCTTTGTTGAAGGAGCAGTAATGCACTAGTAGGAGCTAGCTGAAAGCCAATGACAAGAGGCATACTTGTCAAGAGCTACTTTTCAAAAAAGGATAAAAAAGAACAAAATAAATTATACAAAAAAAAAATAATAATAATTGGAAAGGTGTTTAAAATGGTGTGCTCTATCGGAATCATAAAAGAAAATAATGGGTTTTGTGTCCCTTTATATTGGTCTGCACTATTAGAAATAATCGCATGCTAAAATAGAAAAAGTAGCTGGAACAGTCCATTAGAAGATGCTTTAGTCCTTTAAAGTTTATTTTGTTAGAAAACCCTTAATTTATTTTACCCTTCTTTCAAAGAATTGGAAGTTCTACTATTGTTATTTATGTCTAGTGGGTTTGAAAGACACCAGGATATAAGTATAAATTATCTTCTATTTCAAGTATTGCTTGTTTCAGTTTTGGATATTGTGCCAGATATACAGGTAGATAACTTATTGCTCCCCACACTGGAATTTAAACCTTAGTTTTCATGTATATATTAGAGTTTGGAGTTAAAGGGACAGTGTACTGTAAAACTGATTTCCCCTTAAAGCGCCAAAAAAAAAAAAGGTTGAGAACTGTGCATATCCTAAAAGGGCAAATTAAGTAAAAAATAGTTTGCATTAAAAAAATTGTTTAAAAATTGCTGGCAAGTATTTTAAAATAATTTTCAGAAATTAGCAAACTTCGTTACATAGCCATGCTGTCTGGAGTAGTCTGATCCACCCCCCTTATCATTGTTTAGCATCAGAAACACAGGCATTGTATTTCAACTGAGTTCACAGCAGCTTACTTGCTTCTAGGCATGCTCCATCAGATAATGAGTGTTTAAAGTCTGCATTCTACCAAATCAAAGATGGATATAGATGTAGCCATAGAAGGAAATGTGTGGAAGGAGTTAGAGCTGTACAATTTGGAAACTTAAAATAAAGGGATAATGGCGAGGCACTGCAGTATAAATTTGCAGGTAAACTAATTAAACACAATATTATTATATTTTGTCTCTATCCCAATTTGTTTTATGTCCCTTTAACGTGTTTACAAATATATCAAATATCAACTGCAATGTTTGCAATATATGGGAAGTTTCACCTTTAGGTATTATTTTTTATATGAAATTGCTAATTGACACCACAACCCAAAGGAATAAAGACCACATTCCTTGTTGTATCTGTCTAATTATTTACACAAAGTATCTTATTTCTCACTGTTTACTCAAAGACCAGAGAACAAAGGAAAATTAACATTTTAGTTCCTCTCTGTCACCTCTCCCACTGGAAACATGGTTTCATCTAAATTGTTATTGTTTAAAAAGATAGATAAGCCTTTTTTACCAATTCCCCAGTTTTACATAACCAACACCATTATATTAATACACATTTTACCTCACTGATTACCTGTATCTAAGCTCATGCAGTCTGCCCCTTATCTCAGTGCATTTTACAGTTTAGTATTTTAGCAAATTAGTGCTGGTTTTTGTATAACCACTATCATTTTCCACAGGAGTGAGCACAATGTTACCCATCTTTTTAAAAAAAAAATTAAAAATCAAGTAGACTTTCCCTAAAATGCTCTTGCCTTTAAATTGTTCCCAGTGATTAATTTTACCTGCTTGAGTGTATTAAATTGTTTACAAATATTTGCTGTACCTTTATATCAACAATTAAAATAGCTGATTTTGCCTGTGGTATCCCTATCTATACTGAAAGTTTCTTTACTTAAGTATAGGCTAAAAAAAATCTGTGTAAACACAGCAAGCAGAAGAAATTACACTCCCAGGTGGGGGGTAGGAAAGATGGTAGGAGAGATAAGTAATAAAATGTTAATTTCCAATAAGCATTTATTTGTGTGTAGAGAAAGTGATAACATGATGAGATCTGCAAGCTCAACCAGCTATTTCATATACAAAATGGAACCTAAAGAAGCAATTTCACATACATTTTATACTCTGGTGATGCTACTGGTATAACAAGTCATTGCAAACACATTAAGGGAAAATAAATTTACAGTATACCCTGCACTGCCTTTAAGTTACTGAAATTTTCAGGATATAGTTAGGGATAAAACTGGCAAAATCTGCTATAATTAAAGACAAAATAAATATAAATTAAGCTTTTGTAAACAATTCAATACATTCAAGCAGGTAAATTAGATAATTGAGAACACATTAAAAAGGATATGAAACACAAATATTTTCTTTGGTGATTCAGACAGCTTAAAAAAGTTCCCAATTTACTTCTATTATCAAATATGCTGAATTCCCATGGTATTCTTTGTTGAAAAAACACATTAAGGACAAATCAATTTTATAGTATACTGTCCCTTTACATTGAATAGAGGTTTTGATTTGTAGCTGTTTACCAATGGCAAAGACTTGCGTAAGACTTCTATGTAAACAGTAATCCAATAGTAATGAATTAGATGTCTTAGTATCCCCCCTTAGTAATACAATAAGAATAGTTTCCATTACTTGTTCAGATAGAATGGGACGTAGTTGCCTGAGGACAGTAAAGGGACAGTAAAAACGTTGGGACTGTGGTTTAAAGGTTTTAAATTTGCATAATAAAACAAATTTGCAATATTCTTTTATAATTTATTTTGCTTCCTTTTCCTGTAATTTAAGCATGAACAAATGTGGGTTTTCCAGTCCTGAAAACTGAAAGAGAACATGGCACACTTCACAAGCCTAACTTTGGTACATATCTCATCCTAATTTGATGTTCATTATCTTAGTGTTTCTACAGAAGCCAAGTAATGGACAGTTTGTCTACACAACGACAGTACCAGACTAAAGATGTGCTCCTCCAAATAAGGAGAGTTATGGTTGGTGTTTGACCATTGAAAAACAAGTACAGCAAACAAGGTGTTTATCTTTTCTAATAGCATTTAGACTCTGCTGAAAGAGCTCTGTTGTGCAATGCCACTCCCTGCTCATATGCATTCAATCACACAAGAGCAGGGCATGGCAATCACACTGGCAATCACCACATGTATATACCCATTTATCAAAAGTTGGACACATTGGATTACATTTAGCTTCAAACACAGCATAAGAACTCATGCAGAGAAGGATCTCTTATACAAGCATGTAAACTACTAGCTAAGAAGCAGTCAAAAGACCAAAGCCTCCAAACCTCGCAGTTCTCTCAAAGATGGCTGATTAGTCCAAGATGATTGACAAGCACTGTTCTTGTGTGATTGGTTGGGAAGGGGCTGCACAAGCTTTTGCTTGTGTAATGATAAATCCTGGCAGTGAATTGTGCTTGCTTATCCAGAACACAAGTGGCAGGTTCCCTAGCTGGGAACTTGCAAGTTAATAAGTGGAGCCCATTACATGAATGTATAGTGCATTTTATAACACCAGGGGGAGTATACAGACTTGTCTGATGTGTGTTTCATCAATAGCTTTGTTAATTATTGGTAATACCAAAACTCCTTTAAATAATTAAAATGTACAAGTATGTGAGATTAAATAGGGACATATATTGTTTATTGTCCATGGCAGCTCACTGTTATAGGAAACCAAGTTTAGTGAATGTTTTAGATTAAATGTATGCTTTAGTTTTGCACCTACTGTATTTGCCTTCTGTGTGTATTATAAAATATAACATGTTGCACAATATGTAAATGTGATTGTAAAGTTGCTAAGGGGTTGCATCTTTCTCTTCATTTGTGATTAGACCACAACATTATTAGTTGATGTTTCACATTGTATTTATTTACTGGAAAATGTGGGATACTAAAATAGAAAAATTACTACAATGTATTAAACACAATAAAACACCACAACTGCTAAAAAGAACAAAAACCTAATTGTATAGGGGAGACATATTTACATATGGTTTCTACTCCTACTACACACAATATACTGCAAACTACATATTATAAGGTAAAATGTGCAAGCAGTACCACATACTGCTATTTTTGGGTTAAAACAGAATAATCAGAGGTTTCAAGAAAGCAAAGAATGTAATATATCATGCAATTAGCCTAATCCACCTTAAGAGAGAGAGAAAGAGAGAGAGATGGTTTGGAGTTGGAAACTTCATAAGGGAACAGTATAAAATTATTTACTACTTACATTTCTTGGCATAAACAGGTTCGATTCTTATAGTTACAGCTAAGAAGGAACAACTGCAATGTGCTCTTGTGCATTATACAACCCTTGTACAAGAGGGGCAAAGCAGGCTACAACTTATTGCCTTGATCTGCACTTCTATTTAGTTTTCCCTTGAAAACTGGAACACTTGCAATTTAATTGTAACAAGTTACAGTGCATGTTGTTTGTTCAGCCAGGATTTAGAAAATAATACCATGGTGTAGCAATATAGAATAAAATATTCATATTTAACTGACACGAACTCCTCCCCAGGTTCCTCCTTCTCAGCCCCCACCTTCTTACTCTCAAGATAAAGTGTATGATATGAGTTAGCTGAAGCCTGCTGATGAGCAGTGCATGGTCCTGGTGCTTGCTA
Organism: Bombina bombina; assembly: GCF_027579735.1. Taxonomy (NCBI): domain Eukaryota; kingdom Metazoa; phylum Chordata; class Amphibia; order Anura; family Bombinatoridae; genus Bombina; species Bombina bombina. The sequence goes on from NC_069502.1 coordinate 554,019,818, forward strand.
TGGAGCTCACGTTGGTTTTACTGCTCCTTAGCCAGCCTTGCTGGGTAGCAGCTTCCTTCCAGCTGACCCTGCTACACACCAATGACGTACATGCCCGTGTGGAGCAGACTAACAAGGACTCGGGCAAATGTGGTAACCCTGGGGACTGTTTCGCAGGAGTGTCTAGGAGGCTAACAAAAATTAAGGAGATTCGCAATACCCACAGCAATGTCCTATTACTTGACGCAGGAGATCAGTACCAGGGCACCATCTGGTTCAATGTCTTCAAAGGCAAAGAAGCAGCCGATTTTATGAACTACTTGAAATACGACGCAATGGTAAGCAGCAGTCTGCGTCAAACAGCCCATTCATTGGTTTATTATACCCTGAAACAACGCTGAGTTTTGAGAGATATTGAAGTTACCAATGTTGTTCTTAAGTGCATAGACAAAACGTTAAAACCCCTGTTTAATTGTATTCATGCTGTTTGTGCATATAGATTTAAATGCTTTTTTATGGAATACTGTTGTACATTTATGAGCTTCAGATAGTGGATTGTCCATTGGTTTACCCCATGCCCACATCATACATAATTAAATATATATTTATTGTATCTATATACAATCACAGTTCATTCTGGTTCATGGCTTAGGATCCAGTTCAAAGTCCGGTTTGATAAAGGACTTTATTGAAGATGTAACGTCATTGGTATTGTAAGGGTAAGGTTTTAAATGCTCTTTTTAGTTCTTTCCTTCTTCAAGGAACCACACAGGATTATGGCAGTGTATTTACCACACACACCTTCTCTACTAGGGAACAAAACCTGCCTGAATGTCAAATATAAAGACTGATGCATCTTTGACATAAGCTATTCCATTTCATTATTCTTAAAACTGAAAATTATTTTTTATTCCACTAAATAAATATTAACTCCTACTCGGTAGTGGATTTTCAATTGAATTTTTCAATGCACTGTCTCTTTACACTTATCTGTAAGACATGGACAACTGTAGCCCATAGTCCCAGAGAAATAAATCAATAGAAAACTACATGTACAGTGCATGTATTAGTGGACAATTGGATCTCAGGTCAGCTCTTCCTATCCAACTATAGCAGAAGTCAGCAAGTAACTGTTTCCTCTGCCCTTCAGATATATGCATAGAGAAAGCAGCCCTCAGATGTAATATTCTCCTTCCACTTTTGTAATAATTAATTTGTGTAACACAATATTAAGTGTGGTAATTATTGATTCAATGTTCTTTTTCGGTGATATTGCCAAATGATAAAAAGCATGCGTCTTTCTTTACAAGTGGATATATTAAAACTAAATTCCTATTTTATTTTTAATTTCTAAATAATTATGGCAATTTTGAACCACAAATGTATGACTTTTCAGGTTTCTGTTCAAAACTGAAGGTTTAGTATTTAACTCTGTCTTAACCTTTTTTTTGCTACCAGGGAAGGATGCAGAACATGGCTATGGTAGCATCTGCTGACACTGACATTAAAGTAAAATATTTAATCTGGTTTACATAAGCAGTAAGTTCCAGCATTTTTAATAACTCATGTTTTTGTGAGGTGGAAAACATAAGAACATAAGATATGTGAGAAACCTAAATGATGGAGTGCCTACTACTGACAGATCTAGATAAGCTTTTTAGTGGTAATGTTTACTTCTGCTGATCTGCAGAGTTTCAGTTCTAGACACCATGTAAATATTTAACACTCACAAAGCTGATATATTTAGGCAGAGTTGAGTAAAATAGTACATTTTGAAACTATGCATAAACCATGAGTGTCTACCTAAGGCCCTAGTGCCACAATGTTGCAGTTGAATGCTTTTCATTGGCCCACCTCTTTACCAAAACAAATGCTTCTTGTTACTCACCTAGGTTGGAAGTTATTATTACATGATGTTACATTATTCCATTTTAAGCATGCAACAATACTATTTGTCTCAGAGTGCTTCTGGGATACTGTATGAATGTCTTTATGTATCTGTACAGTAATACACGTATGTCATTGAACAATATTATCTGTTAAACTTTAGAACTTGCACAAGCCAATATAATAGTTTCTATCTAGATATAGGGACGTTAAAGTCAAAATAAAACTTTCATGATACAGACAGAGCATGCCATTTAAAACAAATTTCAATATTACTTCTTTTATCAGATTTGCTTTGTTCTCTTTGAAATTCTTTGTTGAACACTAAACCTAGGAAGGTTGTTAGATCTGAGGAGTGTGCACGCATCTACAGAAGTCTATGACAGCAGTGTTTGTAACTATGTATAACATTGCTATAAACACTGCTGCCAGATACCTAGACACGTTCACGCTCCTGAGCTTACCTGGGATTACACTTTAACAAAGGATACCAAGAGAACTAAGCAAAATTGATAATATAGGCAAATTGGAAAGTTATTTAAAATATATCCTATCAATTTAAGTTTACTTTTGACTCTGCTGTCATTATAAACATTGCTAACCTAAATGTTGTTGATATAAAAATAATATTATACATTTTTGTTAGATTTCTAGAAGTTCTAAAATGTGCTCACTGGCCCTGCAAGTGAAAACAATGTGCCTATGTGATCCATACAGTGCCATATTGGATTCTTTAGAAAAGAGTTTCTCAAACAGTGTGCTACTAAAGACCCAGCAGTTTGCCACCAGATTTTTAGCTTCTATAATTGCTATTAGTAACCAGGGGCAGTTGGCAGTCTACTCCTATCTATTTTGCCCCTTTGGAGTTCCTGTGGCAGAAAGTAAGCAGAGGAGGTCTTTATGCCATCTATTGTCTAGCTAGCAGGAGAGTAACTACAGGGGTCTCTGAGGTCTTAAATGAGACTGGGCTCAAACATTTAGGGGGCCCATCTGGCCCAGCAATCAGTAGTGGATCCACCTGCATCATGTCTGGCCCCTCTGTGTGCCCCCTGCAAAACAAGGCTCACAGTGAAAGGAAAGGGTTTGGCTTTTCCTTTACAAATATAATTGCAGGGGTTTCAAGATGGCTGCGAGATAGTTGATGTGCAGAGAAAACTGCCACCATATTTGTAAACTTTCCAACTGTCATATATCCACCAGGATTGTCAAAGGTTGGGAAATTTGTAAGGTACCTTATCATAAACATACACATTTTAGCCTTTTATGTGTATATCAAGAGAATAAAGGGATTCAATTCTTTATTTTTTATGGACCAGATTACAAGTAGAGAGCAAACTATCGCTTATATTTGTGCTCCACTTAGTAATACCAGCGAACTCAAATGTGCGCTGGTATTACAAGTTAGGTGCAATGCGAATGTGACCTCATGTTCACATTGCATGGAAGCTTTGTGCTCATGAGAGCGTGCTTCCATAGGCTCCAATCGCTGTGAGACACGGCATGAGAACCTAGCGCAGCAAAGGGGGTAAGATGCTCAGTGATGGGCAGCAAATTTAAATATATATGTATATGAATATGTACTTATATATTTATGTGTTAATATGTGTATATATACTGTACATATTAACACATAAATATATATGAATATAAGCATATACATACTGTATATATTTACAGGGAACACACAGTTCCCCATAGACCGCAATGTAAAGGCACTTTTCAGAGCCATTTTTTTTTCTTACACCCCCCACACCCGCTACTTTTAACACCTAAAAACTGCTAAAAAAAATAATAAAAACAACTCTTTAATTTGGGGCGCTTTGGAAAATTAACCAGGGAACTGATCTCTGGTTAATTTTCAGAGTGCTAATTGCTACCACGAGCTGTAGAAGCAATAACCAGCCACTTGTAATGGCTGGTTAGTTATCACACGCCCATTATGGGTGCGCAGCAATAAATTAGAGCTTCACTTGTAATCTAGCCCTATATATTTATTATTATGCATGTAGAGCAAGTAAAGTATTAAAGATTGTTTGTGGAAAATTAGTCTTCTAAAATATTTTAAGATATGTCTTTTAATCACAATAAATAGTTTTTTTAATGTTGTAGTATACCTCTTGCTGTTTTATAGCATCATTTCCCTAGTGTTTTTATATTTTAAAGGAGCTATACATTTACTGTTAATTACACAGGTTTGCCATAGCAGAAACTTGGATTGTCTTGTGAGCCACAGTCTGAAAAAGGTTTGAGAACAGCTGCTTTACAAGATGTTAAAGGGGCATACAAGTACAAAAAGAAAATGCTCTGTGCTAGATTATTTTATTACTGCACTATTGCTTGCATATAACTATGATTTTAGTGCTTAGGGGTTAAACATATTAATAAATTTAGCTCCAGACTAGCAGCACACAATTGGGGGCTAGCTGAACACATCTGCTAAGCCAATGACAAGAGGTACAGCTACTAATCACCAGCTAGCTCTCAGTAGTGCATTGCTTTTCCTGAGTTTACCTAGGTCTGCGTTTCAATAAAGGATACCAAGGATTGCCACTGTTATTTTTTTTTTCAGTATAATATCACCTCTGCTGAGACAATTTATGGACAAGTATGTGGCAAAGTTAGGTTTGTGAAGTCCCAGAATTCTCACAGTTGGGGCTGAACAAAAAATTCTTGATTCTTTTTTTTTTTTTTTTAAACTATGTATAAAAAGCATTTACATTTAAAGGACCAGTAAATTTTTCTAAATGTAGTTGTTTTTTTTATTGCTATCTTTAAAAATATGCATGAATATTGAGCTAAACTGTTTTTTTCAATAATTTATTAAAAAAAAATCTCCTATTTTACCGTTTTTGTTTCACGGTCTTTCCATGTAAACTCCGCCCCTTCAAAAATCAAAATGTAGGGCATGATTTTGAGGGTGAAGAACATGCACTTACTGGGATAAAAAATGTAAATGATTTAGAAAACAAACATGCTGGGAGACGTTTATGAAACACCTTCAAACTTACACTTTATGAATAATTAGAGAAAATCTGTAGGCAATATGGAAAGCTAACAAAGGCATAAAGAGATCACCTTAAAAAATAGTTTGGATAATAAAATGCAGCATTATAAATGTGGTAGAGGAGTCATTCATTACACTTTAAAAATAAAACATTGAATTTTATAATAAATTGAGACAAAGCTAAATTTAGTGCCCAAAACTAACCAATTAAATGTTCTAATGATGCGTGACAATCAGGGAAAAAAACAAAAAACAGGAACAAATATAGCAAAAATATATAAATAGAAGCAAAATCTCTTGCAATGACCAAAATCTCTTGCAATGACCAAAATCTCTTGCAATGACTGCAAAGCGGCAAAACTGCTTCTATCTAATCTTCAATTACGGAACTACAAGTGTGCAAATGCGCATGCGCAAAACCGCTTCAAGTAAGTGACGTGTAATCACAGTTCTTCACTTACAGTACAAGTGCGCAACTGCGCATGCGCAAATGTGAGTCGCGCGTAGCCGCAGTCCTATCCGGATAGTGTGAACCGATAGGACTGCTTGCAAAGCAAAAAAGGGGTTTGGAAAAAAAAAAAAAAATTAAAGCCAAATTAAAACAAAAGTATACAAATAAAATAATAACATGCATTTAAAAAAATAAAGTTTATAACACAATTAAATAAAAAAGATAAGCAAATTTAAAAGTTTACTGGTCCTTTAAGATTAAAATCTCAAAATGTTTCATGTCACTTTAATTAAATCATTTCCATCATGACTGAATTTTTGTAAATTGAAAAGAATCTATAACTTGCAGAAAAGCATGAGCAGAATATTAATCAGTTATCCCTTTTAAATATTCAAGTCTGTTGTTTTTGAAAGTTCATAGATAGTAAACGCACTAAAATGTGACCTAAATTATGAATAGAAACATTTTTGCAATAGACTAAAACAAAACAGTGACAGTTTTTAAAAGTATTAGGCTTTGGTATACAGACAGAGATAAGATAAGGAAAAACAGAAAGTGATGAAACAAGGAGCTCTGATTTTCCTGCAAGCTCAACCTATTTTAATGGGTTGTGGTTTCAAAGAACAAAGCCAACTGTTTCATATACAAAAATAAACCACAATAAATACATTTTCATGTGTTTTATACTCTGCTGCTGGTGTAACAAGTCATTGGAAACACATTAAAGGAAAACCAGTTTTACAGTGGACTGTCCTTTAATAAACTAATATTAAACACGATTTATGTACTAAGACAAACTTTACTGAAGCATCATCCAAACAATGATATATGTGCTATACAGATATAGCTCTGTCTCTAGTCTGAGACATGCTAGGGATCTTCTTACATGATTAAAAATATGCTAAAAGCCTTATTTTTCCATAAGTGTTAGACAACTTTTAACATTGTTATGCCCCTGTTTGGACATATAAACTAGTAGACCATTAAATATTGAATAAATAATATTGCAGTTTTATATTGCCAAAAAGTTTATTTTGATAAAATATTAAGAACAATACACATGAATACACAGTGACTAGTTAATGAATGTCAAATAGGATGTCTTTTTTAACATAATAGAGATTCTGTGATGTTAATTGTCCATGGGGATTTTAACTTATCAAAGTTGTAAAACTGCACCTTAAAAGTCAAATCCTTTGACAGTGGTGGCAAACATATGGCACGAGTTCCCAAGATGGCACACATAACAAATATGCTGGCACCTCTTATTTGGGTTATCACCAAACTGCATGCTGCAATTATAGTGCTTTTTTTTTTTTTTCTTACAAATCCTTGCTATGTATAAATAGTTAAGGTTTAAATCTTGATATATTATTAATTTTATTTTTTTGTTTTAACCCCTTAAGGGGAAAAACGTGCCCAAAATACGGGAGAATGTTTAGCATTTTTGCTATCACTCCATTTAAAGGGAAATATATATATAGTAGACAACCCAAGTTATTAATTTCGGCCCATTTTGGTATATTTCATTCTACCCACTGTTTTGCCCCCAAATACAATCATATTAAAAGAAATTATTAACTTTTTCGCAAACTTTGGTTTCTCACTAAAACTATTTACACACTCCTTGCGCAGTCATAATGCAAATAGTTGTAATAGATTCTCTTTATTCAGAAATAGCACACATTTATGGCTTTGACATTGTTTTTTTTTTGTTTTTTTGGTAATTAGAATGCTGCTAATTGCAGCTGCATGGCACACTTCTTTTCTTACCGGCAGTGAAGGGGTTAATCAGGTAGCTTGGGAGGGTAATAATATTATAATATTATAGTATAGGTATTACCTTCCCAACCGACGCCTCCCACCTCCCTGATCCCTCCCAAAAAGATACCGCCACACACACACTCCTCATCTCCATCTTAGCTACTAGCAGACAGTCTGCCAATATGAAGATTTAGAATTGGTTTTTTTCTGCAGTGTAGGATCCCCCTTACCTTCCCATCTCCCTGATTCCACACAAACAGCTCTATAACCCTCCCCCCCCTCCCAATGGTCTCCACCATCTTAGGAACTGACAGCTGTCTACCCGTACACAGTTTCATTACATTTTGCTAAAAAATGTATTTATTTTATTAATAAAAATACTGTTTCTGTATTGTAGCAGCCCCCCAAACCCTGCACTTCCTCTGTCCAGCCAATCATACGGTAGGGCTCTCTCTCCCCTCTTATTATACACTTTTCTGTAGTGTAGTGGATCCCTCCCTCCCAGTAAAAAAATTCTGTGGCATGTGATCCAACTCCCTCCCCCCCCCCTCCAGTGATGGGCCGCCCACCTGCCTCCATCTTTCCCTCCCACACCACCCATGACACCACCACAAGCCAATGCAGACAGGGACACAGAGTTTCTCTGTTGGCATTGGTGATCTGCTTTCATATGGCAACTAAGGGGTCGATCTATCAAAGGCTTTCGCCAGCCTTTGAGCCCCTACGGCTGCAGGTTCTCACAAGAGAACCTGCATGCCGTATTTAACAAGCAGCGGTCATTAGACCGCTGCTTTCCTAACCTTTTGCCACTTCTAAAGTGGTGAAAAACAATCTCTACGGTCTAATTTGACCAGGGAGATTGACAGCTCTTACCCACACTTGATTGGCTGTGCATGGGCAGGGCGCAGGATCGCACGCGAGTACAAAATAGCGCTTGTGTGCAATGCTGAATTCCGCCAGGGGTATTCAGCCTGCCAGAGGCGAGCTGCTGTGCCTCAGCTTGATAAATCGCCCCCTAATAATCATTTCCTTCCTTACCATATGAAGGCAGATGCCTTCTGCCTCTAGATGTAGTTTCGACTGTCAAAGCTGAGAGCAGCGACCGTAGCATGAGGCAGAAGGTTGAACGTAAGTACTGCATCAACATGGTACACTGAGGAAAGTACCCTGTGACATAGTACTTATGTCCATTAGGCACAAGGGCTTAATATCCAATTAAGATTAAAAAACGGTTCTCACTCAAACATTTTTTAGATTATCACCAATTTTAGTCACATCACAGAAAGGTTTAACACCACTGTCCTACAACTTTAAAGGGACACTTAAGTCAAAATTAAACTTTAGTTATTCAGATAGAGCAGACAATTTTAAACAACTTTCCAATTTTTTTCCATTATCTAAATGTGCACAATCTTTTTAAATGCACACTTTACAATGTTTCACTCAGAGCGCTCATGAGACTTTTTCTTTTAGTGCAATACAGGGCAACTCATCGACATGTTTCAGCTACACAGCTTTTTTCAAGATGAAAAGAAAAAAGAAAAAGGAGTTTATTATTACACTTCTGCAGACTTTACTTGTATATTACACATTTACAAATAGTTAATCAACTTATCTTAAATATACGTTAATCATCTTATGTTTGGCATATTTAGCATAAATACATAATCGGTAAGTTTAAGAACTACTCAAAATTCTGATTTCATAGAAGGGGATTCTTAAAGGGACACTGTACCCAAAAATTTTCTTTTGTGATTCAGATTGAGCATGACATTTTAAGCAACTTTCTAATTTACTCCTATTATCAAATTTTATTCATTCTCTTGGTATCTTTATTTGAAATGCAAGAATGTAAGTTTAGATGCTGGCCCATTTTTGGTGAACAACCTGGGTTGTCCTTGCTGATTGGTGGATAAATTCATCCACCAATAAAAAAGTGCTGTCCAGAGTACTGAAACCAAAAAAAAGCTTAGATGCCTTCTTTTTCAAATAATGATAGCAAGCGAACAAAGAAAAATTGATAATACTAAGGTTCGGCAAACTCAGGAGCCTGGGAGCCACTGGCTCCTAGAATTTTTGCCCTGGCTACTAACTTTTTGGGTTATTCTCCATAAATCTATATACAGATACCACTGTCTGACTTCTAAAAGTATGACTGGCTACTAAATATTCTTACTGGCTCCAAAATATTAAACATATTTGTCAACATGATTAAGCAATATTGCTGGACCACCCTAATATTATGTAAAGTGTAAGGGTTAAACATTTTTTTTTTTTACAAAGCACATCAAAACATTAAAATAAAGCATTAAACTTGACCCCCGGACTTTAGATAGATTGAGGTTAGCTAGGATAGTGACCTGCACTTGGTCAGACCATGACATGGTTACGGCTACTATGAACCCACTCCCTCCGGAGGGTTGCTTGAGATCCTGGCGACTTACAGACTCCCTGATTAAAAAACCCTGGTCCCAGCAAACCGCTTCAGACATACAGGATTTCTTTAAGCTTAATTACATTAAACAAACTAATAACATAACCTTGTGGGCTGCCTTTAAAGCTTACCTTAGGGGAACATTCATAAAGCGAGCCTCAAGACTCAGGCGCGAGAGGGGAGCTACGTTAGCCCAACTCTTTGGAGAACTTAGACCCTTAGAATCACTAAACAAAGCCACCCTGACCCAGAGATAGCTAGACGCATAGGTTAAATTAGATCTGATATTACCACTAGGTAGACGATCAGGACTCAGGAATCCCTGCTCCGGTTTCTGAAGCTCTTCTACTACCAAGGCAATAGGGCTGATAGACTATTAGCCTCTAAGCTTAGAGCCAGAACAAAAGCGACTAGGATCCAAAAGATCTGCTACTTAGGGAATACCCTGCATGCTCCCCGAGACATTGGTAAGGCCTTTATGTCCTATTACAGCGAGCTATATAACGTAGAGAATGACACTTCTACGCTCACGTCATTAATGATTTCCTATCCTCCCTCCACCTCCCAAAACTAGAGGCCGATGAAGCAGACAATTTAGCCCTCCCTATAACAACCCAAGAAATTAAAGAGGCCATTTCCTCCCTTAAACTACACAAGGCCCCCGGCCCTGACGGATTTACCCCCTTATTCTATAAAGCTTTTGCCCCCTTCCTCATACCTTATCTAAAAAGACTATATTCAGAAATCTTTAAGACTGGGTTACTCCCTAATGAATATTTAGAAGCCTCTATTTTGACCATTCCCAAGGAGGGAAAGGATCCGACGCTATGTCAAAGTTACCTATTTAGACAGTTTCCAGTCGCTCCTTAATAGATACATCTGGGCTGACGCTCACCCTAGAGTAGCAAGGAGGATCCTACAGGCCCAGATAGACAAAGGAGGTCTAGGCCTCCCTAACCTTAAAATGTATTATGAGGCTGCCATGTTAACTTGCATATCTAGCTGGGGTCTCAATGAGGAATATCCTAGATGGTACGAAATAGAGCAGGCTTCTTTACCTCACAGTGTTCTACTCCGAGACTTGGTGTGGATTCCACAGCACTGTAAACCACTCTCTCTCACCCCCAATCCTATAATTAGGCATTGCCTCAGGCTCTGGCACAAATTACGCCACTCCTCTAAAGTAGCTCCCTATCCGTCCCCCACTCATGGTATCAGAGGGCTCCTTAGGGGGCTCCCAGATTTGAATTTACAGGTTTGGGCACCTGTCTCCATAGACACTGTCAGGGATATGTTCCTAGATGGGGTGTGGGCGACTGCACCCACTTTGATAACACAATACTTAATCCCACGTAGACTGCACTTTGAGGTCATACGTCTTAGGTCATTGTTACATAGCTGGAATTCTTTCAGTCTCCCCCACGAGACCCTACACTATGGGAAACTAGGTACCAAATGGGACTGCAGGGACATCACCCACTGACGATACATTACCAATGTCTACAGGACCTCCCTACACTCCAGAAGACACATAATATTCTTGCCTGGGAGAGAGACCTAGGCCAGGCCTTTGATAGTCAAGAGTGGACAAGAGCCATTGCATACAATAGACAGGAAATACACAACGTCACACTTTTCAAACAATTTTACAAACTCTTGACGAGATGGCACTGGGTGCCTAGCCGTCTAAGTAGACTCCTGACTGCTGTCTCTGACAGGTGCTGGAGAGGGTGTAACCAGAGGGGAGATGACTTACATATCTGGTGGGGTTGCCCCGAGATCCAGAAACTATGGACCAAGGTCCTTGACCTGGGAAGACTACTTGCCCTCCCTACAGAGAAGGGCCCAGAGACCTATGTACTTCATCTTAACATTCCCAAACTTCCCAAACCATTAAGACACCTCTTTGTTTATTTATTGATGGCCACCAAACTTGCGATTGCAAGACACTGGAAACAACCTAACACGCCCCATCTGGGGAAAGTTCTGGAGATACTCTCTACAATAAGAACGATGGAGGAGGCGGTATACTTAAACAGAAGGCTCATTGACCTCCATGCGGATATTTGGTCCACATGGGATGCACTCCCGCGACACATGTTGGTAACCACCTGAATGTGTGTTCAGCCCTGCTGCTGGCCGACCATGAACTCCTCTGTATACCAAAGTATTCTAGAGTCATATGTGAAGCCATCTGTCCGACAGCTAAAACTTTGCCAAAATTAGGTCATGCAACAGGACAATGATCCCAAGCCCACCAGCAAATCTACAACAGAATGGCTGAGAATGAAAATAATCAAGGTGTTGCAATGGCCCAGTCAAAGTCCAGACCTCAACCCAATTGAAATGCTGTGGCGGGACCTTAAGAGAGGTGTGCATAAACGAATGCTCGCAAACCTCAATGAGCTGAAGCAGCGTTGTTAAGAAGAGTGGGCTAAATTCCTTCACAATAATGTGAGACACTGATAAAGTCATACCGACAACAATTACTTCAAGTTAATGCTGCTAGAGGTCGTTCTACAAGCTATTGAATCATAAGGTGTATTTAGGTTTTCACACATGGCTTCTTTATTTTGACTTTATTTTTGTTAAATAAATCATGACAAAGCGTAATATGTCATGTGTTGTTGTTCATCAGAGGTTGTATTTACCTAATTTAAGACCTGTTACGGACCAGATGGTTGTTATTATGTCCTGATATGTAAAACCATATCATTCAAAGAGGGTGTACTTTTCACTTTTCACATGACTGCATATTATATATATATATAAATATATATATATATACATACACAGTATTATGTAAAACTCAGCAGTCACTCCAAACTCCACTTTATTGAAGTGGAGTTTGGAGTGAGTGCTGAGTCTTACGTATTCATTGGATGTTTTTCTCTCAAGCACCCTAAAGCTGTTCTGTTGAAGTGAGAGTGCACTTTTTGGGACTATATATATATATATATATATATATATATATATATATATATATATGTGTGTGTGTGTATGTGTATATATATATATATATATATATGTATAGTCTGTTTCAATGAAGGACTGCACTCACTGGATTTAGATACAGGATTAAATATTTATTGGGTATCTAAATCCAGTGAGTGCAGTCCTTCATTAAAACAGACTGTAAATACTACCAACTTGGCACCCTGGTTGATGACCTAATTGTATTGTGAGTGCAGATACACATGGAGGATATATATATTTATATATATATATATCTATATGTATATAAAGAAACGTCACCAGCGCTAAACCTACTTATGTATTAATTTGTTATGTGTAATATGTGTTATTAATCGAACAAAGGCAAGTTTTTTCTTTTGTATACACAATTATTACTTACTCCCTATGGAATAAATTCACCATTACATGTTTTCCAATAGTAGTACAGTGTATAATAAATTTATAATTTGATCGTAATCGTGCTGCCTGAGTATTTATATAGTGCACCCGTGTCACTATTAGAAGTATTAGAATGAAAGCGAAAATCAATGATAAACAAATGGCACACAGATATGTATTGTCTCTATTACAAAGTTAGTGAATACTTTGAACTGCTGTTATCAAGTAATTAATACAGTTCGCTTCTGGAAATAATCCTATTGTAGAAACCGTATGTTAGTAGAATTTTCTGCTTACCAGAACTAACCCCAATCTAATGAGGTAAGTTTGAAGCTTTAAAGGGGAATGATGATAGGACACCCTTCAATCAGTCTGTTCCAGAATTGATCTGTCTTTGCTTGGATCGGAATTCCTCCCAATAAAGTCTGTGTAGTATGCTTGCATCTAATGGAATCTTTGGACTCTTTAATCTTTCATTCCGTGGTGAGAATCTGGCGGTGAGAATCAAGAGACCTCAATCCGTGATGAGGTAAGATTAAAGCTTAGAATAAATGCCCCATATATTCCTTGTTTGTACTGTTCGGTTAAACAGCAGGATGGTGTATAGACTGATAATAAAAGTCTTAGCTTTCAACAGATGTTCTCAGTATGTATATAGGGACCATATATTCCAGTGTCCGTTTATATATATATATATGATAATAGTAATAGTAGAGATGACAAGTCACTGCATGTGACTAATAGATTAGTGTCATATATCGATTTAGTCAGTTATATATACATATATCTAAAAAGTCTATCAGCGTTGGCACTGGCTGAAAGCCTACAATAGCTGAGTCTTATCAACTCCCTGTTAAGGCCCAGTGCATACAGGTTAATACTTAAAATCAGAATTCCGATCCAAGCAAAGACAGATCAATTCTGGAACAGACTGATTGAGAGGTGTTCCCTTTAAAGCTTCAAAATTACCTCATTAGATTGGGGTTAGTTCTGGTAAGCAGAAAATTCTACTATCATACGGTTTCTACAATAGGATTATTTCCAGAAGCGAACTGTATTAATTACTTGATAACAGCAGTTGAAAGTATTCACTAACTTTGTTATAGAGACAATACATATCTGTGCGCCATTTGTTTATCATTGATTTTCGCTTTCATTCTAATATATAGATCTCTCTCCTCTCTCTCCTCTCTCTCCTCTCTCTCTCCTCTCTCTCCTCTCTCTCCTCTCTCTCCTCTCTCTCCCCTCTCTCCCCCCCCAAATTTACGCACCTGTTTAATTTTGTTTTGATGCATATTGCACATTTTCTGTCAATCCAATAAACCTCATTTCACTACTGAAATATTACTGTTTCCTTCAGTTAATATTTCAGTAGTGAAATGAGGTTTATTGGATTAACAGAAAATGTGCAATATGCATCAAAACAAAATTAAACAGGTGCATAAATTTGGGCACCCCAAAAGAAATATCGCAATAATATTTAGTAGAGCATCCTTTAGCAGAAATAACAGCCTCTAGATGTTTCCTATAGCCTGTAATGAGTGTCTGGATTCTGGATGAAGGTATTTTGGACCATTCCTCCTTGCAAAACATCTCAAGTTCAGTTAGGGTTGATGGTTGCCGAGCATGGACAGCCTGCTTCAAATCACCCCACAGATTTTCAATGATATTTAGGTCTGGGGACTGGGATTGCCATTCCAGAACATTGTACTTGTTCCGCTGCATAAATGCCAGAGTAGATTTTGAGCAGTGTTTTGGGTCGTTGTCTTGTTGAAATATCCAGCTACGGCGTAACTTCAACTTTGTGACTGATTCCTCAACATTATTCTCAAGTATCTGCTGATATTGAGTAGAATCCATGCGACCCTCAACTTTAAAAAAAATCACAGTACCCGCACTGGCTAACAGCCCCACAGCATGATGGAACATCCGCCAAATTTTACTGTGGCAAGCAAGTGTTTGTCTTGAAACGCTGTGTCCTTTTGCTGCCATGCATAACACCACTTGTTATGACCAAATAACTCAATCTTTGTTTCATCAGTCCACAGCACCTTCTTCCAAAATGAAGCTTGCTTGTCCAAATGTGCGTTTGCATGCCTCAAGCGACTCTGTTTGTGGCGTGTGTGCAGAAAAGGCTTCTTCCGCATCACTCTCGCATACACTGAATTGTTGAACGATGCACAGTGACACCATCTGCAGCAAGATAATGTTTTAGGTCTTTTGAGGTGGTCTGTGGGCTGTTTTTGACCGTTCACACCATCCTTTTCCTTTGCCTCTTCAATATTTTACTTCTGTCCTTAACAAGAACTGTGCCTGTGGTCTTCCATTTCCTCACTATGTTCCTCACAGTGGACACTGACAGCTTAAATCTCTGCGATAGCTTTTTGTATCCTTCCCCTAAACCATAATGTTGAACAATCTTTGTTTTCAGGTCATTTGAGAGTTGTTTTGAGGCCCCCATGTTGCCACTCTTCAGAGGAGAGTCAAAGAGAACAACAACTTGCAATTGGCCACCTTAAATACCTTTTCTCATGATTGGATGCACCTGTCTATGAAGTTCAAGGCTTGATGGGCTCACCAAACCAATTGTGTGTTCCAATTAATCAGTGCTAGGTAGTTACAGGTATTCAAATCAGCAAAATGACAAGGGTGCCCAAATTTATGCACCTGTCTAATTTCATTTTGATGCATATTGCACATTTTCTGTTAATCCAATAAACCTCATTTCACTACTGAAATATTACTGTGTGCTTCAGTTATTTGATAGATCAAAATGAAATTGCTGATCCAAATACCCAATTATTTATAAATGAAAATCATGGAAATTGTCAGGGGTGCCTAAACTTTTGCATATGACTGTATATAGATATATATACACACACACACACACGGCTTTTTTGTAGGGTACTACTGGTACTTGGCACTTTTTTTTGTTTTTAACAAAAAAAAAAAGCAATATATATATCATACCTTATTCCACTGTGACATTTCAGGGTGGTGCCCCTGTATTAGACATACAAAAATGTGCCAAACTTACCCCCCATAAGTACCCCACCATCTGGTGTAAAAGCCCATCACGGAGCTCCGCCAGTATTTCATGTGCGCAACTGCGCATGCGCGGGCACTACTATGAAAAGCCGAAGGACCCATAACTAAAATGCTTGAAATTCAAAAATAATGTGTACACATATCAGCATGTGTAACTGTTACACATATCAACCTCACATAACCTAGAATTGTTACCTAAACTACCTCCCATTATAACATAATGCAGTGCATATGAAAGTCCGCTCCAATGACGCAAAAATGCTTATTATTTGGAGATGGTATATCAATCACATATCCACCATCCACTTATACATGTGCTACATAATATCACTACAACAAATGTAAACGCCTAGCTCAAGGCTACAATGTTAATAATAATAATAATAATAATAAACAGGTATGAGCAAAGCTCAAATTCTATAGTCTTACATATATTAGCATATTTCCACCTAACTGGCTAACAATGTGCATAAATGTTATGTGAATAACCCAATATCACAAATATTATGAGCACTGTAAATTAAAATTAGAACCTTTGGGACCAGTGTATCTAAAGTGTAAATCCACCTAGTTTCACGTTGTTAAACTATTTTAGCCCTGTTTCCATCCCTACTAAGAGGTGGGACATCAATAATGATGTATCTTAAATCAACCACAGAATGTTTGTTTAACATGAAATGTTTGCCCACTGGTTTTTCACTCTCATCTGTCCCAATTGCCAGTCATATGGCTGCCCTGTGATTCACCATATGAGTGCATAAATCATTGTTAGTTTTGCCAATATAATATTTGCCACAACAACAATGCAACATGTACACAATATATTTAGTCATACATGTGACCCTGTGTTTAATGGCATATCTCTTGTGGTGCCAAGGATGTACAAAAAATGTTAATCAGACCAAGCCATTTTAAGTCATGTACCCTGTACGACAAAAACAGCCAGGTTTTGGAACCCCTAGCCATGTATGTATGGTATAACTGGGTTTAAAATCTGGCCTCATCAGGTAGCCCCGTAGTGCATGTTCACTCTTGTAATCAATCTTGGGATGGGACAATTGATCACTGGTTAAAATGTGCCAATTATCATGTAGTATTCCTGGAGCTTCCCATTTATCTGGAGTATAAGTGGTTATAAAAGCACTACCTATATCGGAATTCAAAAGAGTGATCCGTATTAACACAACCGAACATTACAAAAGGGAACAATAATCTGTTATGCAAGAGAAATTCAGTGAGAATATATAAACCCAGGGTCCTACAGGAGGTTAGAAAGGCGGTTGAAAACATGACACAAAGTGAATTACTAAGCAAGAAAAAAGAAGATGACAGAGTTGAATCACCGTTGACTTTTGTAACCACTTACGTGAGTAAACAAGATCAAGTTTGCGTTTTTTTTTTCCCACTTTTTGCACCCCATTGAAGTCTATGGGGGAATACGTTAACGTGGTCACGATATTCTAAGTTTGGCATTTTGCGCTTGTCGGGATAGCACTCGTAGGAAAACATTTTACTTTTAACCCAAAGCATGCAAAGTTAAAGCGGGAGTGCTAATTTGCACTCATAATCTAGCCCTATATATTTATATGTTTAATTGGATACAGGTTTCTTTAGCGACACCACGCTTTTCAAAGTAGGATCCCTCCTCCACCAAATCTTTGCAGTGGGAACTATGAATTCTGGTAGGTATACTCCTGGCATCTGCCACACCCAGGTTCTTCTATCAGATCCAAAATCCAGTAACAGCATGCTTTACACCACCACTATGTTAATGTGAGGCTTGTGTACATCTGCTCAGCCATGGAAATCAATTTCATGAAGCTCCCAACACAAAGTTCTTGTGCTGTTGTTTCTTCCAGAGGCAGTTTGGAACTTTGTAGTGAGTGATGCTACGCACTTCAACACTCTGTGAGTTTGTGTAGTCTTCCACGGTATGGCTGGGCTTTTGCTCCTAAATACTTCCACTTCACAATAAAAGCACTTGCAGTTGACTTGGCAAATGTAGTAGGGCAGAAATAAAAAACAAAAAAGGCTTGTGGCAAAAGGGGCATCACTGAGCGCTTCTTTATCAGCTCAGCTATTGTACTGCCAATGTTTGTCTATGGAAATGTCATGACTATGTGCTGGATTTTATGCACCTGTTAGCAATGAGTGTGAGCTCAGCTAATTAATTAGTAGGGTACTTTTGGCTAATGATTTGTAAAGAAATCAGTTTAGGTAGTTATGACAAAACCAATCTCGCCACTGTACATTGGAGGGCCTGTTATGGAACATTCTTTGGGCTGGAGGTACATGGGCTTAAGGATACCCAGAGACTGCATGGAAATATGGAATTTTATATGCTGGACACCCCATGTACTTTCATAACTCTGTCTTATGTCTATGTCACCCTGTATCCATAAATACAGGATGGGTACAGGGTGTGAGTGCCCCTTGTGGGAGCAATTGTGACTCTATAAGCCAAGTGGGCATAAAAGACTTTATAGCTAATAAGAACTGTTCCTATATTCTGTAATAAGATGTATTCTATGTATGTTTAAGATCTGATTGTGTCTCAGGAGTCTGTCTAGGTAAACTGATTGGGTTTTGTGTGATTATGTTAACTAGACTGCCCAACATCAGATTGTCTGAGTACTTAATATGTTAATCTGTTTTACCTGTGAATAGACAATTCTTAGAGGTTTGATGCATTGTTCATATGTTTGCTTAACTGTTTAACCAATGCCCTCTGTAACCTGAAGCCAGGGTTATATTCAACCCCCCCATCTGGGGTCAAAACCTGTATAAATACTAGGCATTCAGCCTTTAATAAATGTCATTCTGTTTTAAACCTGATGTGGAGCCTGGTCTCATGTTTGTGGGGAAAACTGGTTGGGGTTGTGAATTGCTGATTCCCTATGCAGGACATTGTTCATCTGTTATTAACCCTTGGTACACTGTTGGTACCGTAACAGTAGTAAAACAACATCAGCATGTTTCATGCACATTAGAAGCAGTAATAAGTGAAACATAGTTATAAAAAGATGCTTACTCAGTAGCTGAGACCAACTGCTCATCAGGAGCCACAATAAACTAAAAACTAACTAGGTATACTGTAAGAGGAAATCCTGCTCACAAAGTAGGCCTGAACAAATGCCCTTCAGTTTTCCCTGGGTACCATCAGCAACAGTCATACTAATAAGACACAGAACAGATTGCACCAGCATCATGGATATTGCACATAAGACAGTGCCCTAGACTGGTATAGTTTCCTTAGCTCCAGCTGTTATTTCTAGCCAATCATTAGTTCTCATGATGCCCTGTCTTTGTAATGCTCAGAGGTGTTGAACTGAGGGATGGCTTGCCTTGCATTTTATATAGTCTAGAATTAACAATGAACTCCGCCAACTAAATGAGAGAACACCCATGCCATATAGACATATTGCCCTAAACTTACTAGTGCATCCTTCTTGTCCAACATCCTCTGCATTACAGTATGCCTTCCTGAACTGTTTGTGTGTTTTTTTTCCATTCTGAAATTCTAATTCTGTGTCTGCCTTTTTTTTTAAGATAATTACTTTCTGCTATGCTCATCAAAGTAGTAAAGTATGCACCTATTTCCAGGGTTAACGGGACAGTCTATATTAAAATTGTTATTGTTTAAAAAGATAATGCCTTTAATACCCATTCCCCAGCTTTGCACAACTAACATTGATAGATTAATATACTTTATAAGATTTAAACCTCTAAATTCCTGCCTGTTTCAATGGCTCTATTGAAAGCCTCTTAATCACATGCTTTTGTATTTGCTTTTCACAACAGGAGACTGCTGGTTCATGTGGGCCATATAGATAATAATGTGTTCACGTCTGAGTCAATAGATAATAAATACAAAGTCATGTGATCAGGGGACTGTCAGAAGATGCTTAGATACAAGGTAATCGCAGGGGTAAAAAGTATATTAATATAACTGTGTTGGTTATGCAAAACTGGGGAATGGGTAATAAAGGGATTATCTATCTTTTAAAACAATAAAAATTCTATTGTAGACTGTCCCTAAACATTTATCTTACATTTTACATTTAACAGCAGTTTTAAACCTTATACTCTTCTATATACAAATCATTTATTGTAACAGTATATGTGTAAACATTTGTTTACTCTCATATAAAGCATCAATACAGAGAGTCTTTAATGTATCAGTAAATGGGGGAGAATAACCTCCTCTTCCTTTCAGTTTTATCAGTATGGCAAATAAAGGTTTGGAAGAATATAACATCATGACAAGACATTTCTAGATCTAGTTGACAGACAGGTGTCAGTAGGATGGTTTCCTTTGCATATTTGCAGTTACAATATCCTGCAGAGATTGCTAATTCATTAACCCATATTTATATGGAAGTCATATTTTTTATCCTTGCATAGGACATTATTAATTCACATAAAAAAATCCAATGTGTCAACAAGGGCACATATGATAAAAAGTGCTGGCAATGTATTTGCATTGCTCATCATCTCATTCTATAAATAAACAAACAGATGGTCAGTCTTTTTTGGGATCTTTGCAAACACCCAGTGCAATGTTTTATGTGTCTGTTTATTTTAAATGGTTTAGATGGGACTTTTTTTCAGAAAGACCATTTCAAAGGGTGCACACTTGTTTAAAAAAGGGCATGAAAGTCATTGTTTGAATTTATGCTTTAGCAATTATGAGCAGCATTGCAAACCTATACATACAAAAGTATTTTTTTAAACTGTTATTTTGTATTAAATATTTTTTATCTTACTTTCTTTGAGGTGGCCAGTTAGGGACAGATAAAAACAAGCTCCTGTTCATATCAACCAATCAATGCACAGCACGTTGGAGTGCCAGGGTCTGTTTTGGGGGTGAAGGTAGTGGAAATAAATAGCAGGCAAAATAAAAAAATGAAAGAGTAATGTTAACATTGAAGCCATGGAGAATATTGTCAAAATTGTGACATTGTCTGTTTGTCGTTATTGTGACAGCATTACATATATATATATATATATATATATATATATATATATATATATACACACACTAGTATTCAAATATTTATAAAAGTTCACTTAGAAATGTCCTTGTTTTTGAAAGAAAAGCAATTTTTTTTTGTCCATTAAAACAACATCAAGGGCTAAATTACAAGTGTATCACTTATTTATTGTGCGCCTGTAAACACCCGTTTACGGAGCATGATAAAAAAACAGCTATTACAAGCGGCTGGTTATTGCTACCGCAAGCTCATAAAATGTGATTGTGCTCTCACTTAATAAGTTCCAACTGTCAGGGTGCAGACAAAAGATACATCCATAATGACAAACTGTTATATATATATATATATATATATATATATATATATATATATACATACACACACACATACACACAACCAGGGCCGCCATCAGGGGGCGACAGGGGTGACTCCTGTCAGGGGCCCAATGGGCCAGGGGGGCCACATGAGGCAAGAGTACTAATTGAGCATGGGAAATGTTATTACAAGGAGTAAAGTAATAGCATTTGAGGGGAGTGTGCACTAAACCACTATGCACAGTGTGAGACAGACTTGGCACTTTGTTTGCACAGTGTGTGCCTGAGTTAGACGGCAGATCACTTTCATTTGCAGAGAGGGTAGGAATTATTTAGCAAATGTTTTTTATTTCTTTGTGCAATTTCGGATTGTAACTTCAGTGTGGTAGTAGTTGTATGGTGGGGCCAGGGGTCTATAAAAACATTTTTTTTTTAGCAGCTGTGTATTTATGATTTTTTGACAATGCTGTAGAAATTCTATATTTAAAACCATGCAGAAATGTTTCCGCCTCAATAGGGCAGATATGTATGTATGTATGTATGTATATGTATATATATATATATATATATATATATATATATATATATATATATATATATATATATATATATATATATATATATATATAATGTATGTATGTATTACATTCCAGTTTACTGCCACTTTATGCAAGGAGGCATTTTATCTAAGATTTTTACATCTGCATAAAATGTTATACTCTCGGAGTAAGATTGCTCAGTGTTTGAAATGAGACAGGTTAACTTAAAACTGTTCAGTTTAAACTACAGCTGACTTAATTTTGAAATACATACCAACAAGCCTAAATCCTGCAATTAACCAGATCTAATGGTATGAGTACCACAGCTTATGGCTCCACCAAGACCATATAAAGTACAGCATTTTCAAAATCCATAAGTACAGCTGACAGATGGGAACATTTGTACACTATATTTGATGTGGTGCTTTTGGTTGGGGAAAATGGGGGAAAAACAAACGTGTCAACCTTTTAAAAGTACTTTTCTTCATCTAGCCATCTACCCAGATAATTAATGTACAATTTTGAATTCACAGAATTATTTTTATTTGCACATTTACAAATATGATTTTTTAAAAAGTGATCTCTTAATTTCTGCATTTTTTTTATCATGCATGTCACACAACGTTGATTTAGGGGATGCAAGGTGCATCAATGTTTCCTCCTGTTAGTGTTTCTGTGGGTGTCTGTCTTTATGCTTTGGTTTGTGTCTCTATGAGTGTGTATGTATTTTTTTTCTGTGGGTCTCTCTGTGAGGGTGGGTGTGTATGTCTTTGTGCATTTTCTTTGGATGCCTGTGAGGGTGTGTGCATATGTCTTTGAGCTTTTTCTATGGGTGTCTCTGTGAGGGTGTGTGTAGGTTTGTCTTTGTGTATTTTCTCTGGATGCCTCTGTGAGGGTGGGTGTGTATGTCTGTGTTTTCTGTGGATGTCTCTGTGAGGGAGGGTGTGTGTGTGTATGTATGTATGTCTGTGTTTTCTGTGGATGTCTCTTTGAGGGTGTGTGTTTTCTGTGGGTGTCTCTGTGAGGGTGTGTGTATGTCTTTGTGTGTTTTCTGTGGATGTCTCAGTGAGGGTGTGTGTATGTATGTCTTTCTGTGTTTTATGTGGTTGTCTCTCTGTGTGTGTATGTCTTTGTGTGTTTTCTGTGAGTTTCTGTGTGTGTGTGTGTGTGTCTTTGTGTGTTTTCTGAGGCTGTCTCTGTCGGTGTTTCCTTGGGTGTATGTACAAGTTTGAGTTTGTGTGTGTGTGTGTGTGTCCATTGTCTGTTCCTTTTTAGGACATTTTGACCTTACTACTGATTATTCACATCTTTCTACAGACTTTGAGACTAATAAGACCTTTATGGAAGTCCCCAATCCACCATTTAACCTTTAAATTATTGTTTAGGCAGTTCAGGGCCCTTCCTTTCAGCCACGGCATGCTGTTGTCATCATTTAGTTGGCATTCTCCTTTACAAAAAGATAATCAGAACTCCATATTTTGTTTTCTAAATCTCCTTTTTTTACAAAACAGTAGTCTACCTCATTACTTGTCAGGTCAATGTAAACAATGTGTGAGTGTGAGTGTGTGTTTCAGTGTATGAGTGTGTCTGTGTGTTTGTATGTTACTATCTTTACAACATTTCCAAGTTTAAATAGACACTTAAGAATAAAGTGCATATACGTTATAGTAACTATGTCAAAAATTGCACATGTGAAGGGGGGGGGGGCCTGATCAATGGTTAAGTCAGGGGCCCCAAAATTCCTAGTGGCGGCCCTGCACACAACAAAAAGTGAACTCCCTGAGCCCAAAATCAGGTGGATCAATATGCAGAGGCAACACACTGCTGGAAAGTATTAGGTGAAAACATACCTTTTAATTCACATAGTAAAAGAACAGATCAGTCTCAGTGAAAAAGACAGTGACTTGGAGTGTGGTACATATGGAGATGACTTCAACTGACGCATTTCACGCCCTTCTGGTGTTTTGTCAAAGATGTGGGTGTGAGGATCCACAGGCCTGATTATACGCTCTCGCTAGAGGGTAAGGCAACTACTCCCACCTAAATGTACCAATCATTATTCATCTAATACGTAATATTAATAAAACCAAAGTAAGATACAGTTTTGCACGTAAATAAATCAGTAACATAGTCAGAGGCATATATAGTAATTGAAAGCCGCTCATAGCGGATAATGCATATTGAATGTAACAGCATTATATATAGCAGCGTAACAAAGTGTATTGTGATGATTTGCTTTAGTGATGTTGCGAATTGTTTGCCGGCGAATAGTTCCCGGCGAACATAGCATGTTCGCATTCGCCGCGGCGGGCGAACATATGCGATGTTCGATCCACCCCCTATTAGTCATCATTGAGTAAACTTTGACCCTGTATTTCACAGTCTGCAGACACATTCCAGCCAATCAGCAGCAGACCCTCCCTCCCAGACCCTCCCAGCTCCTGGACAGCAGCCATTTTAGATTCATTCGGAAGCTGCATTCTTAGTGAGAGGAGGGACAGTGTAGCTGCTGCTGATTTAATAGGGAAATTGATAGCTAGGCTAGTGTATTCAGTGTCCACTACAGTCCTGAAGGACTCATCTGATCTCTGCTGTAAGGACAGCACCCCAAAAAGCCCTTTTTAGGGATAGAACATCAGTCTGTTTGTTTTTTTTTCATGTGTAATCTAATTGCAGTTGCCTGCCTGCCAAGTCACTTGCCCAGTGCCACCACTCATATCTGGTGTAACAGTAGTGTAAATGTAAAAAAAAAAAAAAAATTTGACTGAAACATCAGTCTGCTAGTGTAATCTAATTTCAGTTGCCTGCCAGCGTGTGTGCCAGGCCCACTTGCCCAGTGCCACCACTCATATCTGGTGTAACAGTAGTGTAAGTGTAAATAAAAAAAAAAAAAAATTTGGACTGTGAAACATCAGTCTGCTTTTTTGTGTCAGGCTCACAGCGTATACTGTGCCCACTTGCCCAGTGCCACCACTCATATCTTGTTTAATAGTTGTGTAAGTGTACATTTAAAAAAAAATGACAGACAGAGGCAGGCCACCCCGCAGGTGCCATCGTGGTCGTGGTGCTGTGATTCCCTTTGGCCCTAGAATAATGCCCAGTGTTCAGAGGCCACGTACCATGAACTCGAAAAGTTCTGAGGACATAGTTGACTTTTTAACACAGGACACCCAATCTTCTATAGCTTCCGCTCCGAACCTTGACGCACCATCCTCCTCCAGCTTATCTTCGGGCACCTCTCAAGTTACCACTCACCCACCTGCCGCCACCACCAACACTAGCACCACAGCCGCTTCACTTGATCTGTCAGAGGAGTTATTTACACATCAGTTGGAAGAAATGAGTGATGCGCAACCATCATTGACAGAGGATGTAGATAACAGTGATATGTCTCAGTCAGGCAGCATTACAGACATGG
Organism: Bombina bombina; assembly: GCF_027579735.1. Lineage (NCBI taxonomy): Eukaryota > Metazoa > Chordata > Amphibia > Anura > Bombinatoridae > Bombina > Bombina bombina. Next base: position 554,045,004 of record NC_069502.1, read on the forward strand.
ACGTATGGTGTGATGATGATGATGTTGTACCCGCTGCTGCTTCCTTTGTTGATTTGTCAGATACAAGTGAAGCGGTTGATGATGACGATGCGTCCATGGATGTCACGTGGGTGCCCGCTAGAAGAGAAGAAGAACAGGGGGAAAGTTCAGATGGGGAGACAGAGAGGAGGAGGAGGAGACAAGTTGGAAGCGGGGGGAGGTTGTCGCAAGGAGCTAGTGGCACAGTCAAACAGCATGCATCGGCACCCGGGGTCAGCCAGACAGCACGCCAATCAACGCATGCTGTTGCCACCACCAGAATTCCATCATCGCAGAGCTCAGCAGTGTGGCATTTTTTTTGTGTGTCTGCCTCTGACAACAGCGATGCCATTTGAAACCTGTGCCAAAAGAAACTGAGTCGTGGGAAGTCCAACACCCACCTAGGTAGAACTGCTTTGCGAAGGCACATGATCACACATCACAAACGCCTATGGGATCAACACATGAGTACAAGCAGCACACAAACTCAAAGCCGCCATCCTCCTCCTGGTTCAGCATCTTCAGCCACGTCAACCACTGCTGTCCTCCTTGCCCCCTCTCAACCATCCGCCACTCCGTCTCTCTTCCGGAGCAGTTCCTGCTCATCTGCCCACAGTCAGGTGTCTGTCAAGGACATGTTTGAGCGTAAGAAGCCAATGTCACAAAGTCACCCCCTTGCCCAGCTTCTGACAGCTTGCTTGTCTGAACTCTTATTCCGCCAGCTTTTACCATACAAGCTGGTGGAGTCTGAGGCGTTCAAAAAATTTGTAGCTATTGGGACACCGCAGTGGAAGGTACCCGGCCGAAATTTATTTGCACAAAAGGCAATCCCCAACCTGTACTCGATTGTGCGAAAGGAAGTAATGGCATGTCTGGCAAACAGTGTTGGGGCAAGGGTCCATCTTACCACTGATACCTGGTCTGCAAAGCATGGTCAGGGCAGGTATATCATCTACACTGCACATTGGGTAAACCTGCTGACGGCTGCCAAGCATGGAATGCGTGGCTCTGCAGAGGAGTTGGTGACACCGCCATGACTTGCAGGCAGGCTTGCTGCCACCTCCTCTACTCCTCCTACTCCATCCTCTTCCATAACCTCCTCGGCTGAGTCCTCTTCTGCTGCTGCTTCTTGCTCCACATCAACGGCATCCCCCCAGCTCCCCAGGTACTATTCCACATCCCGGATACGACAGTGTCACGCCGTCTTGGGGTTGACTTGCCTGAAAGCAGAGAGTCACACCGTACCAGCACTCCTGTTCGCCCTGAACGCACAGGTGGATCAGTGGCTGACTCCACATCAACTGGAGATCGGCAAAGTGGTTTCTGACAACAGAAGTAATTTGGTGGCGGCATTGAAATTGGGCAAGTTGACATATGTGCCGTGCATGGCACATGTGTGTAATCTGATCGTACAATGCTTTGTGCATAAGTACCCAGGCTTACAGGCTTACAGAATTATCTATCTATCAAATCTATCTATTTATCTATCAAATCTATCTATCGTATCTATCAAATGTATCTATTGCATCTATTGATCTATCTATCTATCTAATCTATCTATCTATTTATCAAATCTATCTATCTCGTGGCCGGACTGTTATCTGACAGCCACTTGTGTTTTGGCCATGCCATATACATATCCATGCCATATACACGTCCCCTGATAGGGGACGTAACAGGGATTAAACTGATCAGAATAGTACAACTTAACACACCACTCATATCTGGTGGCACAGTAGATTGCACGCGCAGTGCCCCAGATTTGAAGTAGGAGGACCGACCAAGCATCTTTTTACATCTCCCGGTTCCTAAAATCCATGCCATATACACGTCCCCTAATAGGGGACGTAACAGGGATTAAACTGATCAGAATAGTACTACTTAACACACAACTCCTATCTGGTGACACAGTAGATTGCACGCGCAGTGCCCCAAATTTGAAGTAGGAGGACCGACCAAGCATCTTTTTCTATCTCCCGGTTCCTAAAATCCATGCCATATACACGTCCCCTGATAGGGGACGTAACAGGGATTAAACTGATCAGAATAGTACTACTTAACACACCACTCATATCTGGTGGCACAGTAGATTGCACGCGGTGCTCTGACAAAATGCAGAAGGACATTTGGCCGACAAACAGAAAGCTAAAGAATGTTCCGATTTCGGCCGAGGGCAGATATGTTCCAGAGTGCTCTGTTCTAATCAGAGCCTCGGGTGCCGCAACTGCCTCTGGGAACCTTACCATGGGTCACAGACGGCACATCTTGTAATTCTCTGTCTGGGAAATTATCTATCTATCAAATCTATCTATTTATCTATCAAATCTATCTATCTATCTATCATATCTATCAAATGTATCTATTGCATCTATTGATCTATCTATCTAATCTATGTATCTATCTATCTATCAAATCTATCTATCTCGTGGCCGGACTGTTATCTGACAGCCACTTGTGTTTCGGCCATGCCATATACATATCCATGCCATATACACGTCCCCTGATAGGGGACGTAACAGGGATTAAACTGATCAGAATAGTACAATTTAACACACCACTCATATCTGGTGGCACAGTAGATTGCACGCGCAGTGCCCCAAATTTGAAGTAGGAGGAACGACCAAGCATCTTTTTCCATCTCCCGGTTCCTAAAATCCATGCCATATACACGTCCCCTGATAGGGGACGTAACAGGGATTAAACTGATCAGAATAGTACTACTTAACACACCACTCATATCTGGTGGCACAGTAGATTGCACGTGCAGTGCCCCAAATTTGAAGTAGGAGGACCGACCAAGCATCTTTTTCCATCTCCCGGTTCCTAAAATCCATGCCATATACATGTCCCCTGATAGGGGATGTAACATGGATTAAACTGATAGGAATAGTACTACTTAACAGTTAACACACCTTATAATAATGCAGAGAGAGGCAATGCAGAGAGAGGAGTCTGAAGAAGAGGAGTCAGAGGAGGAAGGTGGCTTTGAGGAGGTGGAAGACCAAACACAGCAGGCGTCCCAGAGGGCTTGTTGTCACCTTTCGGGGACCCTTGGTGTTGTACGTGGCTGGGTGGAGGAAGAGACCTTCAATGACATCAGTGAGGACAAGGAACGGGACATGGCTAGCTTGGTATCAAACCTTGTGCAAATGGGTAGTTTGCAGTTGTGCAAATATACTGTTTGCGGTTGTTTGCGGTGTGTTAAAGGGACAGTCTAGGCCAAAATAAACTTTCATGATTCAGATAGAGCATGTAAATTTAAACAATTTTCCAATTTACTTTTATCACCAATTTTGCTTTGTTCTCTTGGTATTCTTAGTTGAAAGCTTAACCTAGGAGGTTCATATGCTAATTTCTTAGACCTTGAAGCCCACCTCTTTCAGATTGCATTGTAAAAGTTTTTCACCACTAGAGGGTGTTTGTTCACGTATTTCATATAGATAACACTGTGCTCGTGCACGAGAAGTTATCTGGGAGCAGGCACTGATTGGCTAGACTGCAAGTCTGTCAAAAGAACTGAAAAAAGGGGCAGTTTGCAGAGGCATTATCTATCTTTTAAAACAATAACAATTCTGGTGTAGACTGTCCCTTTAAACGGGGAGTTTGGTCTGTCACTGTGAAGCGGGCGTAATCCTTACACTACCTGATCGATACAACATCATACCTGATGTTTTAAAGCACGTTATTCCAAACAATTTAGGAATGTTAGGTGATTTATGCCCTTTATGGCTTAAAACCAGACTCTGCATCAACTATGTAATTTTCCATGGGAGTTTTGCCATGGATCCCCCTCCGGCATGCCACAGTCCAGGTGTTAGTCCCCTTGAAACAACTTTTCCATCACTATTGTGGCCAGAAACAGTCCCTGTGGGTTTTAAAGTTCGCCTGCCTATTGAAGTCTATGGCGGTTCGCCCGTTCGCAAACAGTTGCGGAAGTTCGCGTTCGTCGTTCACAAACGCAAAATTTTAGGCACTAATCTGCTTTGACGTATAGTGTTATACTCACTTCATTCAAAAATACACAGTGATACACCAAACATCAGATTACATACAATCACAATCTACACTTTAAACTCTCAATACTTCTAAACTAATAAACTTAAAGCTGTAATAGAATACAACCATGACTACAAATACATAGATATGCCACAAAATTAACAAGGGTCATAACAAGTTATATGAGACAACACAAATTTTGCAAATAGGCAGTCTTGAGGTCTTAAATTTATAAAAAAAAAGGTCCTTGAGAAATGTGGCACATCTCATAGTCTACCTGGTAAAGAACGGAAGGAAACATATTAGTCCTAAATGTCAAAGCCCCCAAGATATGGACATATTCTTACTACAGGATGTCCCTTCCTTTGCATTGCTGATGTGCAATATTTAATTTACAAAGGGATTTTACACAAATGATAGGAAAGATATGGGGAAGCAAGGTGAAAAAAATGTGTATGACTGGTGGAAGAAATACTGTATATGTGTGTGTAAGGAAGTAGTTAAAGTTAGGAACACAACTGCAGACCTGAGTGTTTGTATGTATCACTTTAAATACTGAACTGATATGTTAATTAGCCCAGTGTTACTTAAAGGGCCATTATACACTCATTTTTTCTTTGCATAAATGTTTTGTAGATGATCTATTCATAAAGCCCATAAAGTTTTTTTTTAAAAAAATGTATAATTTTGCTTATTTTTAAATAACATTGCTCTGATTTTCAGACTCCTAACCAAGCCCCAAAGTTTTATTTGAATACCGTCAGCTACCTTCTCCAGCTTGCTCCTGTTTGTGTAAAGGGTCTTTTAATATGCAAAAGAAGGGGGAGGGGGGAGTGTCTTATTTCTCACTTGCAGTGGGCTTTCCAACTGCCTTTTCAACAGAGCTAAACTGAAAGCTTCTAAGTAAGTTTTTAAACCATTTTATACTGGATTTTTATATCAGTATCTGTGCATCTTACTCTTTATAGTAGTGTCTATTACATGCAGTTATATGAAAATGAGTGTATACTGTCCCTTTAAGTGAATTTGATACAGAGAATTTGGATTGTGTTTTGCAACAATTTATTTAACAGTTGCAAGTGATTCCTAGCAGCATTTCTGGAGAGTGAGTGTTTATAAGTCAGCTGCTTGTAATTGGATGCAGTGAAACTCCCTGCAATGTTAAGTGGTTGTTCTGTTAGCTGAATGTCACTTATTGCGAGTGAATCCCTTGCTGAAGTTCCTGCTATTATATATTCTGAATGTACTTCTGCAGAATAGAATTACTACACAGGATGAGGCTTTTAGAAGCCACAGGCAATGAGCGATCAGCAGGATCAGAGAACAGTTACGGAGGTTGAGCGGATGAGACCGCAGCTCAGTACAGCGTTTGTTGGTGTAGAGCGGCTAGACACAGAACCACTAAGTGACGGCTCCTTCGCACTTGCGGCAGAGCAGGGAGGTGTGTAGCCGCTAGCAAATCAGCAGTGATATCCAAGTAAGGGGCGTGACCAAGTTCTGTAACCAGAACTATTTTCCTAGTGTTCTTTTGAGGTGCCCGCTTGCGGGAAGAAATGTAAAGATTACTCTGCTGAGTCAAATGTCCCTGCTGCGAGGTGAACTGTAGCAGCGTGAACCTTTTCAAATGTAGAGGCTGAAGGGCTGAGTTGAGTGTGGGTCAAAAGTTCAAGCCTGACAGCTCCCAACCGACAACAAGTTCTAGTAATAGTCCAGTAGTTAGCTTAAGCAGAAATAAGTAGGTAATCCTGAAAGTTAGTTTAGTAGAAACTAATCCAATTCACAGTCTGAGTCTGGAGAGACACAGCACAGGCGTAGCTCCAGCTTGAGAGCAAAATAACTAAGCACCTGTTTAAGGTGCTTTGATTACTTAAATAGGGGAGTGACAAGACTGAGCAAGAATTCCTAAGTGAAAAGGAAAAGGTGGACTGGAATCCTCACAGTGTGCATGGAAACAAATTATCATATGTAAGATAGGGCTATTCCTAGGTACCCTGGTAGAGATCAATATCCCACTTAGAATTTATACCCTTTGAATCCTTTGTACCTAGCTGGAAAATCCACTGTGCTTCTTTGTCTAAAAGTTTACTAAATCTGTCACCCCCCTAACATTTTTGGGGATATAGTCAATGGCTTGGAATTTTAATATATTTTTTATTATTTTTTATATCTCGATGTTTAAAGAAATGTTTTGCAACCGGGTTTTTAGGGAGATCTTTGTCTAATGAGGTTCAGTGCTCCTCGATTCTGTCTTTTAACCCCTTGAGTGCTAATGATGGCTCTGAGCCGTCGCAAATTGTCTCAGTCAGGTGCTAACGACGGCTCAGAGCCGTCGCTAGCACTCTCCAACCTTGAGGTAGATCTAAGGGCTCTCACCCGCTCCTACCCGGGGGATGTGGCCTGCATAGTTACAGGCATCGCAGGGGCTTTACGTTTTGTGCAGTGACGTCACACACAATGAAGTGATGACGTCACTGTGCAATGACCGCGCAACTTTATTTAAAAAATACAATAGGCAGTATAGGGTAATGGAGCATACTGCTTAGAAGCCTGTATCTCAGGCATCTAAGCAGCTACAGACCCCCAAGTCCCACCGTTGGAAAGGCAATCACCTAACCTTTATATCGGTATAAGTCTTGGAGATCTGGAAAAAAATAAAAAAGTTAAAAAAAATATATATTTAAAAAAATAAAAAACCCTCAAATCCAGCTTGGCACCCAGGTGGGAAAGTGCTTAGCACTCAGAAGGGTTAAAGGTCTACTCGTGCAGCCTGTATATTATTTTTCGCATATTCCACTAGTAATAAAATAGATAACATAACATGAACAACAGTCTAGTCTATAAAAGTATTACTTGTGGAAGTCAAAGAGAAAGTACTGCCTACTATACAGTGTTTGCATACATTGCAGTGTCTCTCACATCGAAAAAAGCCTTTTTTGGTAATCCAAGTTTCCTTAGATTTTTTGTGCTACTATAGATATATTGTGTAATTCTGCTTCCTATTGTGGGCGCTTTCTTAGTGACACATTTTAAACCTGATTTTAGGCATTCTCTTAGGCCTAGATTTGGAGTTCGGCGGTAAAAGGGCTGTTAACGCTCCGCGGGCTTTTTTCTGGCCGCACCATAAATTTAACTCTGGTATCGAGAGTTAAAACAAATGCTGCGTTAGGCTCCAAAAAAGGAGCGTAGAGCATTTTTACCGCAAATGCAACTCTCGATACCAGAGTTGCTTACGGACGCGGCCGGCCTCAAAAACGTGCTCGTGCACGATTCTCCCATAGGAAACAATGGGACTGTTTGAGCTGAAAAAAAACCTAACACCTGCAAAAAAGCAGCGTTCAGCTCCTAACGCAGCCCCATTGATTCCTATGGGGAAACACTTCCTACGTCTGCACCTAACACCCTAACATGTACCCCGAGTCTAAACACCCCTAACCTTACACTTATTAACCCCTAATCTGCCGCCCCCGCTATCGCTGACCCCTGCATATTATTATTAACCCCTAATCTGCCGCTCCGTACACCGCCGCAACCTACGTTATCCCTATGTACCCCTAATCTGCTGCCCTAACATCGCCGACCCCTATGTTATATTTATTAACCCCTAATCTGCCCCCCACAACGTCGCCGACACCTACCTACACTTATTAACCCCTAATCTGCCGAGCGGACCTGAGCGCTACTATAATAAAGTTATTAACCCCTAATCCGCCTCACTAACCCTATCATAAATAGTATTAACCCCTAATCTGCCCTCCCTAACATCGCCGACACCTAACTTCAATTATTAACCCCTAAACTTCCGATCGGAGCTCACCGCTATTCTAATAAATGGATTAACCCCTAAAGCTAAGTCTAACCCTAACACTAACACCCCCCTAAGTTAAATATAATTTTTATCTAACTAAATAAATTAACTCTTATTAAATAACTTATTCCTATTTAAAGCTAAATACTTACCTGTAAAATAAATCCTAATATAGCTACAATATAAATTATAATTATATTATAGCTATTTTAGGATTAATATTTATTTTACAGGCAACTTTGTAATTATTTTAACCAGGTACAATAGCTATTAAATAGTTAAGAACTATTTAATAGCTACCTAGTTAAAATAATAACAAATTTACCTGTAAAATAAATCCTACCCTAAGATATAATTAAACCTAACACTACCCTATCAATAAAATAATTAAATAAACTACCTACAATTACCTACAATTAACCTAACACTACACTATCAATAAATTAATTAAACACAATTGCTACAAATAAATACAATTAAATAAACTAGCTAAAGTACAAAAAATAAAAAAGAACTAAGTTACAGAAAATAAAAAAATATTTACAAAGATAATAAAAATATTACAACAATTTTAAACTAATTACACCTACTCTAAGCCCCCTAATAAAATAACAAAGCCCCCCAAAATAAAAAAATCCCTACCCTATTCTAAATTAAAAAAGTTACAAGCTCTTTTACCTTACCAGCCCTGAACAGGGCCCTTTGCGGGGCATGCCCCAAGAATTTCAGCTCTTTTTCCTGTAAAAAAAAAACATACAATACCCCCCCCCAACATTACAACCCACCACCCACATACCCCTAATCTAACCCAAACCCCCCTTAAATAAACCTAACACTAATCCCCTGAAGATCTTCCTACCTTGTCTTCACCATCCAGGTATCACCGATCCGTCCTGGCTCCAAGATCTTCATCCAACCCAAGCGGGGGTTGGCGATCCATAATCCGGTGCTCCAAAGTCTTCCTCCTATCCGGCAAGAAGAGGACATCCGGACCGGCAAACATCTTCTCCAAGCGGCATCTTCGATCTTCTTCCATCCGGTGCGGAGCGGGTCCATCTTGAAGCAGGCGACGCGGATCCATCCTCTTCTTCCGATGTCTCCCGACTAATGACTGTTCCTTTAAGGGACGTCATCCAAGATGGCGTCCCTCGAATTCCGATTGGCTGATAGGATTCTATCAGCCAATCGGAATTAAGGTAGGAATTTTCTGATTGGCTGATGGAATCAGCCAATCAGAATCTAGTTCAATCCGATTGGCCGATCCAATCAGCCAATCAGATTGAGCTCGCATTCTATTGGCTGATCGGAACAGCCAATAGAATGCGAGCTCAATCTGATTGGCTGATTGGATCAGCCAATCGGATTGAACTTGATTCTGATTGGCTGATTCCATCAGCCAATCAGAAAATTCCTACCTTAATTCCGATTGGCTGATAGAATCCTATCAGCCAATCGGAATTCGAGGGACGCCATCTTGGATGACGTCCCTTAAAGGAACAGTCATTAGTCGGGAGACATCGGAAGAAGAGGATGGATCCGCGTCGCCTGCTTCAAGATGGACCCGCTCCGCACCGGATGGAAGAAGATCGAAGATGCCGCTTGGAGAAGATGTTTGCCGGTCCGGATGTCCTCTTCTTGCCGGATAGGAGGAAGACTTTGGAGCACCGGATTATGGATCGCCAACCCCCGCTTGGGTTGGATGAAGATCTTGGAGCCAGGACGGATCGGTGATACCTGGATGGTGAAGACAAGGTAGGAAGATCTTCAGGGGATTAGTGTTAGGTTTATTTAAGGGGGGTTTGGGTTAGATTAGGGGTATGTGGGTGGTGGGTTGTAATGTTGGGGGGGGTATTGTATGTTTTTTTTTACAGGAAAAAGAGCTGAAATTCTTGGGGCATGCCCCGCAAAGGGCCCTGTTCAGGGCTGGTAAGGTAAAAGAGCTTGTAACTTTTTTAATTTAGAATAGGGTAGGGAATTTTTTATTTTGGGGGGCTTTGTTATTTTATTAGGGGGCTTAGAGTAGGTGTAATTAGTTTAAAATTGTTGTAATATTTTTATTATGTTTGTAAATATTTTTTTATTTTCTGTAACTTAGATCTTTTTTATTTTTTGTACTTTAGCTAGTTTATTTAATTGTATTTATTTGTAGCAATTGTGTTTAATTAATTTATTGATAGTGTAGTGTTAGGTTAATTGTAGGTAATTGTAGGTAGTTTATTTAATTATTTTATTGATAGGGTAGTGTTAGGTTTAATTATATCTTAGGTTAGGATTTATTTTACAGGTAAATTTGTTATTATTTTAACTAGGTAACTATTAAATAGTTCTTAACTATTTAATAGCTATTGTACCTGGTTAAAATAATTACAAAGTTACCTGTAAAATAAATATTAATCCTAAAATAGCTATAATATAATGATAATTTATATTGTAGCTATATTAGGATTTATTTTACAGGTAAGTATTTAGCTTTAAATAGGAATAATTTATTTAATAAGAGTTAATTTATTTCGTTAGATAAAAATTATATTTAACTTAGGGGGGTGTTAGTGTTAGGGTTAGACTTAGCTTTAGGGGTTAATACATTTATTAGAATAGCGGTGAGCTCCGGTCGTTAGATTAGGGGTTAATAATTGAAGTTAGGTGTCGGCGATGTTAGGGAGGGCAGATTAGGGGTTAATACTATTTATGATAGGGTTAGTGAGGCGGGTTAGGGGTTAATAACTTTATTATAGTAGCGCTCAGGTCCGCTCGGCAGATTAGGGGTTAATAAGTGTAGGCAGGTGTCGGCGACGTTGAGGGGGGCAGATTAGGGGTTAATAAATATAATATAGGGGTCGGCGGTGTTAGGGGTAGCAGATTAGGGGTACATAGGGATAACGTAGGTGGCGGCGATTTGCGGTCGGAAGATTAGGGGTTAATTATTTTAAGTAGCTTGCGGCGACGTTGTGGGGGGCAAGTTAGGGGTTAAGAAATATAATATAGGGGTCGGCGGTGTTAGGGGCAGCAGATTAGGGGTACATAAGTATAACGTAGGTGGCGGTCAGCAGATTAGGGGTTAAAAATTTTAATCGAGTGGCGGCGGTGTGGGGGGAGCTCGGTTTAGGGGTACATAGGTAGTTTATGGGTGTTAGTGTACTTTAGGGTACAGTAGTTAAGAGCTTTATAAACCGGCGTTAGCCTGAAAGCTCTTAACTCCTGCTATTTTCAGGCGGCTGGAGTTTTGTCGTTAGAGCTCTAACGCTCACTGCAGAAACGACTCTAAATACCGGCGTTAGAAAGATCCCATTGAAAAGATAGGCTACGCAAATGGCGTAGGGGGATCTGCGGTATGGAAAAGTCGCGGCTGAAAAGTGAGCGTTAGACCCTTTAATCACTGACTCCAAATACCAGCGGGCGCCCAAAACCAGCGTTAGGAGCCTCTAACGCTGGTTTTGACGGCTACCGCCGAACTCTAAATCTAGGCCTTAGTGTTTCATCTAGTTTTAATATGTCCAGATTCTGTTGGATAATAGTCTTAACCTTAATTAATTGGTTACTATACGGTGTAACAAAATTAAGTGTATTTCCTTTCCATCTGTTCTTCTTGTGTTTGCTTTTTAGCCCTTTGGATTGACTGGGGTCTATAGTTCCCAACAATTTTTCATGTTGTGTTTTACCTATTTCTATTTGTAAGTTCATTAGTTGGTATCTGTCATGTCCTCGTTTAGTTAGTCTGTCAACTAGTTGGAGGGAGTGCTTTTCATAGTCATTGTTATTGGTGCAAATTCTCCTTATCCTAATGAGTTGGCCTTTAGGGATGTTTTTTTTTAGGTGGCTGGGGTGACAGGAGTCTGCCAGTAGTATGGTGTTACCCGCAATATTTTTTTTAGATACTTCTGCCTGTACTTTGTCCCTATGTCCACTTAGCACAATGTGCAAATAATTAATTTAGGTATGATCTGCTTGATAGGTTAATCTTAAATTTAAATTATTGTCATTTAGAAAGTGTACAAAATCCTCTACCTCGGTCATAGACCCTGTCATTATAAGTAACAGGCCATCTATGTATCTTGCATAGAATTTTATTTGTTGTAAAAATTTATTGTATTGGCCAAATATATTTGTATCTTCAAACATTCTGAGGTAGAGGTTTGCATAGGAGGGGCAAATTTTGCCTCTATTACTGTGCCTCACATTTGGAGGTAAAATTCAGAATCAAATTGAAAAAAATTGTGGGTTAGTAAAAATGTTAGTGCTGCCAGTATAAATTCAATTAGTTCTGTGGGAACGCTACTGTAAAGGAGAAGATGGTACTAAACTGCTTGTATCCCTAGCTCATGTGGGATACACGAGTACAGTGATGAAACTTCCACTGTAAGCCAAAGGAATTTACTATCCCAGGTGTGTCCCAATGTGTCAACATTTGTAGTATATGGATAGTGTCCCTAACAAATTCAGGGAGGGCATGAACAAAAGGCTGTAGTAAGTTGTCAATCCATTCACCAAGTCTCTCACCCAGGGAGGCAACACCTGAAACAATTGGCCTGCCTGGTGGAGAGATTGGATTCTTGTGCATTTTGGATACAATACGGGAATTGGCAACTATTGGAGTCAAGTTTGAAAAGATAGTCACACAATTCTCTATCTAGAATACCTAGATGAAGCCCCTAGTCCAGTAACTTGCCAAGTTCTTTCAAGAGGAGGTTAGTAGGGTCCCTTAACAATTTAAAATATATATTGTTGTCATTCATTTGTCTTCATAGAATCTGTCCTAAGTAACAGGTCATCTATGTATCTTGCATAGAATTGTATCTGTTGTATAAATTTATTGTGATGGCCAAAGATATTTGTAGCTTCAAACCATCAGAGGTAGAGGTTTTCATAGTAAGCTTCACTGTAGTAATCTTGTTTGTTTTGTACATCTATGCTCCCTCCCTTATCAGTTGGAGTGATGGCTAGATTGTCATTTTGTTCAAGACTTTTCAAAGCTTTTCTTTGTTTAATCATCATATTGAGTCTATTCTTAGTTTTATATTTAAGGGACTCATGTAGTTGAATTAGGTCACTATGAGTTTTTTTCTTGGAAGAGGTCTAAGTACTGGTTTCTGCACTGTATGGGATAGAAAGAGCTTTTTTTGTTTAAGATTTTTGTTGTATTTCTTATGTATTAGAACATCATCTATCCGTCTAGCTGATTCAGCACCAAGAGTTTCTAATGTATTGACGGTTTGAAAATCCTCAACTGTCAATATTTGGTCAGTAAATTCTTGACCATCAGTATAGTAAATTGGTTCCGGGTGCTAAATGAGCTCAGACTCCAGTGCTGAAAGACCATAGATCTTTGTTCTCAATTTCTTTTATTTTTTGGAGAGACACTGGTGCAATTCCCTCCCTTTTTCAATTGTCACAGCACTAACTTTTCTCTTGGGTGTTATATATATATATATATATATATATATATATATATATATATATATATATATATATATATATCTCAAGAATCACTTAAGTGAGAAAGAAACAAGAAAATACTTGTTTCAATAAAGACAGGGATTTCAGCACTCTTTTTAAAAATAGATACACAGCTCTAAAGTTAAAGTGAACAAAGTAACACTTTATTGGGATAGGCAATTGAATATTTTGACACACTGCATCCCCCAGAGCAAAGGATGTACAAATAAATAATATAACACACTGTATAGGCTAACCAATATGTAGATACAAAATAATTCGCTAAAATTAGCTAACTCAATAATGTAAACAATATACAATGTTCATGACCAGCTAGGGTGAACCAAGGTACCTATTAAGACATATATATATATATATATATATGCAAAATAATAATACGTTGCTGGAAAATATATTCTGGATAACTACACCCAACTGCACACAGAACCTTCACCCTCAATTGTGGAGGTATGACCTGGGCAGATTATCAACACGAGATCTAAGTTATCAGAAACATACTCTAATAACAGCAAAATGTACACATACAAAGTACATATGTAACATTTGAGAAACATCATATATGTACCAAGCAAATAGTAGAAGCATGGAAATGTGTAGCAAGAATATGGAGTGACGATTCAAACAACTACACCCTACTGCACACAGAACCCCAAAAAAAGTTATAAGGTATACCCTGGCAGCTAAAATTGAAATAGGATCTCTAAGCAAATCAGCAGTGCTATACATTCAGGGAACAACAAATTTGCACAGATAGTTAATACGCTCAAGCATGGGAGAGCTGTAGTAGTTAGTAGGAGACATATAAAGCAATTCCATACATTTTTTCGTGCAAAAGAAAAAAGCCTCTTAGGCAATCAATGTTTTCCTTAGAGCTTTGCTACAGAATGTATGCTGAAGATATCGCCTCGATAGGCGTCTCCAAAGGCAGTTTATTTACTGTGAGTATAGGCACTTAAACATGGGCACCTTGAACTTTGTGCTTAAAAAGGGCCAAATACATAGAAACTTCAAGCATGGTGTAATATTGAAATACTACACCTTCCTTCCAGAGCTACTGTGGCTACAGGTTTTTATTAATGTAGGTCAGATAAGTACTTTTCCAAGTTCTTGCTGAAAAGAAAAACCTGTTGCATGTTTAAGTGGTACTGTGGTCAGCACACAAGGTCACGTGGTAGGTCAACTGATGCCGACTCGCGTTTCACCCCCTCGTCTATTGGTAAGGCGGGGCTTCGTCAGAGCGTATACTGAAGATAGAAAGTCACGCTTTTTATAGCGTTGTGCATAATACGCCCCTGCTGACGGGTGAAATTATATACATTTTTACAGAATTTATTACAAAGACAATGTACATTTAATATAGTTACTATGTAGCCGATAGGAATATTGTCGGGAACATAGTACAATTAAAACAAGCATGTTTATCTCAATGAATTTTCCTAGAGTGGTTAAAAAACTAAAGTTAGATGATGTGCGCAATAGAATACCTAAGTATGCCATTCATCTTTTGATATTAGGTCTTGGTAAAAGGCAAGAAATATGTCAGAGAGAAAAATACATGGATTCTTAAGGGAGCAGGTCATATCGAGCTTGTCATTAAGTCCATTAGGAAATTGAGTATCCAAAGTGGATATCCATCTGCATTCCTTTTTGAGGAGTATTTTATCATTGTCACCTCCTCTGCCATTATTTATACCCCTGTCTATGCCTATTACCCCAAGAGAGTCAGGATTGCAAATATGACATTTTTCAAAATGTTTTGCCACATTACTCTTTTGATTTTGATTATTTATGTCATCACGGTGCTCCGTGATACGGTCTTTGATCGCACTTAGAAAGTGGGACACGAACAGGAGAGCATGTACACAACCCCTTCAGTGTTATAATTGACAAAGTGCTTAAGTTTGAAGACTTTTCCAGTATTGGTGCCAAACTCTTTAGTTTTCACCATGTATTTTCATACAACACATTTTCCACATGGGTGGTTGCCTATTAGTTTATTTTGAGTAAGCCAGTTTTTCCCTTTTTGTTGGGAAACAAACTGGCTTTTTACCAGTTTGTCCCGTAGGCTGGGGGCCCTCCTTGCAGTTAAGCCTGGAGATTCTCCCACTTCACAAGCAATGCTTTCATCACTTGTAAGAACTTTCCAGTTCCTAGTAAGTATTTCTTCGAGGCCACTCCAATGACAATTGAATTCAGTAATAAATCTGATTTTTGTATTTGTGGCCTTATCTTTTAGGAATAATAGACTGTCTCTGTTGATACGCCCTGCATCTTTTATCGCCCCTTTTACTACTCATTTAGAGTATCCTCTTTCTACAAAATGTCTTTTCATTTCAGTAGCATGTTTGATGTATTTTTCTCTAGAGGAACAGATTCTACACAATCTTAGAAACTGTCCTCTAGGGATGCCTCTCTTTAAGTGGGCTGGATGATTACTTGAAGCTAGGAGGAGACTGTTAGTTGCAGTCTCTTTACGATAGTTTACTGATACTAGTGGGCCTCTCTCTACCCTCACTTTAATGTCTTAAAAAGCAAGTTCTTCTTCACTATACTGTAAAGTGAGAGTAATGTTCTTGCCATTTTGATTCAAGTTAGAGACAGTCTATTAGGCTTTCAACAGTACCCTCCCATATCATGAATATATCATCCACATATCGTAGCCATATGTGGATGTTTCTCTCAAAAAGAGGGTTTTGATACACTTCACTCATCTCCCAGGAGCCCAGGTGGAGACAGGCATATGTAGGTGCGCACGTGGCGCCCATTGCTGTCCCTATCAATTGTTTATACAGTTTTCCATCAAACATGAAATTGTTATGAGTTAGGACAAAAGTTATTAGCTGGACTATAAAGTATGTATGTTTGCGAAAAGACTGCCCCCTTGTTGTGAGGAAATGTTCACAGGCTTGTATACCAGCCCTGTGTGGAATGGACGAGTATAGTCCTTCTACATCCAAGGATACTAATAAAGCTCCCTGTGGTATAGATAAACCATCTATTTTACGCAGGAAGTATAATTTTGCTAATTTTTAAAAAAACATTGCTCTGATTTTCAGACTCCTAACCAAGCCCCAAGTTTTATCAGAATACCGTCAGCTACCTACTCCAGCTTGCTCCTGTTTGTGTAAAGGGTCTTTTCATATGCAAAAGAAGGGGGGAGTGTCTTATTTCCCACTTGCAGTGGGCTTTCCAACTACCTTTTTAACAGAACTAAACTGATAGCTTCTAAGTAAGTTTTTAAACAGTTTTATACTGGATTTTTATATCAGTATCTGTGCATCTTATTCTTTATAGTAGTGTCTATTACATGCAATTATATGAAAATGAGTGTATACTGTCCCTTTAAGAGGGACAGCAATGGGCACCACGTGCACACCTACATATACCTGTCTCCCCATGGGCTCCTGGGAGATGAGTAAAGTGTATCAAAACCCTATTTTTGAGAAGAACATTCACACATGGCTATGATATGTGTATGATATCTTCATGATATGGGAGGGTACTGTTGAAAGCCTAATAGACTTTGTCTCTAACTTGAATCAAAATGACAAGAACATTACTCTCACTTTACAGTATAGTGAAGAAGAACTTGCTTTTTTAGACATTAAAGTGAGGGTAGAGAGAGGCCCACTAGTATCAGTAAACTATCGTAAAGAGACTGCAACTAACAGTCTCCTCCTAGCTTCAAGTCATCATCCAGCCCACTTAAAAAGAGGCATCCCTAGAGGACAGTTTTTAAGATTGCGTAGAAACTGTTCCTCTAGAGAAAAATACAGCAAACATGAAATGAAATGGAAAGAAATGGAAAGACATTTTGTAGAAAGAGGATACTCTAAACGAGTAGTAAAAGGAGCGATAAAAGATGCAGGGCGTATCAACAGAGACAGTCTATTATTCCCAAAAGATAATGCCACAAATTCAAAAATCAGAATTATTACTGAATTAAATTGTCATTGGTCTCCTGTTCGTGTCCCACTTTCTAAGTGCGATCAAAGACCGTATCACGGAGCACTGTGATGACATAAAAAATAAAAATCAAATGAGTAATGTGGCAAAACATTTTGAAAAATGTCATATTTGCAATCCTGACTCTCTTTGGGTAATAGGCATAGACAGGGGTATAAATAATGGCAAAGAAGGTGACAATGATAAAATACTCCTCAAAAAGGAATGCAGATGGATATCCACTTTGGATACTCAATTTCCTAATGGACTTAATGACAAGCTCGATATGGCCTGCTCCCTTTAAGAATCCATGTATTTTTCTCTCAGACATATTTCTTGCCTTTTACCAAGACCTAACATCAAAAGATGAATAGCATACTTAGGTATTCTATTGCGCACATCATCTAACTTTAGGTTTTTAACCACTCTAGGAAAATTCCTTGAGATAAACATGCTTGTTTTAATTGTACTATGTTCCCGACAATATTCCTATCGGTTACATAGTAACTATATTAAATGTACATTGTCTTTGTAATAATTTCTGTAAAAATGTATATAATTTCACTCGTCAGTAGGGGCGTATTATGCACAATGCTATAAAAATGTGACTTTCTATCTTTAGTATACGCTCTGACGAAGCCCCACCTTACCAATAGACGAAAGGGTGAAACGCGCATGGGCATCAGCTGACCTACTACGTGACCTTGTGTACCGACCACAGTACCGCTTAAACATGCAGCAGGTCTTTTCTTTTCAGCATGAACTTGGAAAGTACTCATCTGAACTACATCAATAAAAACCTGTAGCCGCAGTAGCTCTGAAAGGAAGGTGTAGTCCTTTTTAAGCACAAAGTTCAAGTTGCCCATGTTTAAGTGCCTATACTCACAGTAAATAAACTGCCTTTGGAGACGCCTATTGAGGCGATATCTTCAGCATACATTCTGTAGCACAGCTCTAAGGAGAACATCGATTGCCTAAGAGGCTTTTTTCTTTTGCACAAAAAACTTTATGGAATTGCTTTATATGTCCATTGGACTCTCCTACTAACTATGACAGCTCTCCCATGCTTGAGCTTATTAACTATCTGTGCAAATTTGTTGTTCTCTGAATGTATAGCACTACTGCTTAGCTTAGAGTGCCTGATCATACAACTTAGATCCCATTTCAATATTACCTGCCCAGGGTATACCTCTTAACTTTTTTGGGGTTCTGTGTGCAGCAGGGTCTAGTTGTTTAGATCGTCACTCTACCATATTCTTGCTACTAATTTTTATGATTCTACTATTTGATTGGTACATCTATGATGTTTCTCAAATGTTACATATGTACTTTGTATGTGTATATCTTGCTCTTAAAAGAGTATATTTCTTATAACTTAGATCCTGTGTTGATAATCTGCCCAGGTCATACCTCCACAATTGAGGGTGAAGGTTCTGTGTTCAGTTCGGTGTAGTTATCCAAAATATATTTTCCAGCAACGTATTATTGTTTTGCATATATATGTCTTAATAGGTAACTTGGTTCACCCTAGCCGGTCAGGAAGATTGTATATTATTCAGATTAATAATTTATCTAATTTTAGCGAATTATTTTGTATCAACATATTGGTTAGCCTATACAGTGCATTATATTATTTATTTGTAAATCCTTTGCTCTGGGGGATGCAATGTGTCAAAATATTCAATTGCCTATGCCAATAAATTGTTACTTTGTTCACTTTAACTTTAGAGCTGTATATCTATTTTTAAAAAGAATGCTGAAATCCCTGTCTTTATTGAAACAAGTATGTTCTTGTTTCTTTCTCTCTTAAGTAATTCTTGACATATTTTATAAAATCATCAATTGGATTTCGACATTAATTAAAAGAGAAGAATCCTAGTGTATTCTGTAGTAATATATGTGATTACTGGACACAGAATAATATATTTTGTTAAAAATAAAAAAAATATATATGCAGTATGTGTGTATATATATGCACACAATTTTACATATAGTCAAACATCAAACATAGAGTCCATGTAATCTTTGGAATGTGAAGGGACCGTGATTTCCAGTCTGTTTACAGTCCCAATTCAATGGTTATCTGAATATCTGAGTATCCCAACAAAGGCTCAATATTCTACTTACGTCCAGCAACCTCAATCCTATGAGGTAAGTATAGAGCGTATCAGTGGCTGAATCTGAAAAGCTTTGGATTCCTGAGTGCTCAGTATACGTAAGCAATCCACCTGAGTGTAGACACCAGCTTCTCTTAGGCTCCTTCTGTGTTTATTCACTCTCCGTATAGCCAGCAGGTCAGGTGTTCACATAGAGGAAAAAGATAGACATAGCATAATACTGTTTAAACTTAATGTCGCTTTATTTTGTGAACAATCTTACAAGTAAGACCTCAATCAATATTGAGGTATCAGTAGTGCATATAACAATCCTTAAAACGTTCGTTCTCCATAAAAACATGCTGCCAAACCTTAATGCTTACAATATAGTAACACCAAAGTTTCACAATCTCTTCTAGTAAAAATCAGTTTTGTATAAAACATTAGCTGTTAAAAACTAGAACTGTACAGCTGGTTAAAAATAGCAGCCGGAACAACACCCAAATGTATATTTGTATAAAGTTCCAATGCATTCTCACCATCATTTTTCAACTGCCAGGGTGCTGTTGTACAAATATACACCAATATCCAGAAGTAAGTGCACTTCGGCAAACTAAAGCTAGAAAACCAGTGATTACCTCTGGATATACAGTATCTCACAAAAGTGAGTACAACCCTCACATTTTTTTAAATATTTTATTATATCTTTTCATGTGACAACACTGAAGAAATGACACTTTGCTACAATGTAAAGTAGTGAGTGTACAGCCTATATAACAGTGTAAATTTGCTGTCCCCTCAAAATAACTCAACACACAGCCATTAAAAAGGGACAGTCAACACCAGAATTTTTGTTGTATTAAAAGATAGATAATCCCTTTATTACCCATTCCCCGGTTTTGCATAACTAACACAGTTATATTAATACACTTTTAACCTCTGTGATTACCTTGTATCTAAGCATCTTCTGACAGTCCCCTGATCACATGACATTTTATTTATTATCTATTGACTTTCATTTTAGCCAATTAGTGCAGTGTGTGCCACAATCCACAGGCGTGCTCACAATGTTATCTATAGGGTTTACCTGAACTAGCTCTCCCCTGCTGTGAAAAGCAAATACAAAATCATGTGATTAGAGGCGGCCTTCAAGGGCTTAGAAATTATCATATGTGCCTTCCTAGGTCTAGCTTTCAACTAAGAATACCAAAAGAACAAAGCAAAATTGGTGATAAAAGTAAATTGGAAAGTTGTTTAAAATTACATGCCCTATTTGAAAAATGAAAGGTTTTTTTGGACTTGACTGTCCCTTTAATGTCTAAACTGTTGGCAACAAAAGTGAGTACACCCCTAAGTGGAAATGCCCAAATTGTGTCCAATTAGCCATTTTCCCTCCCCGGTGTCATGTGACTCGTTAGTGTTACAAGGTCTCAGGTGTGAATGGGGAGCAGGTGTGTTAAATTTGGTGTTATCGCCTCTTGATATTACCCTCTTTCTGTGGTATTCTGATATGTATGTGCCATGTAATTAAAGATTTATTTCTTTTTTCTTGAGTTTTAATTTGTGCAAAAAAAAGGGACTGAGCAGTATCCTCTTGTTTGCTGGAAGGTAATTCTGTTTCAAATAGTATGCAAGCATTCACAATGTATTTGTTTTATCTATGGTTGCTATGGCAACAGTTTGGCGATTTTGCACAGTGGGTGGGGTTTAAATAGGTATAAAATGTTTGATTTACTCTGTACAATTGTTGGTCTGATGAAGGGGTGAACACCCCGAACGTCACTTGTTTATATGGAATAAAACACTTTTTATTTCACCTGTATCAAGTCCAGTGAGTGCTTGTGTTATAACTTGGACAGATATACAATATATATATATATATATATATATATATATATATATATATATATATATATGTATATAGTATCTCACAAAAGTGAGTACATCCCTCACATTTTTGTAAATATTTTATTATATCTTTTCATGTGACAACACTAAAGAAATGACGCTGTGCTACAATGTAAAGTAGTGAGTGTACAGCCTGTATAACAGTGTGAATTTGCTGTCCCCTTAAAATAACTCAACACACAGCCATTAATGTCTAAACCGTTGGCAGCAAAAGTGAGTACCCCCCTAAGTGGAAATGTCCAAATTTGGCCCAATTAGCCATTTTCCCTCCCCGGTGTCATGTGACTCGTTAGTGTTACGAGGTCTCAGGTGTGAATGGGGAGCAGGTGTGTGTTAAATTTGGTGTTATCGCTCTCACGCTCTCTCATACTGGTCACTGGTAGTTCAACATGGCACCTCATGGCAAAGAACTCTCTGAGGATCTGAAAAAAATAATTGTTGCTCTACATAAAGATGGCCTAGGCTATAAGAATATTACCAAGACCCTGAAACTGAGCTGCAGCATGGTGAGCAAGACCATACAGTGGTTTCACAGGACAGGTTCCACTCAGAACAGGCCTCGCCATGGTCGACCAAAGAAGTTGAGTGCACATGCTCAGCGTCATATCCCGAGGTTGTCTTTGGGAAATAGACATATGAAGTGCTGCTAGCATTGCTGCAGAGGTTGAAGGGGTGGGGGTCAGCCTGTCAGTGCTCAGACCATACGCCGCACACTGCATCAAATTGGTCTGCATGGCTGTTGTCCCAGAAGGAAGCCTCTTCTAAAGATGATGCACAAGAAAGTCCACAAGCAGTTTGTTGAAGACAAGCAGACTAAGGACATGGATTACTGGAACCATGTCTTGTGGTCAGATGAGACCAAGATAAACTTATTTGATTCAGATGGTGTCAAGCGTGTGTAGCGGGAAACAGGTGAGGAGTACAAAGACAAGTGTGTCTTGTCTACAGTCAACCATGGTGGTGGGAGTGTCATGGTCTGGGCCTGAATGAGTACTGTTAGCACTGGGGTGCTACAGTTCATTGAGGGAACCATGAATGCCAACATGTACTGTGACATCCTGAAGCAGAGCATGATCCCCTCCCTTCAGAGACTGGGCCGCAGGGCAGTATTCCAACATGATAATGACCCCAAACACACCTCCAAGACGACCACTGCCTTGCTAAAGAAGCTGAGGGTAAAGGTGATTGACTGGCCAAGCATGTCTCCAGACCTAAACCCTATTAAGCATCTGTGGGGCATCCTCAAATGGAAGGTGGGGGAGCACAAGGTCTCTAACATACACCAGCTCCGTGATGTTGTCATGGAGGAGTGGAAGAAGACTCCAGTGGCAACCTGTGAAGCTCTGGTGAACTCCATGCCCAAAAGGGTTAAGGCAGTGCTGGAAAATTATGGTGGCCACACAAAATATTGAGACTTTGGGCCCAATTTGGACATTTCCACTTAGGGGTGTACTCACCTTTGTTGCCAACGGTTTAGACATTAATGGCTGTGTGTTGAGTTATTTTGAGGGGACAGCAAATTTACACTGTTATACAGGCTGTACACTCACTACTTTACATTGTAGAAAAGTGTAATTTCTTCAGTGTTGTCACAAAGATATAATAAAATATTTATAAAAATACGAGGGGTGTACTCACTTTTGTGAGATACTGTATATGTATATATATATATATATATATATATATATATACTGTATATACCTTTTTGTTAAAAAAAGAACGAGAGCACAAACTGATAAGGGGATAAAATAAAATTCTTACTTAAAAAAATCTAGATTTCACATTAGTTCATGCAGTTCACATGCTTCATGCAGTTCCCATGCTGAAGAGCGTGTATTTTAAGCACTTGTCTGTTTCAATGTGTGCTCATCCTTTTTTATATGCACACTTTCTGTAGAACAAGCTGTTAGTGAGCATGTGCAAGAGTGCACAGTGTATATGTGTGCCTGTAATTGGCCGATGGCTGTCACATGATACAGGGGGCCAACAAATTTAAATACATTTTTAAATTAGTCAGAAATAAAATCTACCGCTCATTTAAAATTTAGGCCCTAATGATCAAAAGATATTCAAAAATTCTGTCATCACTGTTTAAAGGCAGCATCGCAGAGAAGCGTTTTACTATATTCGCAAAGGGTAGCGATGCTTGCAAAATATTACAAGCAGCATGTCCACCTACATTGGCGATTTACAGTAAAGGATCCCTTTTAAATATATCACACAACAAAATACACCCACTAGTAACCCCCAAAGCGCCATAACTCGCCCTGCAATAATCCCTATACTACCTAACCACTATACCGCCACAACACCCTACCGCAATAACCCCTACACTTCTTAACCCCATACTGCTACAACCCCCCACTACAATGACCTCTACAATAGTTAACCCCTATATCGCCACAACCCCCCACCGCAATAACCCCTACACTACTTAACCCCTTTACTGCCACAACCCCCCACATCAAATTGCAGTGCCTTATTTAAAGTGAATAGTGTTTTTGCATTAAAACCAACTATACTAAAAACAAAGTAACCCCCAAAAAAGCCTATATTTAAAAAAATATATATACAAAAAATTGCCCTAAGAAGGGCATTTTTAAAGGGTATTGCTTTTAAGTGATCACCTCATTTGCCTTTAAACCCCCCACACACTATTTTAAATAATATTCTATCCTAAAAAAATTGCCCTAAGACGACATTTTCCAGTGTGAGGCAGGTAGTGTAGGTTTAGTAACAGTAAGGTTAATTATTTGAAGTGTTCCTACACAGAAACCATATTTTGTTTTGGTGAGCTCACTGTCTGTGCTGTGAACGATCCCTACAAATACACCCCACCCTGAGATTTCCAACGAGTGGTGAGGTGGGTGGACTTTTGCAATTATTAGTACAGGTTTCTGCAATAATGGTTGGTACAGTGGGAAATTACAGTTTTTGGAGAATGAAGAGGCTCATTAGTTTCAGTAGTAAAAATGCTCCTTTTCACAGTGTGAGAATTTTTTAAAAGCTCACTGTTGTGCAAGATATTAATATTCTGTATTGTTAAAGGGACATTAAACACTTTGAGAGGGTAATATAAAATGATAAATCATATATATATATATATATATATATATATATATATATATATTAGTAGTTTTGGTATCCAAGTACACAAGCACTCACTGTATTAGGGAATTGCCTGGGTGCTCTCTATGGTAGATAGGTAGAAACTTCAAGGAAAGAAGAGGCACTCACAGGATATATATATGCAATAGTTTCATTATTTATTTTGTCCCCTTTTTCCTGTAATTTCATTCTGAAATTGTGAGCTTTTCAGTTCCTGTTTGAAATGGAAGTACAGAACACTGTTTTATTCCACACAGCCATTGGCTGCACACTCTAGGGACCTATTTATAACTGTCCCTAATTGGCTATAGCAGAGACGGTAACCTAAGTTACAACATAGCAGTTCCCATTGTTTTATAGACACTAAAACTTTACACTTATTTTGTCAATATTTAAACAGTTAATAAAACTTTAAAAACTACATCTACTTGTTATTCTCAGACTAATCTTTTCTCTGAATGCATCATTCTAAGAAGCACTTGTTTAGTGTTTAATGTCCCTTTAGTCATGTTTCTAGACCAAAACCTTGCCAAAATAAAAAGCATTTTTTTCTAAAAAAATAAACTTACAAAAAAAGCATAATTAACAATTTTGCAATATAATGCATATAATTGCACAACATACACTGCTTACCCATAATGCCCCAGTACAAAAAGAATAAAGGGAATTTAATGTGTTAACAATAGTCCCTCTTACCTGTGCTGGAGTGTATTTAATTGTTTACCTTCATTTTGTTATTAAAAATAGCTGTTTTTACATTGCCGTCTATGGGAACTGTGTGGTCTCAGTAAATATATATGTATATGCTTTAATAATATGTGTATATACACATATTAACACATAAATATATATCTATATATTTCTATACATATATATTTATATTTGCTGCCCATCGCTGTGCTAGTTCTCATGCCGTATCTTGTGGCATAAGAACGAGGCTCCTAATTGGAGCCTATGGAAGCGTGCTATATTGAGCGCATAGCTTACTAGAAATGTGAATGCAAGGTTGTGTTCTCATTGCGCTGCACTGCAAATATAATTGTGTGCACTGGTATTACAAGTGGAGCGCAAATATCGCGTAAGTGCAATTTTGTGCTCCACTCATAATCTGGCCCTTGATTGAATTGTGGTTTCAATTAGCAGACAGCTATTTCCTATAAAAAATATAACTTAAAGAATAATTTTCCATGGATTTGAAACTGCAGATGGTATAACAAGTAATTGTAAACATATCAAGGGAAAACCAATTTTTCAGTACACTGTCCCTTTAAGTACATCTAAAAATTGCATTAGTTTTTTTTTTTATGCACAAAGCAGTGTTCTTTTTAAAAAGTCTTGAAATAGTTTGAAAATAAAAACTGAGGCCAGTTTTGTGGTTTATGAAGTCCTGTATGAGCGGTCACAGTAACTTTACCAGAGCTTTTCACTTTATCATTCGAATACAAGCGTTAACCACAGACTTGCTATATGAGTGAGAGTTTCCACTTTGCACTAGTCACTTAAATTTTAGGGAGCTTTAGTAATCACTTGTACAAGCGAAATTGCAATATATTTTTTTCACGGCTGATTTGTAATACGGGTATGTGCTGTAAAAATATCAAGACCTCGCGATCATGTTTTTGCATTTCTGGTGATTCAACTTGCAAACTAAGCCTTAGTGTTCTCAAAATCTTATAGTATTTTTTATATGACTTGACTATATATATAGTTTGAATTATTTGTTTAATTTTTTTTTTCTGTTACTACATTTAAGCTGCAGAATTTTAACTTCAATATTTCCTTCTTTTTAGGCACTTGGGAATCATGAATTTGACAATGGGGTATCCGGACTTTTAAATCCATTTCTTACAAAAGCACAATTTCCTATTCTGAGCGCAAACATAAAATCTGATCGACAACTTTCACCAAATATTACCGGCTATTACCTTCCTTATAAAATATTACAAGTTGGTACAGAAAAAGTTGGAATTGTTGGATATACCTCTAAGGAAACCCCAGTACTGTCTGACCCAGGTTAATTTAAATTTCTATAATTTTGATTTTTTTTTCATACATTTATTCATTGATTTATACTTTTATTTCTAATTGAGAGGAGACATTTCAGATATTTCACATACATAATATTATAAGTAGATATTGTATCTCAATGTTACAACAAATATAGACTGATATAAGTATAAAAAACACAAATAACAAAATATTTTTTTTTTTTTAGTCGCATTTTAAAAGTGCACACTGTTTGAAAGGGAATCTTGAATGTCAGAGAATGATACATTTGTCAAATGCACAATAACAAAATTGGCTTCCATAAGGTAAATAGTGTAGATGAATCAAACCAAATAAAATGATGATTCATACTTGCTAATTAATTAGTCTCTTCAAAAATGGAATAGGAATAAATGCCTTCTAGAAGTCTGAAAAGTGGGTCCACTTCTTTGAGAGTGTAACTATAGGGGTCTTAAAGGTCTCAATTGAGACCAGGCCCACTGTACTAGGGGCCCATTGGAAGTACAGAAAAACTTGCTACCCTATAAGTACATGACGGCTGCACAAGTGCATATCTTCAAGTGTAAACTAACTAAGAGGGAAGGGTGACCCTTATGATCTAAAGCTCTACTCTGGCGAGATTATCTGTAAGGTCTCCTCTGTAGAGATCCATCAGATAATGTTATAAAGGTTAAATCTATATTGAGAGCTGTTTCTCCAGCTATACAGGCTTCTGTAGACACCCACATTACAATATAATGTTCAAAAAAAAAAAAAAACCTTAGGTTTTTTTGTGATTTTTCTTCACAACAGCAAGTTTATGATCATAGGGACCATAGTCACAAAGAAACAATTCTTTTCTTTCTCCTATGTGGCTCCCACCTCAGTTTCTGGAAATGGCCAGAAAGGGTGCTGTTAAAATGGTGGCACTGCCACAGGTTTTTGCTCTGGGGCCAATTGAAGTCTAATTATGCGGTCGCCCATGCAGTCGCCCATGCACTTCCTGCTTTAGTTATTACATGTATAGACAAGCAAAATCCTAATTTGTAGAAAAGGAGATTTATATATATATATATATATATATATATATATATATATATATATATACACACACACACACACACACACACTTTGAGCCCTTCCCAGTCAATTACCTTGAAACATACAATTTCATTTTATTAATTTTAATGTGTTTTGAATAGAAATACTTGAAATTCCTATGTACTTCACTTAGAATTTTTTTTTTATATTTTCAAATAATTTTATATATATATATATATATATATATATATATATATATATATATATACAGTGGGACCTCGGTTAACGCGCGCCTCGGTAAACGAAAAATCGGTTTACGAATTAAAATTTCTGAGAAAAAATGCCTCGGTTTACTAATTTTTCCCGCAATACGAAAAAAAGTGTCCTGGTTTATAGATCCGCCCCCCTGCCCCATGCGTGATTTGGAGCCATTGGCAGAAGATTTTGGAGCCTTTTGGAGCAGTTTTTGGAGCAGTTTTTGGAGCCTTTTTGGTGCATCTCAAGAAGTGGAAAGGTAGGGAGCTGAGCTTGGTTGTTTGCATGCCTTTTACTGTGTGTTCTGCATTCTGGGGGTGATTTCCATGCCAGCTCATGTGCTGTGCATGCCTGTTACAGCTCATCTGCTGTGCATGGCTGTTACAGCTCATCTGCTGTGCATGCCTGTTACAGCTCATCTGCTGTGCATGGCTGTTACAGCTCATCTGCTGTGCATGGCTGTTACAGCTCATCTGCTGTGCATGCCTGTTACAGCTCATCTGCTGTGCATGCCTGTTACAGCTCATCTGCTGTGCATGCCTGTTACAGCTCATCTGCTGTGCATGCCTGTTACAGCTCATCTGCTGTGCATGCCTGTTACAGCTCATCTGCTGTGCATGCCTGTTACAGCTCATCTGCTATGCATGCCTGTTACAGCTCATCTGCTGTGCATGCCTGTTACAGCTCATCTGCTGTGCATGCCTGTTACAGCTCATCTGCTGTGCATGCCTGTTACAGCTCATCTGCTGTGCATGCCTGTTACAGCTCATCTGCTGTGCATGCCTTTTAGTGTGGTTTCCATGCCAGCTCATGTGCTGTGCATGCCTTTTTTGCATTGTGGGGTTGTTTTTCCATGCCAGCTCATGTGGGTGTAAAGCATTTTTAATTTTTTTTGCATACTTAGGGACGGTGGTGTCATGGCACCCAAGAAAGCAGCGGAAGCTGGGAAGAAGAAGAAGGAGATGATTCTGCTTGAGGGCAAGAAGGAAATCATCAGGAAGCATGAAGGAGGAATGCGATTGACTGACCTTGCCAAAGAGTATGGAAGGAGTGCATCCACAATCGGTACAATCCTAAAAATGAAAGAGAAGATTACTGGGAGAGATGCAGCCAAGGGAGTCACCCGGGTCTCCAAGCAACGGCCACCTGTTCTGGAGGAGGTCAAGAAGTTGCTCCTGCTCTGGATTGAACAGAAGCAGCGTGCAGGGGACTCAGTGACCAAGGCGATCATCTGCGAAAAAGCCAAGGCCTTGCATGCTGACCTCCTCAAACAACAGCCAGGAACGTCAGCAGATGCAGAAGGCTTCAAGGCCAGCAGGGGGTGGTTCGAAAGGTTCAAGAACAGATCTGGCATCCACAGTGTGGTCAGGCATGGAGAGGCTGCAAGTTCCGATGTTGCTGCAGCTGAAGATTTTGCTACGGAGTTCCTGGAAGTCATAGTTTCAGAGGGCTACCTTCCTCAGCAGGTCTTCAACTGCGACGAGACTGGACTCTTCTGGAAGAGGATGCCAAAGCGTACCTTCATCACAGAACAGGAGACCTCATTGCCTGGCCACAAGCCGATGAAGGACCGTCTTACCCTCCTGTTCTGCGCCAATGCCAGTGGGGACCTTAAGATCAAGCCCCTGCTTGTCTACCATTCAGAGACCCCACGGGCCTTCAAGAAACACAAGGTGAACAAGGAGCAGTTGAGCGTTTTGTGGCAGTCTAACCCAAAGGCTTGGGTCACACGCCTCTTGTTTGTGAAGTGGGTCAATGCGGTTTTTGGTCCTGCTGTGAAGAAGTACCTTGTGGATAATAACCTGCCACTCAAGGCCATGCTGCTCATGGACAATGCTCCTGCCCATCCTCCAGGCCTCGAGGAAGACTTGCTGGAGGACTTTAATTTCATCAAGGTCATGTTCCTTCCGCCTAACACCACCCCACTACTCCAGCCAATGGACCAGCAGGTCATCTCCAATTTTAAAAAAATCTACACAAGGGAGCTTTTCCAGCGATGCTTTGAGATGACAGATCGCTCAAGCCTCACCCTCCATGAATTTTGGAGAGAGCATTTTGACATTGTGAGCTGTCTGCAGATTATCACCATTGCCTGGGCCGGGGTCAGCCAGACAAACCTAAATTCTGCTTGGCGCAACCTTTGGCCAGACTGTGTTGTAAAACCTGCCTCCAGTGCTTCTGCACCTGCACCAGAGTCAACAGTGTTGGAGGAAATTGTTTCCTTGGGGAGGACCATGGGCCTGGAGGTGACTGAGGAGGATGTCTACGAGCTGGTGGAGGAACACAACCGTGACCTAACCACCGAGGAGCTGGTGGAATTGCAGAAGGAGTCGATGGAGGAGCAGATCGCATTTGAGGAGGAGGAGGAAATGAGTGAGGAACAGCTCTCTTCCACGGAACTCAAGGAGGCATGCCAAATGTGGGTAAACCTACAGACTTTTGTACAGCAGCACCACCCAGATAAGGCTCTAGCCCACAGACTTGTGAGCAGTTTTGACACAGACATCATGTCCCCTTTTTGAGGGATGCTTAAAAGGCGCCAGAGGCAGCAGACAATGGAAAGGTTCCTACAAAAACAGCCTAGACATGAAGAAGAACCTGCTTGTGTTAGTGCTGCCCAATTGCCCTCGTCCTCCTCATCTTCCAAACAGTGTTGAAATTGTTTTGCTATTTTCCATGTTTTCCCTGTTGACGTGTTATTTATGTACAGTACAGTTAAAGTGTACTGTACCATGTTACCAACAGTCTGCCATGTTTTAAAAGTTGATGTGTGATGTTTTAAAACATAAAGTTGGATGTTTGAAATATTATGTACAGTATTTATGCCTTTAAAGTGCACTTTATAAAGAGTTTTAAACAGATAAAATACTGTGTTTGACTTTTTTTTCTCACCTCCGGAACGCATTAATTGGTTTTCAATGCATTCCTATGGGAAACCGTGTTTCGGTTTACGAATTTTTCGAAATACGAAACGTCCCGGAGAACGGATTAATTTCGTAAACCGAGGTCCCACTGTATATATATATATATATATATATATATATATATATATAGTACTGTTCAAAAGGTCACCATTAGATTTATTGTTTTAGCAAAGTTTTTGTGACCATCCATATTTATTTTTCGGTCTCTTTATTAAGATACAAACAGAAAATACAGGAAATATGTACACAAAATATATATTGCTTCTTCATGCAAAAGTCAGTATTTAGTGCGACCTTCAAATGCACTAAGCACATCTTGAACTCTTTTGAGGAGACTGTCCTGAAGTTTTCTGAAGTAATCTTCTGGTTTATTATACCAGGCTTCATTCAGCACTTCCCAGAGTTCTTCTTTAAATTTAGGTTGTCTTTTATTTATTTCTCTGTCCAGGTGATCCCATACTGCCTCTATAATATTCAGTTCTGGACTCTGTGGAGGCCAATCCATGACTGTCAGTGTTTTATCAGCTGTTTTTCTCTCCAAATTTGATTTCACTGCATTAGCTTGGGATCGTTATCATGCTGAAAAATAAAACCATTCCCAATCAGACGCTTTCCAGAAGGAATGGCATGATGAATTAAAACCTGTCTGTACTTTTCGGCCTTCATGATGCCGTCAATTCGAAAAATATTGTCACCACCACTGGCATAAATGCAGCCCCAAACTAGGACAGACCCACCACCATGTGTCACTGAAGGCCTCAAGCACTCATTCTTCCATCTCTCTCCAACTCTTCTTCTCCCATATTGTCAACAATTGGACCCAAAAATGTCAAACTTGGATTTGTCACGCCATAATACTCTTTTCCCCTGATCTTTATTCAAAACTTTGTGATATCTAGCATATCTAGCCTTTTCACTCTGTTCCTGTTCCAAAATATTTGTTTTTGGCTGCTACCCTTCCACAAAGATCATTCCAGATCAAGTTTCTTTGGACTGTAGAAGGGTCAACTTGGCATTCCGATGAAGCTCCCAGATGCTGAGCCAGGTCCTTGCTGGACTTCTTCTGGTCTCTTAAAGAAGAAACTCTCAAAACCTGATGAGAAGTTTTTCAAAGTTTTCTTGGCCTTCCAGTCCTTTTTTGTCTTTGACATCTCCTGATTTTTCAAATATAACAGCTTGATGTAATAGACCTTTTTCACAGCAGTCATTTTGACATGAAATAGTAGGACAAATAGAGATGTTAGCAAATTACATTATTTAGGGTTCAATTCCATTAAGGTTTACGAGAGCCAGGTTCCTGCTATTGCTCAAGGGTAAGGGGATGTCACACTAAATACTTGCCACTTTAGCCAATAGAAGTTTTTTTCTGATTTTTTTTTCTGTTTTTTAATACTGCATCCAAATATCTTTTTTTTTTTCTGGTTGTATTCTAATAAAGAGACTTAGAAATAATTATATATAGTCATCATACCATTGTAAAACAACAAATCTAATGGTGGCCTAAGACTTTTTACACAGTACTGTATATATACACAACCCCATTTCCCAAAATGTTGGAACAGTATGGAAAATGAAAATAAACAAACAAAAAGTCATTTGAAAATTCAATTCACCCTTTAATATATGGAAAACACATTTGGCTAGATTATGAGTTGTGCGTTAGGCTTAAAAAGCAGCGTTGGCCGGTCCTAACGCTGCTTTTTAACGCCCGCTGGTATTACGAGTCTTGAAGGTACAGGTGTATCGCTCACTTTTTTGGGCAGACTTGGAAATACCGCAAATCCACTTACATAAATTGCGTATCCTCTTTTTTCAATGGGACTTGCATTGCGCCGGTATTACGAGTCTGACAAAAGTGAGCGGTACACCCTCTCCTGTCAAGACTGGTACCGCATTTTAAAGTCAGTAGTTAAGAGTTTTACACCACAACGCCGTAGCATAAAACTCTTAACTAAAGTGCTAAAAAGTACACTAACACCCATGAACTACCTATTAACCCCTAAACCGAGGCCCCCCCACATCGTAAACACTAAATACATTTTTTAACCCCTAATCTGCCGAACTGGACATCGCCGCCACTATAATAAATATATTAACCCCTAAACTGCTGCACTCCCGCATCGCAAACACTAGTTAAATATTATTAACCCCTAATCTGCCATCCCTAACATCGCCGACACCTACCTACATTTATTAACCCCTAATCTGCCACCCCCAACGTCGCCGCCACTATATTAAAGCTATTAACCCCCAAATCTAAGTCTAACCCTAACACCCCCTAACTTAAATATAATTTAAATAAATCTAAATAAAAATAACTATCATTAACTAAATTATTCCTATTTAAAACTAAATACTTACCTATAAAATAAACCCTAAACTAGCTACAATATAACTAATAGTTACATTGTAGCTAGCTTAGGGTTTATTTTTATTTTACAGGCAAATATGTATTTATTTTAACTAGGTAGAATAGTTATTAACTATTTAATAACTACCTAGTTAAAATAAAGACAAATTTACCTGTAAAATAAATCCTAACCTAAATTACACTAACACCTAACACTACACTATAATTAAATTAATTCCCTAAATTAAATACAATTAAATACAATTAAATAAAATTATCTAAAGTACAAAAAAACCCACTAAATTACAGAAAATAATAAACAAATTACAAGATTTGTAAACTAATTACACCTAATCTAATTCCCCTAACAAAATAAAAAAGCCCCCCCCAAAATAAAAAAGCCCTACCCTACACTAAATTACAAATAGCCCTTAAAAGGGCCATTTGCGGGACATTGCCCCAAAGTAATCAGCTCTTTTACCTGTAAAACAAATTACAAATCCCCCCCAACATTAAAACCCACCACCCACACAACCAACCCTACTCTAAAACCCACCCAATACCCCCTTAATAAAACCTAACACTAACCCCTTGAAGATCACCTTACCGGGAGAAGTCTTCATCCAACCTGGCCGAAGTCCTCAACTAAGCCGGGAGAAGTCTTCATCCAAGCCGGGCGAAGTGGTCCTCCAGATGGGCAGAAGTCTTCATCCAGACAGCATCTTCTATCTTCATCCATCCGGCGCGGAGCGGGTCCATCTTCAAGACATCCGGCATGGAGCATCCTCTTCCAACGAAGTCTTCTTACTAAATGACGGTTCCTTTAAGTGACGTCATCCAAGATGGCGTCCCTTCAATTTCAATTGGCTGATAGAATTCTATCAGCCAATCGGAATTGAAGGGACGCCATCTTGGATGACATCATTTAAAGGAACCTTCATTCAGTGTTAGCCGTCGTCAGAAGAGGATGCTCCGCGTTGGATGTCTTGAAGATGTCTTTACTAATGTTTGTGATGCGGGAGTGTGGCGGTTTAGGGGTTAATATGTTTATTATAGTGGCGGTGACGTTGGGGGCGGCAGATTAGGGGTTAAGAAGTGTAGGTAGGTTGCGGCGACATTGGGGAAGGCAGATTAGGGGTTAATAAATATAATGTGGTAGCGTAGGCTGGGAGATAAACACTAAGCACTGAGAGTTTAAAACATACCAAATGGGTTCATTTAAAAAATATATAAAAAAACATAATTAAAAACAACTCATGCTTACTACAGTGTAATCTCTAGCATAAGATTAGAGAAACTATGCAACGCATTTCTTGGTAGAACCGTTTCATCAGGCATATTAAATTGTTGTGAATAATCCCCTTAGGCTATGCTACCACAAAAAAACAAAAACTTCAAGTGATAGGAGGGCATAAACATGTAGCCCCCCTAATGCAACGCGTTTCTCAGCTATAAAATCGCCATTTCCTCAGGCATATAGGCACCTTACTATCTCCTAAACCTTTATACAATGAATAACCAATTAGAACAAAGGATAAAACACACCCCCTTGGAGGCATGATTAAACACGTGTGTACAATTAAAGTTTCTTTGTGAAACAGTACCTAATAACAATTACAATGTAAAATACATATTTGAAATCTGATGGAACACTTACAGTATAGCACCCTAATCACACCTATATGTAATATCTGCTTGTAATATTGTGTTGTGTCCACAAAGTTAAGTTTTATGCAAAAATAAAAGCTATCTCAAAAATATCTAAATTGGGAGACCAGCCTCGATACTGCTTTATACTTAGTAGAATATATGGTACTAGTCCTAAAACCCGTGTACACGGGCCAATTTTTTGAGTACCGCGGTTCCAACCCTTGCTCCCTCTCTCTCCCCCCTCTCTTTTACACTCTCTCTCCCCCTCTCTTTTGAGCTCTCCCCCCTATTTTGCGCTCTCTCCCCCCTCTCTTTTGCTCTCTCTCCCCCTCTCTTTTGCGCTCTCTCCCTCCCTCTTTTGCACTCTCCCTCTTTTGTACTCTCTCTCCCTCTTTTGCGCTCTCTCTCCCCCTTCTCTTTTGTGCTCTCTTTCCCCTTATCTTTTGCGCTCTCTATCTCCCCCCTTTCTTTTGAGCTCTCTCTCTCCCCTCTCTTTTGCGCTCTCTCTCTCCCTCTCTCTTTTGAACTCTCTCTCTCCCCCCTCTCTTTTGCACTCTCTCTCGCCCTCTCTTTTGAGCTCTCCCCCCTATTTTGCTCTCTCCCCCCTCTTTTGCTCGCTTTCTCTCTCTCTCTTCCCCCTCTTTTGCTCTCTCTCTCTAGCCCTCTTTTGCTCTCTCTCTCTCCCCTATTTTGCTCTCTCTCTCCCCTATTTTGCTCTCTCTCTTCCTTATTTTGCTCTCTCTCCCCCTATTTTACTCTCTCTCCCCCTCTTTTACTCTCTCTCTCCCCCCTCTTTTGCTCTCTCTCTCCCCCCTCTTTTGCGCTCTCGCTCTCTCCCCCCTCTTTTGCTCTCTCCCCCTCTCTTTTGCGCTCTCTCCCCCCTCTCTTTTGTGCTCTCTCCCCTTCTCTTTTGCGCTCTCTCCCCCCTCTCTTTTGCACTCTCTCCCTCCCTCTTTTGCGCTCTCTCTCTCCCTATTTTGCGCTCTCCCTCTTTTGTACTCTCTCCCTCTTTTGCGTTCTCTCTCCCCCTTCTCTCTATCTCAAAAATATCTAAATTGGGAGACCAGCCTCGATACTGCTTTATACTTAGTAGAATATATGGTACTAGTCCTAAAGCCCGTGTACACGGGCCAATTTTTTGAGTACCGCGGTTCCAACCCTTGCTCCCTATCTCTCCCCCCTCTCTTTTACACTCTCTCTCTCTCCCCCTCTCTTTTGAGCTCTCCCCCCTATTTTGCGCTCTCTCCCCCCTCTTTTGCTCTCTCTCTCCCCCCTCTTTTGCTTGCTTTCTCTCTCTCTTCCCCCCTCTTCTGCTCTCTCCCCCTCTTTTGCTCTCTCTCTCTTGCCCTCTTTTGCTCTCTCGCTCCCCTATTTTGCTCTCTCTCTCCCCTATTTTGCTCTCTCTCCCCCTCTTTTACTCTCTCTCCCCCCCCTCTTTTGCTCTCTCTCTCCCCCCTCTTTTGCGCTCTCGCTCTCTCCCTCCTCTTTTGCTCTCTCTCCCCCTCTTTTTTGCTCTCCCTCCCCCCTCTCTTTTGCGCTCTCTCCCCACTCTCTTTTGCGCTCTCTCCCCCCTCTCTTTTGCGCTCTCTCCCTCCCTCTTTTGCGCTCTCCCACTTTTGTACTCTCTCTCGCCCTCTTTTGCACTCTCTCTCCCCCTTCTCTTTTGTGCTCTCTTTCCCCTTATCTTTTGCGCTCTCTATCTCCCCCCTTTCTTTTGAGCTCTCTCTCTCCCCCTCTCTTTTGTGCTCTCTCTCTCCCTCTCTCTTTTGAGCTCTCTCTCTCCCCCCTCTCTTTTGCACTCTCTCTCTCTCCCCCTCTCTTTTGAGCTTGTCCCCCCTATTTTGCTCTCTCTCTCCCCCCTCTTTTGCTCGCTTTCTCTCTCTCTCTTCCCACTCTTTTGCTCTCTCTCTCTCACCCTCTTTTGCTCTCTCTCTCCCCTATTTTGCTCTCTCTCTCCCCTATTTTGCTCTCTCTCTTCCTTATTTTGCTCTCTCTCCCCCTCTTTTACTCTCTCTCCCCCTCTTTTACTCTCTCTCTCCCCCCTCTTTTGCTCTCTCTCTCCCCCCTCTTTTGCGCTCTCGCTCTCTCCCCCCTCTTTTGCTCTCTCTCTCCCCCTCTCTTTTGCGCTCTCTCCCCTTCTCTTTTGTGCTCTTTCCCCCCTCTCTTTTGCACTCTCTCCCTCCCTCTTATGCTCTCTCTCTCTCCCTCTTTTGCGCTCTCCCTCTTTTGTACTCTCTCCCTCTTTTGCGCTCTCTCTCCCCCTTCTCTTTTGTGCTCTCTTTCCCCCTTCTCTTTTGCGCTCTCTATCTCCCCCTTTCTTTTGAGCTCTCTCTCTCCCCCTCTCTTTTGTGCTCTCTCTCTCCCCCTCTCTTTTGAGCTCTCTCTCTCCCTCACTTTTGCGCGCTCTCTCTCTCTCCCCCCTCTATTTTGAGCTCTCTCCCCCTCTCTTTTGAGCTCTCTCTCCCTCTCTGTTGAGCTCTCTCTGTCCCCCTTCTCTTTTGCGCTCTCTTTTTCCCCCTTCTCTTTTCCGCTCTCTTCTCCCCTTCTCTTTTGCGCTCTCTCTCTCCCCCCTCTCTTTTTAACTCTCTATCTCCCCCCTCTTTTGAGCTCTTTCTCTCCCCCCTCTTTTGAGCTCTCTCTCTCTCCCCTCTCTTTTGAGCTCTCTCTCTCCCCCCTCTCTTTTGAGCTCTCTCCCCCCTCTCTTTTGAGCTCTCTCTCCCCCCTCTGTTTTGAGCTCTCTCCCTCTCTTTTGAGCTCTCTCTCCCCCTCTTTTGTGCTCTCTCTTCCCCTCTTTTGCGCTCTCTCTCTCCCCCTCTTTTGTGCTCTCTCTCCCCCTCTTTTGCTCTCTCCCCTCCACTTTTGCTCACTTTCTATATTTCCCTCCTCTCTTTTGGTCTCTCCCACCTCTCTCCGTTGGGTATGCCCCTTGTCACGCCCACCAGGCCACGCCTCTTGTCATGCCCATGTGGTCATGCCCCCTTGTCATGCCTGTGAGGCCACGCCCCATTGTCACACACGCGAGGCCACACCCCCATCACGGCATGCCCGGCCATGCCCCCACCAGACATCTTCCACAGTGCGCACTCCTCTGCTGATCAAGGCCAGGTATGTTTGTCCTCTGCAGTCTCTACTGTGTATGACTGCATCTGACAAACATACCAGGCCTTTTATTATATAGGATGTTTGCTTACTTTATTTTAAAATTGTTGTGTCATAGATCCATTGCTCTCTTTCATGAGTCCCTGATGTTTTATTTAATCTGCAGTGTGCAGCTTGTGTGGAATAGACCCCTATTGGACTGTTAAGGTCAAATGTGTATAGAGACCAATAATAAAATCTCATATTTGCAACATCACTAGTTACTAGGCAGTTCTATTATTGACCCCTATTGGACTGTTAAGGTCACATGTGTATAGAGACCAATCATAAAATCTCATATTTGCAACGTCACTAGTTACAAGGCAGTTCTATTATTGACCCCTATTGGACTGTTAAGGTCACATGTATATAGAGACCAATCATAAAATCTCATATTTGCAACATCACTAGTTACTAGGCAGTTCTAATTGTTGCACCTGTATCTAACTAGTAGATGCAAAACAATAAATAAGATATATATGTGGTTGTTAATCATAAGAATCATCTGCATAGTGGAAACAAACTGGTGCAAATTGAGATTTGTGATCAAAATGTGCTGTCAGTACTTTAGTATTTGAATACACGAGAGCAATCAATATAGATCATTTATATTTATATAAATATATCTTATTTATTGTTTTGCATCTACTATTTAGATACAGGTACAACAATTAGTTTCTCCATTTGTTACATTGTTTTGTAACCACCATTTAGACATAGGTGCAACAATTTGGTATTGTTGAGATGAAGGGTTCTGATTGGGTGGTCTGATTATTGAAGGGGAGGGGCTTTATTAATCCTTGTGGTAGTGTAGCTCTATATAAGGGGATTATTCACAACAATTGATTATGCCTGATGATACGGTTTTACCGAGAAACGTGTTGCCTAGTTTCTCTAATCTTATGCTAGAGATTACACTGTAGTAAGCATGAGTTGTATTTAACTATGGTTTTTTATATATATATTTTAAATAAACCCATTTGGTATGTTTTAAACTCTCAGTGCTTAGTGTTTATCTCCCAGCCTACACTACCTGGAGGGTTGTTTGCCCTCCTTCTCTGTTACACTGGAGATCCAGGGTTCCTGTGCCTCTGGAGTTCCAGTCACGCTGGAGTTCAGCTAGCTGGACTGCTGATAAAAATCCAGCCTGCTTCTATAGGCATAATTGAGTGTCATTGTTACATGTGAGTACCCTGTGTTTTCTCACTGTGCGTGATACATCTTGCGTTATTGATTCGCACATGCAGAGCCTCTTTGTTCTATTTGTTTTGCTGTAGAGTTTCCACACCGTCCCTGGTGAAGTAAGAGTGCTGCCTTCTTCCTCCACCAAGTTTAAGATCTTGTATTCCTGATGAAAGGACTCCTCTTCGATACCAATTCTGGAGCTATAAGTATATAGCCTTTTAGACTCTATATCATAACCTTTTGGTGCTATTTAAATATAGCTATTCATACAGCTATTACATTTGGACACTGTTGTCTATTTTAATTGTTGTTAATCTTACATTACTGTTACCATTTGTACTTTGATAGCTATACATATGTTTTGTTTTATAGCTTATATTTAATATTTTCTATTTTTGGCAATTTCCCCTTTAGCGCCTCCTATAGGGGATATATATATATATATATTAGTATTGTATTTCCTCAATTTAAGTTTTTTACACATGGTTACACAATTGCCTCACCTGTTTCACATCACCTTCTTATTTCAAGTTGTCACATAGCTATTAGTTCTAAATTGCCCCTGTCCCAACTTTTTTGGAACGTGCTGCAGTCATCAGATTTGAAATGAGTGTATATTTTCAAAAATATATTAAATTCACAAAGTAAAACATCAAATAATGTGTTAATAATGTGTTTTTAATATAGTTTAGGGTGAATTTTCAAATGACTTTATTGTTAGTTTTTTTGCATTTTCCATACTGTCCCAACTTTTTCGGAATTGGGGTTGTGTATATATATATATATATATATATATAT
Source organism: Bombina bombina (assembly GCF_027579735.1). NCBI lineage: Eukaryota > Metazoa > Chordata > Amphibia > Anura > Bombinatoridae > Bombina > Bombina bombina. The sequence goes on from NC_069502.1 coordinate 554,084,661, forward strand.
ATATATATATACACATATACACATGACTTCTCCATTTTGGCTTTATTTTTGTTAAATAAATCATGACACAGTGTAATATGTCATGTGTTGTTGTTAATCTGAGGTTGTATTTATCTAATTTTAAGACCTGCTAAGGACCAGATGATTTTTTTTATGTCCTGATACGTAAACCATATAATTCAAAGAGGGTGTACTTTCTTTGTTGCATTACAATATATATATATATATATATATATATATATATATATATATATATATATATACATACATACATACATGTGTATTTATGTATGTATTAGAGACGTGCATTCGTTTTTGGACGAATGTACATTTGTACTGAAAATCTGATTTTTCAGCAAAATTTAAAGACAACAAAGAAAAAGTAATGACGAAATTCATTAGTATTTATTCGTTTCCATAAAATTATTTTAAAAAGGCTTATTACTTATCTTAACGCACTCTGGAGAGTGCACTAACCAATCCTCTTCTTGAGAGGTCCCTGTCCGCGCTAAGCCTCCTGTTAACTTTAGTGTAGGTCCTGAGAGCCAATCAGCTTAACCTTCTGCTATCACGGTCAAGGCTCTAGAAAGAAAAGGATAGAGTTAGCGCACTCTCCTGAGCACTTTAGGTTAAGTATGTAGCTACAGGTTAACTTTTCACCTTGTAGCTTTGAAACATTCCTATTCGTTGTAACGAAAACTAATGTAAATGTTTTACGAAAATTTGATTTTCGTTTGGTTTTAAACAAAACAAAAATGAATAGTGCTGGGAACAAATATTCGTTGAAACAAATTTTTCTTCCCTTCACACCTCTAGTATTTATACATATATATATATGTTTATATATATATATATATATATATATATATATATATACATACACACAGTCATGGCCGAAAATATTGGCACCCATGCATTTCTGTCAAATAATATAATAATTTCCCCCAGAAAATTGTTGCAATTACAAATGTTTAGGCATTCTCATGTTTATTTATTTTGTTTGTATTGGTATGGCACAAAAAAGTGGAGAAAAAAAGCCAAATCTAACACATTCCACGCAAAACTCAAAAAATGGACTGGAGAAAATTATTGACACCTTCTCAAAATTGTAAGAAATAATTGCATTCCATGTTTGTGATGCTCCTGTAATTTGTAATTAAACTCACCTGTATCAATAAACAGGTACTGACAATGTAGAAATCACACCAGCAACCAGTTAAAATGGTGAAAATTTTACTCAACATTTCCTTTGTGTGTCTCTGTGTGCCACACTGAGCATGGAGAAGAGAAAGAGCAGGACAAAAATTGTCTTAGGATTGAGAACAACAATTGTAGAAAAGCATGGACAATCTCAAAGTTACAAGTCCATCTCCAGAGATCTTAATGTTCCTGTGTTCGCTGTATGCAACATTGTCAAGAAGTTTACAGCCCATGGCACTGTAGCTAATCGCCCTGGATGTGGACGAAAGAGAAAAATTAATCAAAGATTGCAACAAAGGATTGTTCGAATTGTGAACAAAGAACCACGATCAACTTCCAGACAAATTCAAGCTGACCTTCAGGCACAGGGTACAAATATGTCAGCTTGCACTATACATCGCCATCTGAATGAAAAGGGACACTATGGTAGGAGGCCCAGGAGGACCCCACTGCTGACACAGAAACATAAAAAAGCCAGATTGGAGTTTGCCAAAACTTACATGAGGAAGCCAAAATCCTTTTGGGAGAATGTTCTGTATGCAGACGAAACAAAATTACAGCTTTTTGGTAAAGCCCATCATTCTGCTATTTTCAGAAGAAGAAATAAGGCTTTTAAAGAAAACAATATAGTCCCTACAGTTAAACATGGTGGAGGTTCACTGATGTTTTGGGGTTGCTTTGCTGCTTTAGGCACTGGATGTCTTGACTGTGTGCATGGCATTATGAAATCTGAAGACTACCAAAGAATTATGTGGTGCAGTGTATGGCCCAGTGTCAGAAAGTTGGGTCTCCGTCAGAGGTCATGGGTCTTACAGCAGGACAATGACCCAAAGCACACGTCATGAAGCACCCAGAAATGGTTTAAGACAAAGTGCTGGAGAGTAGCACACTGGCCAGCAATGAGTCCAGATCTCAATCCCATAGAGCACCTGTGGAGAGATCTAAAAACAGCAGTTTGGAAAAGGAACCCTTCCAATCTGAGAGACCTGGAGCAGTTGGCGAAAGAAGAGTGGTCCAAAATTCCAGTAGAGAGGTGTAACTATACATTATCTGATAGTGCAGGGGTGCCAATATTTTTGCTCATGAGATCACAAAAAAGCAATGCTGCTGATGCTGATTGGCTATTGTGGGTTTTTTTTGTGGGGGGGGAGGTTTTAACTTGCAGCTTTATAGCAGCTGAAGTATAACTGTTCGCAGAGCACTTACTCTGGTGGGCTGAAGACATTTTAAAGGTAAAATAACTTCCCTTTTTACATAGAGATTTTTAGGTGATATTTTCATGTCAGCTTTTTACAGTTATGCTGCATCACTTTCAAGTGATATAGCATATGAGTATTATGTCCCTTTAAGCTAAAATGAGCTAATATTAAAAATGTTAAATTTTTATTACACAAATTATAATTAAATACATTTATGTTAAAATATGCAATTAGTTTGTGCTTTGGATAACAGAAAATTATATAATATTAGAAAATATTGCACTGCCCCCCCCCCCCCCCCCTCCCCTGGCTACTTTATAATGACATCCAGCAGGCAACATTTTCTGGGGAGAACACTAATATTATTATTATTATTATTATTATTATTATTATTATTATTATTGTCATTATGTGTGTCTTAATTTTATTTTTCAGTTTCTTAATATAATGTTTTTTTTATTTAGGTAGTGAATTTTTATTTTAATGTTTGTGCTTCTCTGAATGGAATACTGCATCCTTGAAATACCACCTTAAAAGATAACTTTTATTTTCTTCTTCCCAACCACCTTTATGGCTAATTCTTAAACTGCCCCAATGCAATGTTATTTATAGACCCTCTTCTTCCTGCCCCTTCAATGTAAACATAATCATTAAAACATGAGCAACTGTTGTCCACAGCCCTTGTTAATAAAATAGGTGAGAACTACATCTACCAGCATGCAGTAATATAAATTGGCCAATCACATCTTAGGCTAGCTTTCACAATCAAGCTATTTACAAGTGCACATTAACCCTTTAGAAAGAAAAGGAATACAATGCAGTTCTATGCAGCATTCAATGGCAGAGAAGGAATTAAATCAACATGTAGGTTGCTAAATATTTTGATATAAACTTAGGTGTTTGTATTAACCAGTGTGAGTCGCTAGTTAACTTTTTGAGAGTTTTAGTTCATTAAGTGATTTATTTATTATATATCATGAAGAGGATATTTAATATGATATAATCTATATTTTAGCTAAATTCTAAAACTAATGCTCATTAATTACATTACAGTATTACTGTACTAAAACAATGAACAACAACAATTTATTAAGATTATGGAAATGGCAGAATATTTTTTGTCACCAATGTAAAACTTCACCAGCTGCAACTGCTACTAACTTTTTTTTTCTTCTTTCATCCTAGGTCCTCATTTGATATTTGAGGATGAAATAGAAGCGTTACAGCCTTATGTTGATAAACTATTAACTCTTGGTGTTAATAAAATCATAGCTCTGGGACACTCTGGTTTTGAAACAGATAAACTGGTTGCTCAGAAGGTGAAAGGAGTTGATATTGTTATTGGAGGACACTCAAATACATTTCTTTATACAGGTTGGTACACTAAACATTTGATTTTGTATTTATTTTTGTGTCTTTTTTTTGTGGGCTATGCAATAGTTTTATCCAAATGTTATTTTAATGTCACAAAGTAAACTGTGGCATTAAATGGACATTGTAATGCAAAAAAAGACAGACTTTTCAACATTGTGTTTATCCGTGCTAAGTCCCATTTAGGAGCTGCAAGCACTGATGCTCCTGCATAGTGCATGGCAATTTAACCAATTAAAAAGGAGCAGTTGCATGACCCTGCCAATCACTGGCCTTCTTCTGTTTGGGAGCTGAAAGGCTCTTTGGAAGGTTTTAAACATATAGTTACTGTATCTAGGGTCAGTAATGCAAATGATACATTTTCTAATGATTCAGATGATCTATATTTTGCATTAGAATGTTCCTTTAATAACACTGTAGGGTACATCGTTAACTGTTGTTTATGTTTATTTTGTTTTCTGGAGTTATTATTTTAATGTAGTTTATTGTCTTTGTTAAGTGAGTGAGTGTGGCTTTAGTGAGACATGAGAGTAATGGATTGTGATTTCATTTTCAACTGTGAATATGCCATTTATTAGGGAATCATTTATTTTATGCATACAAAGAGAGAAGCGCTCTACCAGGAACAGCTCAGTGGCTTGTTCTATGGCGATTTACCACCGGAAACAGCCTCTTTTAGACCAGTGTGCTTTTCACAGAAGAAAACTTTCCTGAAGTATATCAGTCTGATCCCGCCAAGTAAGGTCAGTCCAGCCCCGAAATACCAGGCAATTCTCCTCTGAACAAGGAACATGACAACCCCAGACGATCGTTTCGGCCTCCTATGGGCCTCATCAGTGAGGTGCAGCCACATTCCTCTAAGCACACTGGGCAAGGAGTCCACGTCTGGTTTCCCCCATCACCCATAGGGAGACTTCCCCAGGGTCATAATAATTTGCATACAAAGAGAGAAGCGCTCTACCAGGAACGAACAACAGCTCAGTGGCTTGTTCTATGGTGATTTACCACCCGGATACAGCCTCTTTTAGACCAGTGTGCTTTTCACAGAAGAAAACTTTCCTGAAGTTTATCAGTCTGATCCCGCCAAGTAAGGTCAGTCCAGCCCCGAAATACCAGGCAATTCTCCTCTGAACAAGGAACATGACAACCCCAGACGATCGTTTCGGCCTCCTATGGGCCTCATCAGTGAGGTGCAGCCACATTCCTCTAAGCACACTGGGCAAGGAGTCCACGTCTGGTTTCCTCCATCACCCATAGGGAGACTTCCCCAGGGTCATAATAATTTGCATACAAAGAGAGAAGCGCTCTACCAGGAACGAACAACAGCTCAGTGGCTTGTTCTATGGCGATTTACCACCCGGAAACAGCCTCTTTTAGACCAGTGTGCTTTTCACAGAAGAAAACTTTCCTGAAGTATATCAGTCTGATCCCGCCAAGTAAGGTCAGTCCAGCCCCGAAATACCAGGCAATTCTCCTCTGAACAAGGAACATGACAACCCCAGACGATCGTTTCGGCCTCCTATGGGCCTCATCAGTGAGGTGCAGCCACATTCCTCTAAGCACACTGGGCAAGGAGTCCACGTCTGGTTTCCCCCATCACCCATAGGGAGACTTCCCCAGGGTCATAATAATTTGCATACAAAGAGAGAAGCGCTCTACCAGGAACGAACAACAGCTCAGTGGCTTGTTCTATGGTGATTAATCATTTATTTTATAACATATAATGCTGTAATTTATTTGAAAGGTATGCTTATCAAATAAGTCAACCTCTAGTGCAGAATTCAGGAATATACAATAATGAATGTACTGATTTAATAATCAGTGTTACTAAGTTTATTTTAAGTGTTCCTATGACAAACAGGATTACTTCTGAGACGATCCTGGAGTCATTTGCACCTCATCAGACATCATCAGGCTTGTAAAGTCATCAGCTAAGACAAACATTTCTGGTTGATGTCTTCAGAATGGTTAACCGATTACCTTACTGATTACTTCACAAGCATAAACAGCCAGTGAATTACTCTAATAATCTAATTTAAATATTTCAGCCTGTGGGTACACCTCAGGATGGCTTCTAATGACTAGTCTGGAGTCATTGATTACTTCAGAATGACACCAGGAAGATCATCCTTTTTGACCAGGGTTTGTAATCAAACTGTTGTTTATGACCATAAAAAAACAAAAAAATTAAAACATTGCTGTGGGTAAGGAAATACTTAAATTATTTATATGTAATAGAAGTATTGGTATATGCTCAGAATATGTCCTGCCACCCTAGAGTCCAGTGGTCTTCATGCTGTGTGTGTTTCAGTCACTTTCAGTGATCCCCACGGAAACAACAATGCTCTCTAGTCTAGTGCCCAGGAACATGAAGCTCCACCACAGCTCTGCAATGTCAAGAAGTCAACAGGAAAATATCCTCACATACAGTTTGTGTTCAAGGATCTTTTCCAGTTGCCTTCTTGTATTATTTATAGTGACAGAAGTCTGGCTGCCAACATTGCATGGTTATCAAATATAATAAAGGAAGAGGAGATATCCCATGCATCCTAAATATCCCTGAAACTATAGAATTATCCAGATGGAATTCTGCCCTTTATTGTACTAATTAGGAATGGGCAAATTTTGTGCAACATTCGAAAACAGAAACCAATTTGTTTGTTTCAACATTTATTCAACGCTCTAATGCTATATTTAAATGTAATATTCAATTAAAATGTTTCTAATTCAAATATTGCATTTGAATCAATATATTTGTAATAGTATTTCTAATGCTCTCTTTAAATGCAATATTCGAAAAAGAAAAATTCAAATTCATATATTTGTTTCTAATATTTATCAATTTACTAAATTCCCTACCACTCAGAACTATTGAACATCTGGATAGTATTTGTTAAATCAAATGTTACGTTTAAAATTTTGTGGATGTTCAATCTAATTATGAACATTAGAAAATGAAAGTAACATTCGAAAAACGAAAATAACATTAAATTACAGAATTTTAATGGATTTTCATTATTGTCAACATTTGAATGTCCAAATCGAATGTCTACAGGACTATTCAATTCTACAAAACAAATTACACTTTCACCACATTCACCCATCCCTAGTCCTAGGGCTCCATGAACTAAGGGGCGGGTGGACAGCTTGCAAAGCTGCCCGGCTGCCTTCGCTACATATGAGCAGCGGATCTGTTTGTCCACTAGCCGTATGTATCATTACACACTCCTCGCAGTGTGTAATGCCTGCCCCTGAAGGGGCTCTCAATCACCAAGAGCGAGCTCTCAGTGATTTTCCCTCACCACCTCAGAGGTAGCGTAGGGTGTAAGAAACAGCGGTCGAATAACCGCTGCTTCTTACATTGCAGGAACCTGCCCCACAAGGGCTCCGGAGCAGCTCTCGCTGCTTCATACATGGAGCCCTTAATGTTTAATTTGATTGAAAGATTGGAACTGGTCACCCTGTGTGTTATGGGTGTCCCACTGTTTGTTAAATATCTGTGCTGCCCTGCATGTGTGTGTGAAACTTTTAGGGGAGAGGGGGCAAGAAAGTTTTAGGTATTAAAATGATACCCCTAACCATGGTTTGGCAATTTATATTTGGCATGATTTTCAAACCTTATTTAGGGGGAGATCTCTTGCACACTTTTTTACCCCCATATGGATCTGGCATAAACTATGAAAACAAAAAAATAAAAGGCGCTTTTAAGGTGATCTAAATTAGTCAGCTATATACAGAAATAAATCTTTAAAAAGAAAGGGAGGGACTGTATTTTAAATGTTCTTACACAGTGGAGATAGTGTGCTCACTGAAACTAAACATGGTTTCTGTTTAGAAACACTTTAAATAATGCCGGTGTAACCAAACTATACCTACACTACCTGCTTCACACTGTAAAGTCTCACCACTGAAAAGGTGGCAGAACAAATATGTCTGACACCCTACTCGTAACCTTTACTTCAGAGATTGTAATATATTGCACTGCTGGTGATGTGTCCCAATCACAGTCCAGGTTACAGGAATGCCTACACCTATGTCATATTGCCCAGCTAGCTCCCTAATACTGCCTTCACCTACAACATTTCTTAGCTACACTCCTCTGAAACATCCAGCTAACTTCCTAATACTGCCTACTCCTACATCATGGCTTAGCTACACTCCCCTGGAATGCCCAGCTAACTGCCACAGATTGCCTACACCTATGTCATGTCTTCCCTATACTCCCCCTGGAATGCCCAGCTATCTCCCACAGAACGCCTAAACCTAGGTTATGTCTGCAATCTACCTGACTAATAAAGTATACAAAAAACCCTCCCTATTATAATTATAGGAGCTATATCACTACATTTCTATACAATGTTAAAATTATATGCATTGTCATGTATAATGCCTATTATTTTTTAAGTTTTGTATATAATTTAAAATGTAGCTATTTTTCATTGTTCATTTTATTATGTTAAACATAAATAAATAATTTAAAATATATATCTATGTTTAAACTAATAAAACGAACAAGCAAAAATAACCACATTTTAAATGATATAAAATACTTAAAATAATATGCATTATACATGACAATGCATATCATTTTAACATTGTATATAAATGCAATGCTACACTAAACTATTAACCCCTTATACTCCTTCACCCCAGCACGAGCTACTATATTAGCCATAATTTAAAGACCTAACTGCCTAGTAATCTACAGTTATGCCTATACTAAAACTAAAGTCCCCTTTAAAAAAATAAAAAAATCAACCCCAAAATAAAAAAAACCTATACTAACACTAAATGGTACTTTAGCAATAACCCTTAGAAGTGCTTTTTGTAGGACATTGCCCTAAAGTGATTTAGCTCTTTTTCTAAAAAAAAAATACAACCCAATAATACAATAAATCAACCACCCACGCCCCCCAAAAAAAACTACTCTAAAAATTGACCTGAAAGGGGCATTTGGTAGGGCATTGCCCTAAAGTTATTTCAGCTCTTTTGCCCATTAAAAAACGTATTCTTAAAAAAAAAATCCTAAAATTAAAACTCTTTTGACCATTAAAAAAACAAATCCTATTCTTAAAACAAAAAACTATCCTAAAAAAAGAATGCAGTGAAAAGGGCTTTTGTTTGGGCATTGCTCTTAGGAGGGCATTTGGTAGGGCATTGCTCTAAAGTTATTTCAGCTTTTTTGGCAATTAACCCCTTTACCCAAATAGACGTATATATATATGATTTTCAGTACTTTGCCTATCGTACAGCAAGACGTATATATACGTCTTAGCTTCAGGAAGCTCCAGCAGTCTCGGTTGTTAAAAGGGATAGTAAAGTCCAAATTAAACTTTCATGATTCCTATAGGACATGTAATTTTAAAGAACTTTCTAATTTACTTTTATCATCAAATTTGCTTTGTTCCCTTGTTATTCTTAGTTGAAAGCTAAACACAGGTAGGCTCGTATGCTAAACTATAAGCCCTTGAAAGCCCTTGAATGGCAAAGGCATATATGTCTGCTATTTCTGAACAAAGGGGATACCAGAGAAACTTTTACAACCATTTGCACCATCATTGCACAAGTAATATGTAAATAATTTTAGTGAGAAACTTTAGTGAGTCTTGCGTTAGCCTTAAAAAGCAGCATTGAGGGGTCCCAATGCTGCTTTTTAATGCCCGCTGGTATTACAGGTGTACCGCTCACTTTTTTTCCACGACTCGAGCATACCGCAAATCCCCTTAGGTCAATTGCGTATCCTATCTTTTCAATGGGATTTGCCTAACGCCGGTATTACGAGTCTTGGAAAAAGTGAGCGGTACACCCTCTCCTGTCAAGACTCCTACCGCATTTAAAAGTCAGTAATTAAGAGTTTTATGGGCTAACGCCGGAACATAAAACTCTTAACTAAAGTGCTAAAAAGTACACTAACACCCATAAACTACCTATTAACCCCTAAACCGAGCCCCCCCCCACATCGCAAACACTATAATAACATTTTTAACCCCTAATCTGTCGACCGGACATCGCCACCACTGTAATAAATATATTAACCCCTAAACCGCTGCACTCCCGCCTCGCAAACACTAGTTAAATTTTATTAACCCCTAATCTGCCGTCCCTAACATCGCCGACACCTACCTACATTTATTTTATTTTTTTTTATTTTTTTTTTAAACTGACTTTATTGAAAGAAAAAAGGCATTTTTGGTACAAAATGGGAGACGCAGCTCCCTTTGTGACAACATTCATGTCAGTGAGTTTTACATAATATCCAACAATAACCGAAAAAGGAATTAAACCTTGTTGTACTCTAGGATTGTGTAAGATATTACTATTAACTAGAGGTTAAAAGAAAAGGGAAAAAGGAGAGAGAAAAAGAGAGAAGAAAAGGAAAAAAAGGGGGGGAGTGTGAAAGTGGGTCTACCCAAAGAAGGGTATCTGGGAAAGAAGAAGATGCTGCGTGACCTTGTCCACAAAAGCATATTGAGTTCAGTTTATAGAAAAATGTATATCTGTTTTAAGGTTAGTTAGTATATGAAAATGGGTTTGCTATAGTTTATTTAGGGATATAACTTATTAATAGAATCCGTCTCTAAATATTGATCCCATGTGGCACTAATCTCTGCATAAGTATCCATTTTATCGTTTACCATGTAGTAGTATTCTTCTAGATCTAGAAATTCCGAAACCCGGCGGGACCACATTTCTAATGTTCACCTACCTACATTTATTAACCCCTAATCTGCCGCCCACAACATAACCGCTACTATATTAAATGTAATAACTCCTAACCCTAAGTCTAACCCTAACACCCCCTAACTTAAATATAATTTAAATAAATATAAATAAAATTACTACAATTAAATTATTCCTATTTAAAACTAAATACTTACCTGTAAAATAAACCCTAAAATAGCTACAATATAACTAATAGTTACATTGTATCTAGCTTAGGATTTATTTTTATTTTACAGGCAACTTTGTATTTATTTTAACTAGGTACAATAGTTATTAAATAGTTATTAACTATTTAATAACTGCCTAGCTAAAATAAATACAAATATACCTGTAAAATAAACCCTAACGTAAGTTACAATTACACCTAACACTACACTATAATTAAATAAATTACCTAAACTAACTACAATTAATTACAATTAAATTAAATAAACTAAAGTACGAAAAAAACAAACACTAAATTACAGAAAATAATAAATTAATTACAAGAATTTTAAACTAATTACACCTAATCTAATCCCCCTAAGAAAATAAAAAATCCCCCCAAAATAATAAAAATCCCTACCCTATACTAAATTACAAATAGCCCTTAAAAGGGCTTTTTGCGGGGCATTGCCCCAAAGTAATCAGCTCTTTTACCTGTAAAGAAAAAATACAATACCCCCCAACATTAAAACCCACCACCCACACACTCAACCCTACTCTAAAACCCACCCAATCCCCCTTAATAAAACCTAACACTAACCCCTTGAAGATCACCCTACCTTGAGACGTCTTTACCCAACCAGGCAGAAGTGGTCCTCCAGACAGCCAGAAGTCTTCATCCAATCTGGGCAGAAGAGGATCTCCAGACGGGCAGAATTCTTCATCCAGGCGGCATCTTCTATCTTCATCCATCCGGAGCGGAGCGGGTCCATCTTCAATCCAGCCAATGCGGAGCAACCTCTTCAAACGAAGTCCAACTGAAGAATGAAGGTTCCTTTAAGTGACGTCATCCAAGATGGCGTCCCTTCAATTCCGGTAGGCTGATAGAATTATATCTGCCAATTGGAATTAAGGTAGGAAAAATCCTATTGGCTGATGCAATCAGCCAATAGAATTGAGCTTGCATTCTATTGGCTGATTGGAACAGCCAATAGAATGCAAGCTCAATCCTATTGAATGATTGGATCAGCCAATAGGATTGAACTTCACTTTCTAACGCCGGGTTTAGAAATACCTGTAATACCAGTGTTGTCTTAAGTGATCGGTGAGAAAAAAGGCTCATTAGCACCGCAAGCCTTACTGACAAAAAATTAACAATTTTTTTTATTTGATCGCATTTGGCGGTGAAATGATGGCATGAAATATACCAAAATGGGCCTAGATCAATTCCTTGGGTTGTCTTCTTAAAAATAAAATAGTTTTGACAGGTAAATAAAAAAAAAGTCTATTTCTGTTTAAATGGAGTGATAGCAAAAATGCTAAAATTTCTCCAGTATTTTAGGCAAGTTTTTCTCTGAAAGTCCCAGTAGTGAAGGGGTTAAAAAAAACTATTCTTAAAAAAAAAAAAACTATCCTAAAGAAAAACCTAAGTTAAAGGGCATGTGGTTGGTTGGGCATTGCCCTTAGAAGTGCATTTGGTAGGAAAGTGCCCGAAGTGAACATAGCTCCTTTGCCCAATAAAAAAAAACCTATGCTAAGAAAAGATGCCATGGGAAGGGCATTTTGGTGAGCATTGCCCTAAAGTTTAACAGCTCTTTTACCCAATAAAAAAAAACCTAATCTAAAAAAAACCCTAACCTAAAATAATCCCTATCCTAAAATAAAGATTGCCCTAATAAGGGAATTTTATAGGACATTGTCCTAAAGTTATTTCAGCACTGTTGGGCTAGAAGCAAAAAAAAAAAAAAAAAAGCTTTCATTCTATTGATTGATTGGACTAAGAATTAAAAAATCAGTAAACACAAATGCAACGGCACCCCTATATAAGGAGGAACCTCACGTTCAAGCTTCAGTGTATGCCGGTGACTGCATGAAGAGGACGTCTGCAAGAAGATAAGAGGATAAGAATAAAAGAAGCATTGGATGGAAGATAGAAGAAGAGGACCACTGGCATGAAGAGCACCCCCCCCCCCCCCCGGAGGACCGCCACCATGAAGAAAGAAGAGGAGAACCGCTGGAGTCAAGTTGGGTGAGTAGAAATTTTGGGGTTTAGAGTTAATATTTTTTTGGTGTGTTTTTTTTTTAGCCCAAAAGAGCTGAAATAGCTTTAGGGCAATGCCGTACAAAATTGGCTACTTATGGCAACCTTTTTTAATAAAAGATTTTTTTTTTAGGTTAGAATTTTTTTATAGCAACCTTTTCTTATTTTTTATTGGGCAAAAAAGCTGTTAGTCTTTAAGGCAAGACCCTACCAAATGCCCTTATCAGTTCAATGCCCAATAAAATGTCCTTCGCAGAGCATCTTTTTTAAAATAGGGGTTTTTTTTTTACTCAGGATTTTGTTTAGTATAGTGCTTTTATTAAAATTGGACAAAAGAGCTATGTTCACTTTAGGGCACTGTCCTACCAATTGCTCTTCTCAGGGCAATCTTTTTTTTAGGATAGGGTTGTTGTTTTTTAACTTTTTTTAGGATTTTGAAATATTTTTATTAATCTTTTACCAAAGAGTGTATTACAATAGGACATAATCAAAGCAAAAGGTACATATATAACCAAACACATAGAGGATATAACTTAATGTCCATAAGAATATTCAACTGCGTAGAAAAACCTCTCCCATTTATGAGGGATAATCTAATGTCTCTTGTGCTAGGTTGAAAGGCAACTCAACATCTGGTGTGCAATGTTCAAAGGTTACCACTTGATATATGTCCTCTATCACTGCCTCTAATAAGTTTCACGATTAACCTTCTTTATTACAGTCCTCACAAGATTTATCTTTCTAGAAAGAAGATGAGGAGGCTTTTTATCCTCTAAATGTTACCAGTAATACAGATTATAATTTTGAAAAAAATAAGAAAAGAAAACTGTAAAAAAATACAACATAATTAACGAACATAATGTCACCTTTAAAAAAAATATGTATGCCATATCACCCAATATTAAGCTATGGAAGCTAACAATACCTCTACAGGGATTCCAAGATTATATCCTTATTTCCAAAAAAGATTTGTAATGTGTGCTAGAGCCTATGAGACAAATCTTTATTTAGTTACCATGAAGTAACCAGTAAAACCATACCTTTTTTAATGAGTCTGTAGTGTGGATATGTGCAGCAGATTCATACATTGAATATGTATATTTTATTTTGATTAGTATTTCAGCCCATGTAGGAACCCAATTTTTCCAATATTTTGCTATGTTCATTCTAGTAACAGTACATAGAATCCTTATAAAGGTGTTGATATAAGAATTAAATTTAGGAATCTTTTCATTTAATAAGGCTTGTGTTATAGTAAGATTGATTTGTTCGCTTAATAAAGTGCTCAAAAACTTAGATAATTCTAACCATATCGCCTGAACTTTTGAGCATCCCCACCACATATGTAGGTAGGTCCCAATCTCATCACATCCTCTATAGCAGTTCCTGGAGCCACCATTTACCAGATGCGCTGTTTTTATTGGAGTTAGATACCATAAAAATGATGTTTTAATACAGTTTTCTCTCATATCCTCACTAAGTAAGCCTTTGCTAGAGTTAAAGAATAATTTATCCCAAGCATCTATGTTCTTCTCTTCCATTATATCTGCTTCCCATCTAGTTATTGTAGATAATTTAGCTTTAAGTTTCTTAGATTGGATACTGATATATAGATGGGAAATTACATGTTTTGGTCTACTCAAGGTACTTCAAATACATTCCAAAGTGTTTAATAGTTGAAAAGTTGCATTAGATATATATTTCCTAAGGACTGTCAGGATTTGCAGGTATAGGAACCATTGCAGGTGGAGGGGATCTAGTTTCTGCTATAGTTGGGTAAAAGTTAGGGGAATCTTAAAATAAAGTCTGCTACTCTATATAGCCCTTTATTTTCCCATTTGTTTATTAAAATTCTATAATCCTTGGGTAGTATGTATTTTAACAGGATTATCAGGGTGTTTGTAGGCATTAGGGCGCACTGTTTAGTATTTGTTTTCCATTGTTGTATGGCGAGTCTAGTTATGTGGGGACATGAGTCAGTCTTGTCCTTATTATCGTCTTTATTCCATAAGCTGTCTTCTGGTGAGTCAAAACCTCCAATATTTTATTTTAATTTAGGCCATATTATATCTGCCCCCCTTCTGCTGCATAACGAAATTTGAGCTATCTTGGAGGCATAGTAATTGTCCAGCAAATTTGGTGCTCCAACCCCCCCCCCCCATTGTCTGTGTTTTGTCAGTGTTTGAAAAGGAATTCTGGCTTGTTCTTTGCCTCTGAGAAATCCATGGAGAGCTGATTGAAGTGACTCAAGATCCTTTTAATGTGCCGTGATCGGTAGGGTTCTAAACAAGTATAATAATCTAATTTAGGGAGGACATTCATCTTGATAGTTGAAAGTCTCCCATACCATGAGAACTTATATTTTTGCCAGTGGTTGAGATCTGACCTGATTACTTTATATATTGGAATGTAGTTTGCTTTATATAATTGTGTTGAAAGGCTGTTAATTTGACCCCTAAATATTGAATCCCCCCTTTTGTCCATTTAATATCAAAATTGGCCTCTATAAATGTAATCGTGTGGTTAGGTAAAGCTATGGGGAGGTCTTCGCACTTATATAGGCTTATTTTATATTCGAGATTTTTGAAAAGTCATGAAGAATATTTTACAAGTTGGGCAGGGAAATCAACGGTTTTGTCAAAGTTAGTAAAATGTCATTAGCAAAGAGAGTGATCTTGTATGTATCTGAATTTATCTCTTAACCCTGTGATGTCCGGGGAACTTCTTATAGAAGCCGCTAACAGTTCTATGCATATGGCAAATAGAAGGGGAGAAAGAGGACACCCCTGTCTAGTGCCATTTAATATTGCAAAAGTCTTAGATTGATAGCCCACTGCCCTAACATATGCCGTGGGCTTAGAATACATATTTTTGAGAGCCTTCAGAAAGGGGCCCCTAATTCCCATCCTCTCTAATACTGTCCACATGGACACCCAATGTACTCTATTGAATGCCTTCTCCACATCCAAGGATAGGAGCAGAGAAGGCATTCCCCTATCTGCTAGGTAGTCTATCACAGAGATCATTCTGCATCTCCGCACATTGTATGGGGCCTCTCTATTTGTAACAAAACCCACCTGGTCAGGGTGAATAATATTTGGCAGAATTAGTTTGTCTATTCGCTAGAATCTTGGTCACAATCTTTAGGTCCTGATTTATGAGAGAGATAGTCCTATAACTCGAGCATTGTTTTGGATTCTTCCCCGGGTTTGGCAACACCACTATTCTTGCTTGGTGTAAGGCCACCAGTATTTTATGTCCCTCCATAATGTAATTGGCAAATTTGACTAAGTGAGGAAATAGAGCAAATTTATACAGCCTATAGTATTCTCCAGAGAAGCCGTCAGGCCCTGGAGCTTTACCTAGTTTAAGATCCTTCAATACCCAGCTTGGTTAATTTTAGCATTTAGTGTTTTGCGTTCAGTCCGTTTTAGTGCCTAGGTTGGCTTTCTCTAGAAAAGAGTGTAGTAAGTTATGTGTTGCCACATTATGGTCTACTTTTGTTCCATCGTATAGGCTATTATAATATTTTGCAAATGTGTTCACTATTTCCTGCGGGTGAGATGACGTATGGCCAGAAGGGGTCTGAATAAGAGGGATAGAGAGAGTTTTGAAAGAATCTCTAATTTCTCTAGCTAAGAATTTCTCTGGTTTGTTAGCTTAAATGAAGTAATTTGTCTTCAGTCTCAAGGCAGCTTTGATAGAATGTTCATTTAAATATGTGGCTAGTGTGTGTTTTTTGTTTTGAAGTTCCAGAAAGGAGGAGTTTGAGCAGGTCATTCTGTGTTCTTTATCTAGTGTGTCAATTTCAGATTGAAGTTGTGTTTTATGTGTCTGTACTTTTTTCTTGTAAGTCGATTTTTCTTTAATAAGTATACCCCGAACCACTGATTTATGGGCTGCCCAGACTGAAAGGGGATTGCTTGTTGTATCTGTGTTTATTTGCCAGAATTCACTCAAATCTTTCAGTAGGTTAGTTTTGGTTAAGAGGTTTTTAAGGCAAGTTGGCTCAAATGTCCAGGACTGTATTCTGTATGGGTCTCTTAGTTCTCCTAGTTGAATCTGTGTAATGGAGTGATCTGACCACATGCATGCATGTATGCCAGCTGACCTAAGAACCGGCTGAAGCACCTGACTTATGAATATCTAGTGCAGTTTAGAATACGTCTTGTGTGCAGTGGAATAGAAAGTGGTGTCCGTGGTAACGCCATATAGGGTTTTCCAAGTGTCTAGCAAAGTAAAGGGGGATAAAGAGTAAATTATATTCTTTGCTATGGATCTTAGTCGTAGTTTTTTTTTGGACTGTGTCAATGATGTTTTGTATTTAAGGGCCTGGAGATCCACGTTAAAGTCTCCTGTCAAGATAATTCTCGTTTTAGACCATCCCAACAATAATTGTGAAATATTATTATAGAAGATATTCTGTTTTTCATTTGGGGCATAGATATTACAAAATAAAACTTCCACCCTTCGAATCTGACCCAAAATCAAAAGATATCTTCCATCTATATCTGATATTGTTTTCTTATGATCAAATTGCAAGGATGAGTGTATTAATATTGAAACTCCTTTTTTTTGGTATCTGAGGTGGAGTGGAAATGCTGAGTAAATTCTCTAGACCAGTATTTGGGAATAAGTGGGTCAGTGAAATGGGTCTCCTGTAAATATATGACGTTTGCGTGTAGGTTTTTGTACTGTGTTAAGGCGGATCGCCTTTTAATATCTGAATGTAGTCCTCTTACATTATTGGAGAGTAAATTAATATTAGGAATAGTCATCATGAGAACTAAATTTCAGCGCTGCTATTACAGGTTTTGCAAAAAAACGGTTTGTGCGGGCGATATGGTTGCGTTGAGCTCTATGCTTCACCGAAAAACAAGTGGTGTTTTGACGTGCTCATGCACGATTTCCCCTTAGACATCAATGGGGAGAGCCGGCTTAAAAAAAGCCTAACACCTGGGATCGCGGAATGAAAAGCTCCGTAACGCAGCCCCATTGATATCTATGGGGGAAAAAAAACCTAACATAAAGCCTGAGTCTAAACACACCTAATCTGTCACCCCTAACATCACCGCCACCTACATTACCTTTATGAACCCCTAATCTGCCACCCCCAACGTCGCCGCCACCTACCTAGATTTATCAACCCCTAATCTGCCGCCCCCAATGTTGCCGCCACCTACGTAAATTTATTAACCCCTAATCTGCAGCCCCCAATGTTGCTGCCGCAACTATATTAAAGTTATTAACCCCTAAACCTCTTGCCTCCCATATCACTAACACTAAATAAATATATTAACCCCTAACATAACCCTAAGTCTAACCCTAACGTAACCCTAACCCTAACACCCTCTAACTTTAACATAATTAAAATAATTCTAAATAAAACTTACTATTAATAACTAAATAATACCTAGTATATACTAAATACATACTTACCTGTAAAATAAACCCTAAGCTAGCTACAATATAACTAATAGTTACATTGTAGTTATCTTAGGTGTTATTTTTATTTCCCAGGTAAGTTTGTATTTATTTTAACTAGGTAGACTAGTTAGTAAATAGTTATTAACTATTTACTAGCTACCTAGTTAAAATAAATACAAATTTGCCTGTAAAATAAAACCTAACCAGAGTTACACTAACACCTAACATTACAATAAAATTAAATAAATTAAATTAATAAAATACAATTATCTAAATTACAAAAAACCCCCACTAAATTACACAAAATAAAAAAAGAAATTATCAAAAATAAAAATGAATTACTCCTAATCTAATAGGCCTTTCAAAATAAAAAAGCCCCCCCCCCCCCAAAAAAAAAATATATAGCCTATACTAAACTGCCAATGGCCCTTGAAAGGGCCTTTTGCGGGGCATTGCCCCAAAGAAATCAGCTCTTTTACCTGTAAAAAAAATACAAACACCCCCAACAGTAAAACCCACCACCCACACAACCAAACCCCCCAAATAAATCTAAGATAACCATTGCCCTGAAAAGGGCATTTGGATGGACATTGCCCTTAAAAGGGCATTTGCCGAAACCCTAATCTAAAAAAAAACCCCCCCAAAAAACCCTTAAAAAACACCTAACACTAACCCCTGGCGATCCACTTACAGTTTTGAAAGACCGGACATCCATCCTCATCTAGCCAGCGAAGTCCTCATCCAAGCTGCCAGAAGTCCTCATCGAACTATTTATTAACTAGTCTACCTAGTTAAAATAAATACAAACTTATTTGTGAAATAAAAATAAAACCTAAGATAGATACAATATAACTATTAGTTATATTGTAGCTAACTTAGGTTTTATTTTACAGGTAAGTATTTAGTTTTAATAGGTTATTTAGGTAATAATTTTAATTTAGATTTATTTTAAATATATTTAAGTAAGTGAGTGTTAGGGTTAGGTTTAGGGGTTAATAGATTTATTATAGCGGCGGTGTGGGCAGACGGCAGATTAGGGGTTAATATTTAAATCATGTTTGCGATGCGGGATGGCGGCGGTTTAGAGGTTAATCGGTTTATTATAGTGGTGGCAATGTTGGGAAGTGGCAGATTAGGGGTTAATAATTTTATTTTAGTGTTTACGATGTGGGAGGGCCTCGGTTTAGGGGTAAATAGGTAGTTTATGGGTGTTAGTGTACTTTTTAACAGTTTAGTTATGAGTTTTATGCTACAGCTTTGTAGCGTAAAACTCATAACTACTGACTTTAGATGGCGGTACAAATCTTGTCATTTTAGGCTGTACCGCTCACTTTTTGGCCTCACAGCAAAACTCGTAATACCCACGCTATGGGAGTTCGATTTAAAAAGGACTTTTCTTAAAGTGCGGTACTGATGTTGCGTGACGGCCAAAAAAGTGTCCAGCTATTCTGACAAGACTTGTAATAGCAGCGGTAGGGAAAAAGCATCACTATGGGCCATAACAATGCTTTTTGAGTCATAACACAAAACTTGTAATCTAGCTGTTTGAGTTTAAGTTTTATAAAGAGGTATGAATCAGAATAGCCATACGTATATTATAAGTGATGTAAGTTGTTAGGGAAGTGATCAGGCTCCAACAGCACTTGAATAAAAGAGGTAGAATGCTTTCTAGTTCCTTACTACATATATGTTTCTTATAGTCAACTGGTAGGATGTTAAGAAATGGTGGGTGATTTTGGCACAAAGTGACATAACATTACAACTTAGTGAAAAACATAAACAAATTCAAACATATTGATCTAAAAACAGAGATCACTGTTAGGTAGTACAGAGAAGAGTAAAATTTGAAAAAGGGTGAGGAATAAGAAGGAGATAAGATCTAAGAGAGAAAAAGAGAGTTTGAAGGAGTTCGCAGTTCAAAAAGGTCGTAAAAAATGAAATTGTAGGTTAGTTAGGTGGAAAAGCATTTTGATAAATGAGAGTAGAAATCAAATAAGTAAACCAATCTCCTAAATAAAAGAATATTCTGGAGCAAATTTTAATAGTGACTTCTCCCGGAAAAGTCCTCTTTGAAGGATACTGGGGATTCAGTAGTGACAGCATAGGAAGATCATTTAGTTCTTGATTTAGGCTGTATCTCTTGCAGACCTTTTATGCTGTTATATTTTTGTCTTCTCACTGAAAACAAGGCTTGTTTCAAGATTGAAGTCTCTTCTTCACCACCCTGGACCACTGCGGCTTTTGGGATGGGCTTTGCAACTCCAGCTGTTCATTATTGTTTGTGGATAGAAGTTGTGTCGGTATATCTAGAACATCTAGTGTCAGTGTTTTGCATGTAATTGGAATTTCCTCCACTGTTTTTATGTTGAAGGTATCGCTATCTTTCAGTACGTGGAGAGCAAAGGGAAACCCCCATCGGTATGGAATCTGGTTCTTTCTTAATAGAGTTGTGAATGGGCGCAGGGTGCTGCGTCGCTGCAGTTTTTCAGACACAGAGGTATTGATAAAATTGGATTATATTTCCCTGGAACTTAAAAGTAGGGTTTTGTCTGGCCACTGTCAGAATTTTTTCTTTCTCAGGGAATCTCAAATGTTTGACAATAAAATCTGTGGGTCGCGCTCTGAGCGCTCTATGTGCACGTTCTGTCTGTTATATCCGCTCCTCAGGTCCACCAGTTATAAACTGGAATAATTGTTGTAGGTATGTGGGGAGATCTATTGTTGTAATAGATTCTGGTATGCCCTTAAGTCGAATATTACTTTTTATTTATCTGTTTTCCATATCCTCCATTTTTTTTGGAGGTCAAGTATTTGCTGTTGTTGGGTAGAGAAAGACTGGGATACAGTTGTGAGGTCTTCCATAATAGCATCTTGCTTGTTTTCTAAAGTGTCAACTCAATTTTCTATCTCTGCAAGCTCACTCTTGATATCATTTAAGCTAGCCTTAACTGTGGAGTGGCGGTTATTGATTTTACTCCATAGTTTGACGAAATTGGCCGCTATATCCTGCTTAGAAACTAGAAGTTGGACATCGTCTCTTGTTATTGGTATTTGATCTGCTTGAGAACATGGTGACCCATGATCTGAATCATTATCTTCCTCTATGTCAGCTTCCATTACTTCAGGAGGTTTATTGGATTTAGCAGTTTTAAAGTAGGAATTCATTTGTATGGATTTAGATGATTTGTCAGCTTTACTCATTTCTCTGGCTGACATACTGAGTTTACTATGGTTAGTGCTAAAGAGTCTCTGCTGAGTTTGTGCCAGTAGATAGCGCGAATTACAACATTAATGTGAGCTAATGTTTTCACTATCTCTCAATAAATATGTCCCCAGTCTCTTGTTTTATATAACAGGGTTGTCAGTGAGATGTGTTGTCAGAAGGGATACTGTACCCTAAGACCTTTGCCTCTGAGTTAGAAATGTCTTAATAGTTGATATGAAGAGTTTATTTGCTTATTGACCTTCTCAGTGGGCCAATTAAATGTTGCCTGAGGAGCTCTGAGTATAAGAGATCTTTTACCAACCAGTAGAAAAAGGCTTCTGTTTTTAGTATAGAGTTGCAGATCTAAATGTCCCCATATTTATAGAAA
The DNA here is from genome assembly GCF_027579735.1 of Bombina bombina. Lineage (NCBI taxonomy): Eukaryota > Metazoa > Chordata > Amphibia > Anura > Bombinatoridae > Bombina > Bombina bombina. Next base: position 554,106,359 of record NC_069502.1, read on the forward strand.
CATGTGAATCTGCTCAGAGAATGTATTTCTTTTTATGAGCATGTTAGAGGGTTATAGGTGAAAATGCAGACAAAGTGTCCCTGTCTATAGAAGAATGTTATGTGCCAGGACCAGTGTACATTTTTTTTTTTAAGTACGTAGCAGTTTGCTGGCAATGCATGTTATAATTAGTCATGTCGTCTTACCTACATGGCTACCCTGCTGTTCGTGTTGCTGCAGTAATCGCCGGTTAGTAGCAGGTATTACCGTTTCTCAACAGTGGTTTTCCAAACCCCATTCTGTTCTTTCTATAATCTGCCACGTCTGATACTCTCACGTGTCACCACTGACTTAAGTGAGTGATTTGATCCTCATGTGGACCACATTTGTCCTACGAGTAGTGGGTGTTTCCAGACAGGAGCTTGTGCTCAAAACTGTGCTAGCAATGTCGGCGTGTTAGCGGGATGATCTTCAACCCTTTAGGGACATTTATATTGCTCAAGTCGCTCCTCTCATGCAGATCTTTTGTCCCTTTCCACCTAACATTTATTGAACTGCCAGGAGCTCCGAGTTCAAGCGTCCATCACGTAGCTCAGTTAGGCGCCGCCCCCTAAGGTTTTTTTTTTTTAATAGGCAAAATAGCTGAAATAACTTTATGGCAATGCCTCACCAAATCCCTCTCTAAGGGCAATACCCAATGCCTTTTTCAGAGCAATTATTTTTAGAATAGGGATTTCTTTATTAAGATTTTCTAGGATAGTTTTTTTTAAGAATTTTTTGATAGGTGCGGTTACTTTTATTGTAAAATGGTTTTGTATTTTTTTTAGAAATAGGGCTAAGTCACTTTAGGGCAATGCCCTACAAAAAGCCCTTATAAGGGTTATTGCTATAGTAACTTTTAGCGTTATTATAGGGTTTTTTATTTTGGGATGCGGGGAGGGGGGCATTTGGTAGTGCTTTGTTTTTTTGGTATTGTGTTTTTGTTTGTGTAATTTTAATGTAATTTTAGTTTTGTTATTCTATTTAATTTATGGGGTGTTAGCTTAGGGGTATTGGGGGGTTAACTGTTAGGTAGTTAAGTAGTGTAGGCCTAGTTTGTGTTGGGGGTTGTGGCGGTTTAGGGTATTATAGGTTAGGGGTTGTTTGCGTAGGGGGGTTGTGACGGTTTATGGGTTAATAAGGTAGGGGTTGTTTGCTTAGGGGTTGTTTGCTTTGTGGAATTATGGCAATTTAGGGGTGAATAGGTTAGGGGGTTTGCATTGGGGGGTTGTGGCGGTTTAGGAGTTAATAGGTTAGGGATTGTTTGCATTGGGGGTAAGGACAGTTTAGAGGTTAATAGGTTAGGAGGTACTTGCGATGGGGGATTATGGTGGTATAGCAGTTAAATAGTGTAGGGGTAGTTTGCGGTGGGGGTTATGGCAGTGTAGGGGTTAATAGGTTAGGAAGTTTATTGCGGTGGTCTATTGGCAGTATAGGGGTTAATAAATTAGAAAGTTTATTGCGTTGGGCTATTGACAGTATAGGGGTTAATAAGTTAGGAAGTTTATTTCAGTGGGCTATTGGCAGTTTAGGGGTTAAGTAGTGTAGGGATAGTTTGCGGTGGTGGGTAATGTCAGTTTAGGGATACATAAATATATTAGGCTTGGTGCGATATATTTAAAATTGATCCTTTATTAACATCATGCTGATTGGAATGTTTCATCATCATCGACACCCATTGTGATGTAAAGTATAATGCCTCTCAGCGATTCTGCCTTTAAACAGTAATGTTGTCACTTTTGAATATTTTGCCAGCATTTTCGACATTACGATGGCGAAAAGAAATGTTAGTTTCTTCATAACGCAGGCCATTGAAGTCTATGAGGCGAATGTGTTGCGATATCCGAAATCCCGAAGTTAGCATACATCGGGTTTCGCTTGCAGGCAAACATTTTCCTTTCAACTTGTAATACGCACGCAACCCAACGCACGTTGCGTGTGAACGAAAGCGCTAAATAGCGTGTCCCTTGTAATCTGGCCTAAAGTGTGGGAAACACATATACTTGTAACTGGGTGAGTGAGTAGAGCGCTGGAGATAGTAATTCCAAACACCTCACTGAGAAAAAAGTCCTTCTAACTTTTTATATAGAAAAATAGAAAATTGTGAGTAGTGAGGGCGCTAACATAAGCTTAAGGAATTTCAATCTTACAAAAAATAGATTGGCTAAGTTCAATGCCAGAAATACTTCAAAAGATAAAAACAGTGAGAAAATATATTTTTTAAAATGAATAGTGTAGAGAATCAGTGGTGTAAAAAAATGTGCGTTTCTATCTCATATAGATTGATTTTAAAGTACAAAGTGCAAAATCCTCTGAGTTCCTATTATAATGTTATATTATCGAGTGAGATGTGCAGTGAATATTATCATAATCTTATATTGTTGGATGTGTTTATTGGAGCGGTATAAAAGGTATGACTTATAATCTTATATTCTCCCAAGTGAAAAAAGTATACAAATCGTTAGAAATCTATACACCAAACATAATACAATTTCTTAAAGGTTCGATATAAAATATATTTGTTATAATTCAAAGATGTTTATCTAAAAGATTTGAGGCTTAGGGGACGTCTCCCCAAGAATTTGTTGTATCAGTTTGACTTAAGGTAATTTAAAATGATATTTTACGCTAACACAACAATGTAACAGGTGAAAATAATTTCCAATTTAAAATCTAAGAGGCTGTTGCTCTGTAACAAAACTGTATCACAGACAAATTATATATCTTAAAACGGAATAAAAATTCTTTTCATAGTCCAATAATTTGCAACAAAAAGTTTGGATGTTAAAGTCTCTTTGTACAAAGAAATGTTAAAATATCTTCAGTATGAGTTATCTTATCCTCTTTGTTATTTAAAAACTTCGAATGTTAAAGTTTCTTTTTTGCAAAAAAGAAACTTTAACATTCAAAGTTTTTAAATAACAAAGAGGATAAGATAACTCATACTGAAGATATTTTAACATTTCTTTGTACAAAGAGACTTTAACATCCAAACTTTTTGTTGCAAATTATTGGACTATGAAAAGAATTTTTATTCCGTTTTAAGATATATAATTTGTCTGTGATACAGTTTTGTTACAGAGCAACAGCCTCTTAGATTTTAAATTGGAAATTATTTTCACCTGTTGCATTGTTGTCTTAGCGTAAAATATCATTTTAAATTACCTTAAGTCAAACTGATACAACAAATTCTTGGGGAGACGTCCCCTAAGCCTCAAATCTTTTAGATAAACATCTTTGAATTATAATAAATATATTTTACAGGGAGTGCAGAATTATTAGGCAAGTTGTATTTTTGAGGATTAATTTTATTATTGAACAACAACCATGTTCTCAATGAACCCAAAAAACTCATTAATATCAAAGCAGAATAGTTTTGGAAGTAGTTTTTAGTTTGTTTTTAGTTATAGCTATTTTAGGGGGATATCTGTGTGTGCAGGTGACTATTACTGTGCATAATTATTAGGCACCTTAACGAAAAATATATATACCCATTTCAATTATTTATTTTTACCAGTGAAACCAATATAACATCTCAACATTCACAAATATACATTTCTGACATTTAAAAACAAAACAAAAACAAATCAGTGACCAATATAGCCACCTTTCTTTGCAAGGACACTCAAAAGCCTGCCATCCATGGATTCTGTCAGTGTTTTGATCCGTTCACCATCAACATTGCGTGCAGCAGCAACCACAGCCTCCCAGACACTGTTCAGAGAGGTGTACTGTTTTCCCTCCTTGTAAATCTCACATTTGATGATGGACCACAGGTTCTCAATGGGGTTCAGATCAGGTGAACAAGGAGGCCATGTCATTATATTTTCTTCTTTTATACCCTTTCTTGCCAGCCACGCTGTGGAGTACTTGGACGCGTGTGATGGAGCATTGTCCTGCATGAAAATCATGTTTTTCTTGAAGGATGAAGACTTCTTCCTGTACCACTGCTTGAAGAAGGTGTCTTCCAGAAACTGGCAGTAGGACTGGGAGTTGAGCTTGACTCCATCCTCAACCCGAAAAGGCCCCACAAGCTCATCTTTGATGATACCAGCCCAAACCAGTACTCCACCTCCACCTTGCTGGCCTCTGAGTCGGACTGGAGCTCTCTGCCCTTTACCAATCCAGCCACGGGCCCATCCATCTGGCCCATCAAGACTCACTCTCATTTCATCAGTCCATAAAACCTTAGAAAAATCAGTCTTGAGATATTTCTTGGCCCAGTCTTGACGTTTCAGCTTGTGTGTCTTGTTCAGTGGTGGTCGTCTTTCAGCCTTTCTTACCTTGGCCATGTCTCTGAGTATTGCACACCTTGTGCTTTTGGGCACTCCAGTGATGTTGCAGCTCTGAAATATGGCCAAACTGGTGGCAAGTGGCATCTTGGCAGCTGCACGCTTGACTTTTCTCAGTTCATGGGCAGTTATTTTGCGCCTTGGTTTTTCCACACGCTTCTTGCGACCCTGTTGACTATTTTGAATGAAACGCTTGATTGTTCGATGATCACGCTTCAGAAGCTTTGCAATTTTAAGAGTGCTGCATCCCTCTGCAAGATATCTCACTATTTTTGACTTTTCTGAGCCTGTCAAGTCCTTCTTTTGACCCATTTTGCCAAAGGAAAGGAAGTTGCCTAATAATTATGCACACCTGATATAGGGTGTTGATGTCATTAGACCACACCCCTTCTCATTACAGAGATGCACATCACCTAATATGCTTAATTGGTAGTAGGCTTTCGAGCCTATACAGCTTGGAGTAAGACAACATGCATAAAGAGGATGATGTGGTCAAAATACTAATTTGCCTAATAATTCTGCACTCCCTGTATATCGAACCTTTAAGAAATTGTATTATGTTTGGTGTATAGATTTCTAACGATTTGTATACTTTTTTCACTTGGGAGAATATAAGATTATAAGTCATACCTTTTATACCGCTCCAATAAATACATCCAACAATATAAGATTATGATAATATTCACTGCACATCTCACTCGATAATATAACATTATAATAGGAACTCAGAGGATTTTGCACTTTGCACTTTAAAATCAATCTATATGAGATAGAAACGCACATTTTTTACACCACTGATTCTCTACACTATTCATTTTAAAAAATATATTTTCTCACTGTTTTTATCTTTTGAAGTATTTCTGGAATTGAACTTAGCCAATCTATTTTTTGTAAAACACATATACTTACCTAGGAATATAACCTAAAATAAATGAATACCTCTTTCTTTATACATGACTTAGCTATACCCCAGGTGTGTACTGTTATACTAAAATGACTCACATTAAAACACTGAGCCACAAAATAGATGGCATTAAAGGGGCAGTAAACATAAACAGAATTTGTAGGAGCCAATATGGGCTTTAGTCATCAGACTTCCAAGCTAGCCACGGTCATACATTTAGTATACAATGTATTTATTTGCAGTTGTTATCTGATAAAACCAATAAGGGACAGATATGTAGCAGATTTAGCCCTGCAAGTCAGCAGGGTACATTTCAAGTTCTGAGCATTCAAAAGTGCACAATTTTGAGAGCTAAATTGCATGAAAAGGGAGCAAAATAAATAATAAAATATATTGCAAAGTAGTGTCATAATGCATAACTAAACATTTTATATACAAATATCAAAATGTTTACTGTCCCTTTAACAAAGTGCCAAACAGCACAAAAATGAGTAAATTATATTACAATATGTCAAGTTATTAAAACAAAGATCAGCAAGAAACTGAATTGCTCTGCTGTAAAAAGTTTAAAAACACTAAACCATGTTTCACATTAAATTAATACAATATGCAACTATTTATATTTTATTAACACGGATTGGAGGTCTAAAATTGTGAGAGAAAAATAGAAATATAAATGTAGTCCCCTTAAAAGAAGTTTCCATCATCAATAATATTATTCTATCCTCCCACTTGATCCTATTCCCTGTGGAACTTTGTCCCCTCAGAAAGAAAAAGTTATTTCAACAAGTGATCAAATTTTGCTCTGATGAAACAATTGTGAGTAAGTTAAAAAAAAGAAATAACCCCTGACAGTCACAGTTTACATGATGCTTTCTCAGAGGTACCGCCAGTCACAAGCCAATCACTTCAAGTTATTTTATACTTACACAATTGGATTTATTAAGTTTAAACATTAATTAAAAATAGTTTCACATTAATATGATGAATTTGCAAATGCACAAAATAATTTCAAGTTATTAACTTATGACTATATTAAACGCCCACAGATCTTTATTATGCAGCCAGTGATAGTTGAGAAATGTGTTACTAACACTCTATGAAATGTAGACAACTTTGTATCCGGTATTCCAGTAACTATTGTGGGGAAATTCTGCTAACAGAAAAGCTGCTAATATTTCATCATTTATTTGGCAGTATTATTTAGTGTGTTTTACTTGAGAGTATAATTTCATGTTCTGCTGTGTGTATTTACCAGATTGGGAATATTGCACTTGGAAGTACATTTTTTTTTCTCATTCATTTTCAGTGGAAAAGACTTAAAGTATCACACAAATGTGTAAATGACATTACATTATGTTAATTTATTAAGACATAACTTTTAATCGCCAACCATTAACAAAACAAGACACGGAATTTCTCTGCTTTAAAAAGCTGAAAAACACTACACTAGGTTTTACATTAAATTAATCCATTTTTATGTTTTGTTTAGATAATAATAACACAGATCAGAGGTCATAAATTGCTGGGGGGGGGAGAAAATAGCCCCCACTTATCCCATTTTCTTGGCAGCAGGGTTCCCACAAGAAGAAAAAGTTATTTCAAGTGATCAAACATTGCCCTGAAGAAACAATAGTGAGTAAGTTAAAAAGTGTAAAAAAAAGAAATGACCCCTGACACGGTCCCGTTTCACTTGGCGCATTCTAAAAGGGAATTTGAAACCTGCAGAGAGTCTGTCACTCAGCTAAGTCTGCTGACTTTCCAGTCCACTTATTAGCACTAATCTGGTGCATAACTTTGTGAGTTTATCCTTTCTTATTGGTGCATCTCCTCACCTTTTCTTTTTCAGACTTCATAGTTTCTACAACATATGGACTCTAGTTGTACTAGAAAGAGCAGCTATAGAGCAACACTCACCTAGATTACAAGTTTTGCGCTATAGAGGGTTTGAAATGAAATCAACAAAATTTGCGTTATTTCACCCCCATAGCGCTGCCATTACAAGTTTTTGAAAAGCCGCCTTGTGCGTGCAAAATGGTGTGAGCTCCATACCACACAAAAGGGCTGAGAATACATGCTCATGCACGCTTTCCCCATAGACATCAATGGGGAGAGAGTGTTAGAAAAAAAACTAACACCTGCGATCGCGGAATGGAGATTGCCGTAGCGCAACCCCATTGATGTCTATGGGGGGAAAAAGTTACATTTAAAAAAACCTAACACGCTAACATAAACCCCTAGTCTAAACACACCTAATCTGCCGCCCCCGACATCGCCGACACCAAAAGTTATTAACCCCTAATCTGCCGTCCCCGACATCACCGACACCGAAATAAACTTATTAACCCCTAATCTGCCGTTCCCAACATCGCCGCCACTAATACAAGTTATTAACCCCTATTCTGCCACTCCCTGACATCGTCGCTACTAAATAAAGTTATTAACCCCTAAACCTCTGGCCTCCCACATCACCGCTACTAAATAAAGCTATTAACCCCTAAACCGCCACCTCCCCACATCGCAAAAACTAAATTAAACTATTTACCCCTAAACCTAATACCCCCTAACTTTAAATTAAAATTACAATATAACTATCTTAAAATAAATAAAAACTTACCTCTGAAATAAAAAAAAACCTTAAGTTTAAACTAACAATTACCAAACATAACTATAATACTAAAATTAAAATAACTACAAATTAAATAAACTAAATTACTCATTAAAGAAACCTAACACTACTAAAAAAAAAAATCTAAAATGACAAAAAATAAAAAATACTAAATTACAAAAAATAACAAACGCTAAATTACGAAAAATAACCTAAGCTATCCATTGCCCTCAAAGGACATTTGTATGGGCATTGCCCTTAAAATGGCATTTAGCTCTTTTACATTGCCCTTAAAAGGGCATTTAGCACTTTTAAGAAAGCCCAAACCCTAATCTAAAAAAAAAACACACCCAAAAAAGTTTAAAAAAAACCTAACACTAACCCCCGACGATCCACTTACAGTTTTTGAAGTCCGGACATCCAGGATAAAGATAGAAGACGCCGCCAGGATGAAGATAGAAGATGCCGCCTGGATGGATGAAGACCTCGCCGCCAGCATGAAGATATCTCGCCTCCTGGATGTCTGGACTGTAAGTGGATCTTCGGGAGTTAGTGTTAGTTTTTTTTTGGGTGGGTTTGTTTTTTTGCGATGTGGGGGGCTGGCGGTTTAGGGGTTAATAGGTTTATTTAGTGGCGGTGATGTGGGAGGCCAGAAGTTTATGGGTTAATAACTTTATTTAGTGGTGACGATGTCGGGGAGCACCGGAATATGGGTTAATAGCTTTATTATAGAGTGAGCAATGTTGGGGTACGGGGTAATAGGGGTTAATATTATAGTGGTGACAATGTCGGGAAGTGGCAGAATAGGGGTTAATAACTTTTATTAGTGGCGGCAATGTCGGGAGCAGCAGATTAGGGGCTAATAAGTTTAATTTAAAGTTTGCAATGTGTAAGGGTGGCGGAATAGTGGTTAATAGGTAGTTTATGGGTGTTAGTGTACTTTGTAACATTTTAGTTATGAGTTTTGTGTAACAGTTTTGTTGTGCAAAACTCATAACTACTGGTCTCAGATGGCGGAACGGAACGTGTTGGTATAGGCTGGAACGCAAGCATTTTAGCCTCACTGCACAACCTGTAATACCGGCACTATGGAAATTCCACGCAAAAATGTCATTTTTTTTAGTGTGGGATTGACATTGCGTTACACGCTAAAATGCTTGCTGTATAGCTATACCGACAAGACTCCTAATGGCTGCATTACGGTTTTTACGCTGAAATGGCCATTTTTTCAGCGTTAAAACCGTAACGCAAAACTCGTAATCTAGGTGACTATACTGTGTGTGTATATATGTATGTATGTATATATATATATATATATATATAGTTGTTTTTAAGTGTGTATGAGGACTTCAAAACTGCATTATAAATACTGCCGCCTGTGCCTGACTGTTTTTTTTAATTATTATTTATTCATTTATTTTTGCAGATTTTAAATTTTTTGATAGTCCTGTGTTAGAACACATAGAGGAATGATCAAAACTTGCAACAGACTTGTAAGTCTTTTGCACTTCCTGCATTAACCTGATTAATGTGTCCTAATTGGTAGATGCGCTCTGTGCACAGTGCACTTTGCTGTTGAGGAAGTTCTTCGATAGAAGATTGCAATGTGTTGAGCTATTTTTGTCCCTACAAGTCTCCATAGCCTTTGGGAGATAGCTTACAGTTTACAAGCTGTTGACTAACATACAAGACCAGCACAGGTTTTGACTGCAAATATTTGTGAAATTTGTAGAAATTGTCCAGTGGTTATTGCACCAATTAAAGGGACAGTCTACTCCAGAATTTTTATTGTTTAAAAAGATAGATACTCTTAGTAATCTTAAGGTGCGTTATAGAAATATTACATATAAAATCTTTTTTAAAAATTGTAAAAAAAAATGTAAACATATTGTAAAATATTCTTAATAATCTATGGAATATATCGATATATTTTACAGTATGTTTCATAATTTTAAATAATTTTTAAAAAATATTTTATATTGAATATTTTAATAATGCGCCTTAAGATTACATGTGCACTAACTGCTGCTTCTTACATTGCGGGAAGCAGGCTCACATGTGTAAACCTACCCCGCAAGGGCTCCGGAGCAGCATATGCTGCTTCGTACATGAAGCCCTATGTTACATGTGAGAGATTCTTGGGCATCTTCTTCCAGTGCCTTGTATCATTAGTTAGTGGATTTGTGGCCATTGGGAGCAATATTTGTACAGTTATCTAATTACAGTTTGCTTATGGAAATGTAACAAGCATAAAATAATGTGACACAGATTCTCCCCTCCTGAAAGAAAAGTATTCTCTTTATGCACATGTGTTACAAAAAGTATTCTACAGCTGATCCTATATTTTATGCCATTAGTATTAAATTCCTTGTTCTGTTTGTTAGGGGATGGAGAAATGGTTAAAAATAATATGCAAAACCAGAAAAAAAGCTTTGAATTTTAAACAGATGATAACATATACTGTATATATCAGAATAAAAAATATCCTGCCCCATAACTTTTCCCTGTTTTATTTTGTTGTTCATTACTGCACAGTATTAGTTGAATGCTAAAGATTATTTAAGCTAAAAGGGACATTCTGGTCAGAATTTAAATGCACATAGATGAATTACATCTTTTAATCGAAACATGTTTGCAATATACATGTAAAATGCTTCTAGTAAAAGTTACTACTGCTTTAGTGGTAAAGGGAGATGATAGCCAAATGTTGAAGCACTTGAAAGTGATGCAGCATAGCTGTAAAAAGCTGACTAGAATATATCACCTGAACATCTCTATGTAAAAAAGTAAAATATCCACACCCCACTGTAAAGTGACTTTTAGCAGCCAGTCAGGATGCTTGTCCCAGGATAAGCTAGGGAGTGTTCATATGTCATGTGCAGGCACAGTCATGTTATTTTCCTATTCAGTTTAAGTAAGTTCTAGGAAATCTCATGAGATTTCAGTGAAATCTCATGAGATCGTAGCAAAGCATTACCTTAGCACTGCTAATGCTGATTGGCTATTGTTTTTGTTTTTTCAACTTGCAGCTGGACTGCAGCTAAAATATAACTGTATACACAGCACTTACTCTAGTGAGCTGAAAACATTTTGAGGTAAAATATCTTCCTTTTTTCACATAGAGATGCTCAGGTGATATTTTCTTGTCAGCTTTTTACAGCTATGCTGCATCACTTTCAAGTATTATGTCCCTTTAAAGGAACATGAAACTCAACATTTTTCTTTCATGATTCAGATAAAGAATACTATTATAAACAACTTTCCAATTTACTTCTATTATTTAATTTGCTTTCTTCTCTTGTTATTCTTTGCTAAAAGTGTTATCTATGAAACCCCAGGAGCAGCAGAGAACCTAGGTTGGGGTTCTAGCTGCTGATTGGTCACTGCATATATATATATATATATATACTGTATATATATATACCGATTGTCATTGGCTCACCCATGTGTTAATTTAGAAGCTCCTTCAACAAATGATACCAAGATAATAAAACAAATGATGTAATAGAAGTAAATTAGAAAGTTGTTTAAAATTGTATTCTCTATTTGAATCATTAAAGAATTTTTTGGGGTTTCATGTCCCTTTAACATATTTATCTGTACGAGCATTTTTAATATGCAGCTGCTCAGAGAGCCAGTGGGGCTAGTATCATGTCAGCACCATAGGTTCTCTGAGCAAGTGCTGTGTTTAAATGCTGGAGCACAGTGCATACTTAAATACACTTTTGAAACAGCTATAGCATTTATTAGATGCATTTTTGGCAATACATGTATATTAAAAATGCTTCTATTCAAAACTGAAATGCATCCATGTGATATCCTTTGCTAAAGTGTAATCCAAGGTGATTTTATGTGCATGCACGTGTTGTATTTAACCATCTGGCAGCGGTGTTTACAACATTGTTTATAGTAATATTGTACATAGTTGCAAACACTGCTGCCATAGACTACTAAAGACATGCACACTCCTAAACTTCTATCAGTCTACCTAGGTTTACTTTTCAACCAAGGATACCAAGACAACAAATCACATTTGACAACAAAAGTAAATTGGAAAGGTGTTTAAAATTGCACACTCTATCTAAATCATGACTGTTTCATGTTTACTTTATTGTCCGTAAATAGTAGTTTTTTTTATTACCATTTTTTAACTATAGTTAAAGGGACATGAAATCCAATCTTTTTCTTTCAGGATTTAAAAAGAGCAAACAATTTTAAACAACTTTTTAATTTACGTCTATTATTTAATTTGCTTCATTCTCTTGATATCCTTTGTCAAAAAGCATATCTAAATAGGCTCAGTAGCTGCCGATTGGTGGCTGCACATAGATGCCTCGTGTGATTGGCTCACCCATGTGCATTGCTATTTCTTCAACAAAGGATATTTGAAGAATGAAGCAAATTAAATAATAGAAGTAAATGGGAATGTCATTTAAAACTCTATTCTCTATCTGAATCATAAAAAAAACAAAACATAATTTATGTAAGAACTTACCTGATAAATTAATTTCTTTCATATTGGCAAGAGTCCATGAGCTAGTGATGTATGGGATATACAATCCTACCAGGAGGGGCAAAGTTTCCCAAACCTCAAAATGCCTATAAATACACCCCTCACCACACCCACAATTCAGTTTAACGAATAGCCAAGCAGTGGGGTGATAAAGAAAGGCGTAAAAAGCATCAACAAAAGAAATTTGGAAATAATTGTGCTTTATACAAAAAAATCATAACCACCATAAAAAGGGTGGGCCTCATGGACTCTTGCCAATATGAAAGAAATGAATTTATCAGGTAAGTTTTTACATAAATTATGTTTTCTTTCATGTAATTGGCAAGAGTCCATGAGCTAGTGACGTATGGGATAGCAATACCCAAGATGTGGAACTCCACGCAAGAGTCACTAGAGAGGGAGGGATAAAAATAAAAACAGCCATTTTCTGCTGAAAAAAATAATCCACAACCCAAAAAAATAAGTTTATTCTCATAAATGAAAGAAAAAAAATTAAATCAAAAGCAGAAGAATCAAACTGAAACAGCTGCCTGAAGAACTTTTCTACCAAAAGCTGCTTCTGAAGAAGAAAATACATCAAAACGGTAGAATTTAGTAAATGTATGCAAAGAGGACCAAGTTGCCGCTTTGTAAATCTGATCAACTGAAGCTTCATTCTTAAAGGCCCACAAAGTGGAGACTGATCTAGTAGAATGAGCTGTAATTCTCTGAGACGGGGCCTGACCCAACTCCAAATAAGCTTGATGAATCAAAGGTTTCAACCAAGAAGCCAAGGAAATAGCAGAAGCCTTCTGACCTTTCCTAGGACCAGAAAATAAAACAAATAGACTGGAAGTCTTCCTGAAATCTTTAGTAGCTTCCACATAATATTTCAAAGTTCTTACCACATCCAAAGGATGTAAGGATCTTTCCAAAGAATTCTTAGGATTAGGACACAAAGAAGGGACAACAATTTCTCTACTAATGTTGTTAGAATTCACAACCTTAGGTAAAAATTGAAAAGAAGTCCGCAAAACTGCCTTATCCTGATGAAAGATCAGAAAAGGAGACTCACAAGAAAGAGCAGATAGCTCAGAAACTCTTCTAGCAGAAGAGATAGCCAAAAGAAAGTAGTTTAATGTCCAAAGAATGCATAGGCTCAAATGGAGGAACCTGTAAAGCCTTCAAAACCAAATTAAGACTCCAAGGAGGAGACATTGATTTAATGACAGGCTTAATACGAACTAAAGCCTGTACAAAACAGTGAATATCAGGAAGTATAGCAATCTATATGTGAAATAAAACAGAAAGAGCAGAGATTTGTCCTTTCAAGGAACTTGCAGACAAACCCTTATCCAAACCGTCCTGAAGAAACTGTAAAATTCTAGGAATTCTAAAAGAATGCCAAGAGAATTTATGAGAAGAACACCATGAAATGTAAGTCTTCCAAACTCTATAATAAATCTTTCTAGAGACAGATTTACGAGCTTGTAACATAGTATTAATCACTGAGTCAGAGAAACCTCTATGACTTAGTACTAAGCGTTCAATTTCCATACCTTCAAATTTAATGATTTGAGATCCTGATGGAAAAACGGACCTTGAGACAGAAGGTCCGGCCTTAACGGAAGTGGCCAAGGCTGGCAACTGGACATCCGAACCAGATCCACATACCAAAACCTGTGTGGCCATGCTGGAGCCACCAGCAACACAAACAATTGTTCCATGATGATTTTGGAGATCACTCTTGGAAGGAGAACTAGAGGCGGGAAAATGTAAGCAGGATGATAACACCAAGGAAGTGTCAGCGCATCCACTGCCTCCACCTGAACATCCCTGGACCTGGACAGGTATCTAGGAAGTTTCTTGTTTAGACGAGAAGCCATGAGATCTATCTCTGGAAGACCCCACAACTGAACAATCTGAGAAAACACATCTGGATGGAGAGACCACTCCCCTGGATGTAAAGTCTGATGGCTGAGATAATCCGCCTCCCAATTGTCTACACCTGGGATATGCACCACAGAGATTAGACAAGAGCTGGATTCCGCCCAAGTAAGTATCCGAGATACTTCTTTCATAGCTTGGGGACTGTGAGTCCCACCCTGATGATTGACATATGCCACTGTTGTGATATTTTCTGTCTGAAAACAAATGAACGGTTCTCTCTTTAACAGAGGCCAAAACTGAAGAGCTCTGAGAATTGCACAGAGTTCTAAAATATTTATTGGTAATCTCGCCTCTTGAGATTTCCAAACCCCCTGTGCTGTCGGAGATCCCCAAACAGCTCCCCAACCTGAAAGAGTTGTGATCACAGTGCAGGTTGGTCAAAGAAAAGAAGCCCCTTGAACTAAACGATGGTGATTTATCCACCACGTCAGAGAGTGTCGTACATTGGGATTTAAGGATATTAATTGTGATATCTTTGTATAATCCCTGCACCATTGGTTCAGCATGCAAAGCTGTAGAGGTCTCATGTGAAAACGAGCAAAGGGGATCGCGTCCGATGCTGCAGTCATGAGACCTAAAACTTCCATGCACATAGCCACTGAAGGGAATGACTGAGACTTACGGTGCCGGCAGGCTGCAACCAATTTTAAACGTCTCTTGTCTGTTAGAGACAGAGTCATGGACACTGAATCTATCTGGAAGCCTAAAAAGGTGACCCTTGTCTGAGGAATCAAGAAACTTTTTCGTAAATTGATCCTCCAACCATGTTTCCGAAGAAACAACACTAGTTGATTTGTGTGAGATTCTGCAGAACATAAAGACTGAGCTAGTACCAAGATATCGTCCAAATAAGGAAACACCGCAATACCCTGTTATCTGATTACAGAGAGTAGGGCACCTAGAACCTTTGAAAAGATTCTTGGAGCTGTTGCTAGGCCAAATGGAAGAGCAACAAATTGGTAATGCTTGTCTAGAAAAGAGAATATCAGGAACTGATAATGTTCTGGATGAATCGGAATATGAAGGTATGCATCCTGCAAGTTTATTGTGGACATATAATGTCCTTGCTGAACAAAAGGCAGAATAGTCCTTATAGTCACCATCTTGAAAGTTGGTACTCTTACATAACGATTCAAAATTTTCAGATCCAGAACTGGTCTGTATACATTTTCCTTCTTTGGGACAATGAATAGATTTGAATAAAACCCCAAACCTTGTTCCTGAAAAGGAACTGGCATGATTACCTCTGAAGACTCCAGGCCTGAAACACACTCCAGGAAAGCCTGAGCTTTTACTGGATTTGCTGGGATACATGAAAGAAAAAATCTTCTCACAGGAGGTCTTACTCTGAATCCTATTCGATACCCTTGAGAGATAATGCTCTGAATCCATTCATTTTGGACAGAATTTATCCAAATATCCTTAAAAAACCTTAATCTGCCCCCTACCAGCTGAGCTGGAATGAGGGCCACACCTTCATGCGGACTTAGGGGCTGACTTTGGTTTCTTAAATGGCTTGGATTTATTCCAATTTGAGGAAGGCTTCGAATTGGAAACAGATTCCTTGGGGGAAGGATTGAGTTTTTGTTCCTTATTTTGACGAAAGGAACGAAAATGTACCCTTAGGTTTTTTATCCTGAGGTAGAAAAACTCCCTTTCCCCCAGTGACAGTTGAAATAATAGAATCCAACTGAGAACCAAAAAAATTATTACCTTGGAAAGAAAGAGATAGTAATCTAGATTTAGATGTCATATCAGCATTCCAAGATTTAAGCCACAAAGCTCTTCTAGCTAATATAGCTAAAGACATGGATCTAACATCAATTTTGATAATATCAAAAATGGCATCACAAATAAAATGATTAGCATATTGCAGTAAGCGAATAATACTAGATATGTCAGAATCCAATTCTTGTTGCGCTAAATTCTCCAACCAGAAAGTTGATGCAGCCGCAACATCAGCCAAAGAAATTGCAGGTCTGAGAAGATGACCTGAATATAAATAGGCCTTCCTTAGATAAGATTCAAGCTTCCTATCTAAAGGATCCTTAAAGGAAGTACTATCTTCCATAGGAATAGTGGTATGTTTAGCAAGAGTAGAAATAGCCCCATCAACTTTGGGGATTTTTTCCCAAAACTCTATAGAATTTGCTGGCAAAGGATACAATTTTTTAAACCTTGAAGAAGGAATAAAAGAAGTACCTGGCTTATTCCATTCCTTAGAAATCATATCAGAAATAGTCTCAGGGATAGGAAAAACCCCTGGAGGTTTAAAAACAGCATTTAAACGTTTATTAGACTGAACGTCAAGAGAACTGGTTACCTCAATATCCAAAGTAATTACCACTTCTTTTAATAAAGAACGCATATACTTAAAATATGCATATATTTAAAATAAATAAGTAGATTTGTCAGTGTCAATGTCTGAGGAAGGATCTTCTGTATCAGATAGATCCTCATCAGAAGAGGATAAATTATTATGTTGTTGGTCATTTGAAATTTCATCAACTGAATGAGAAGTTTTAAAATACTTTTTACCTTTATTAGAAGGTGGAAATGCAGACAAAGCCTTCTGGATAGAATCAGAAACAAATTCTTTAAAATTCATAGGTATATCATGTACATTAGAAGTTGAAGGAACTGCAACTGGCAATGTACTATTACTGATGAACACACTATCTGCATATAAAAGTTTATCATGACAACTATTACAAATGACATTTGGTAAAATAATTTCCACAATCTTACAACAAATGCACTTGCAAATCTTACAATCTTACAACAAATGCACGATGTCAGGCAGCAATGTTCCAGCAGAAACTTCTGAGGCAGGATCAGATTGAGACTTATTGCAGAATGTAAAAGAAAAAACAACATATAAAGCAAAATTATCAATTTCCTTATATGACAGTTTCAGTAATAGGAAAAAATGCAAAAAGCATAGCCCTCTGATAGAGAAAAAAGCATTAAAATAATGAAAAAGTTTGGCGCCAAGTATGACGCACAACGTAACTGAAACTTTTTTGGTGCCAATAATAACCAGAAATGCTCACCCATACAAACTTTTGTATCACAGCCATTATTGTCATAAGAATAAAAGACTTTGATTTTATCTGTTGGCTTGGATACTCATTTGGTGAGCCCAGCATTACCATACACCTGCAGTGGAGGAGTTCTGAGACCGGAGGGAGCCAGCTGGTTAGCTCTGATAGCCAGCCAGTGTCTACAAGCACATAGGTGTGCTCTAACAAATTGTGAGTACCCTGTGTGAAAAGTTTGGTGCTGATTTAATTTGCTATCACAGATACACACATTTGGGCGCTTTTGTATTTGCAGACTGAGAGTGAGTGGAGACTGGAGGGAGCCAGCTGGGTAGCTCTGATAACCAGCCCGCAACTACAAGCACATAAGTGTGCTCATTCAAATTGTGAGTAGTCTGTGTTAAGACTTGTTGCATCTTCAAATTACAGCTTGTTACAGATACACACATTTGGGCGCCTCTCTTGTGTTTTTATCTATTGAGAACTTTATATATTTTGCATAAAGTGCCAAACCATAGCTGAGGTGTCTTAAATAATGAAAAACATACTTACCAAAAGACACCCATCAACATATAGCAGATAGCCAAACCAGTACTGAAACAGTTATCAGTAGAGGAAATGGTAATTTGAGAGTATATCGTCAATCTGAAAAGGAAGGTAGGAGATGAATCTCTACGACCGATAACAGAGAACCTATGAAATAGACCCCTGTTAGGGAAATCATCGTATTCATAAGTGATACTCCCTTCACGTCCCTCTGACATTCGCTGTACTCTGAGAGGAATCGGGCATCAACAATGCTGAGAAGCGCATATCAACGTAGAAATCTTAGCACAAACTTACTTCACCACCTCCATAGGAGGCAAAGTTTGTAAAATTGAATTGTGGGTGTGGTGAGGGGTGTATTTATAGGCATTTTGAGGTTTGGGAAACTTTGCCCCTCCTGGTAGGATTGTATATCCCATATGTCACTAGCTCATGGACTCTTGCCAATTACATAAAAGAAATGGGTTTAGTGTTCCTTTAATTGCTTGCATAAAAAACAAAATGATTCTGCTGCAAAAGAACAGCTCTATCAGGTGTATCTTCTTCAGTCAGCAATCTTTATCAACTCTGCTAACCGGCCAGTCTTTATGCTGAACTCTCCTATCCTGCAGATAAGATGCAATGTTCCCATTCAATCTACTAATGACCTATGCATCTTTTCCCTTATCAGCACCTCCTCCCATTCTTCACTAAGTAACTTTCTCATATAACTTACGATCCGCTGCTTCTTAAAGGGACAGTCTAGTATAAATTAAACTTTCATTATTCAGATAGGACTTTTAATTTTAATCAACTTTCCAATTTACATTTATCATCAAATTTGCTTTTTTTCTCTTGGTATTCTTAGTTTAAACTAAACATAGGCAGGCTCATATACTAATTTCTAAGCCTTTGAGGGCTGCCTCTTATCACATGCTTTTTAAATCTCTTTTCAACACAAAGAGACAGAAAGTACACATGGGCCATATAGATAACACTGTGTTCAGGAAAAGGGAGGCATTTAACCCCTTAAGGACAAGGCCATTTTTCAATTTCTTTCCCTTAAGTACCAGGGCTATTTTTACATTTCTGCGGTGTTTGTGTTTAGCTGTAGTTTTCCTCTTACTCATTTACTGTACCCACACATATTATATACCATTTTTCTCGCCATTAAACGGACTTTCTAAAGATACCATTATTTTCATCATATCTTATAATTTACTATAAAAAAGATTATAAAATATGAGGAAAAAATGGAAAAAAACACACTTTGACCCCCAAAATCTGTTACACATCTACAACCACCAAAAAACACCCATGCTAAATAGTTTCTAAAATTTGTCCTGAGTTTAGAAATACCCAATGTTTACATGTTCTTTGCTTTTTTTTTTGCAAGTTATAGGGCAATAAGAACAAGTAGCACTTTGCTATTTCCAAACCACTTTTTTTCAAAATTAGCGCTAGTTACATTGTAACCTGGTATCTTTCAGGAATCCCTGAATATACCTTGACATGTATATTTTTTTTTTTAGAAGACATCCCAAAGTATTGATCTAGGCCCATTTTGTTATATTTCATGCCACCATTTCACCACCAAATGAGATCAAATATAAAAAATTGTTCACTTTTTCACAATTTTTTTCACAAACTTTAGGTTTCTCACTGAAATTATTTGCAAACAACTTGTGCAATAATGGCATAAATGGTTGTAAACGCTTCTCTGGGATCCCCTTTGTTCAGAAATAGCAGACATATATGACTTTGGCGTTGCTTTTTGGTAATTAGAAGACCGCTAATACCACACGTGTATTATGCCCAGCTGTGAAGGGATTAATTAGGGAGCATGTAGGGAGCTTCTAGGGTTAATTTTAGCTTTAGTGTAGTGTAGTAGACAACCCCAAGTATTGATCTAGGCCCATCTTGGTATATTTCATGCCACCATTTCAACGCCAAATGCGATCAAATGAAAAAAAAACGTTAAATTTTTCACAATTTTAGGTTTCTCACTGAAATTATTTACAAACAGCTTGTGCAATTATGGCACAAATGGTTGTAAATGCTTCTCTGGGATCCCATTTGTTCAGAAATAGCAGGCATATATGGCTTTGGCGTTGCTTTTTGGTAATTAGAAGGCCGCTAAATACTGCTGCGCATCACACATGAATTATGTCTAGCAGTGCAGGGGTTAATTAGGTAGCTTGTAGGGAGCTTACAGGGTTAATTTTAGCTTTAATGTAGAGATTAGCCTCTCACCTGACACATCACACCCCCTGATCCCTCCCAAACAGCTCTCTTCCCTCCCCGACCCCATATTTGTCCCAGCCATCTTAACTACTGGCAGAAAGTCTGCCAGTACTAAAATAAAAGGTATTTTTTTTTTTTTTTTTTTAAAACAAGCTTTATTTTGTGAACATTTCAAAATTACAACATATTGAAAATACAGCAATGTAGCATAAGTACTTCCCATATTATAATCATATACAGCATCAAATTTGTTATGTGTGGGAAAATCAAACTTCGAGGATAACAATATTTTGCTTATCAATAACGCAATTTAACTTCGTACATGTCATATTCAAGGTGTATAGTAAACATGGTGCGACAATTATTTAGTGGAATGTTCACTCGCAATTGTCAATATTACAGTCTATGAGAAGAAAAAGGATAGGGAAAGAAACAGGAAATAATTAATTAGGGGAAAAAAAAAAAAGGGGGGGGGGACATCAAAGTCGGCACACAACCCTATTCACAATAAGATCAGCTCCACTCCTCCACTAATATCTGTATATTATATACCTTTACCTTCCCAGATTAGTGACATGTATTCATGTGTTTCAATTTTACCAGAACTCATATAGTGGTACCTCTCTAGACTCAGCAGATCCCCGACCCCCGCCCTCCACTCCCTCAACGTTGGGGCCTGTGGGGACTTCCAGTGTCTCGGAATGAGACTCTTTGCACAATTCAAGAGTAAGAGGAACAAGTGTTGTTTCGCTTCCTCAATAATCCTTGGTATTTCGTGATAAAGGAGGTATTTAGGTTCAGGAGGTATAATCATGTTTAAGAGCCTGCTGGCTTCACCAAACACTCCCTCCCAAAAGGGTCGTATGAGAGGGCACCGCCACCACAGGTGCATCAGAGTACCCTCCTCCCCGCAACCCCTCCAGCACTCCCCGCTCAGATGGTGATATATCCTCCGCAATCTCTGCGGAGTCATATACCACCTACTTAGAAATTTAAAATGCATTTCCTGGAGTCTCATTGATACAGATGCTTTTTTCGCTTTCCTAAAAATAGACCGCCAGGCTTGTACATCTAGCTCGGTGTCCAGTTCTTTATGCCATGAGGTTACATAAGAAGGCCTAGTCTCTCCGTCTCCCTCCAATAGCAATACATATAATAAGGAGACCAGGTGTCTCGGTATGGAAGGTGAGGTACAAAGTTCCTCAAATGGGGTTTTCTGTCTAGTGAAATGCTCTCTATCTCGCGTATTATGGAAAAAATGCGTTAACTGTGCCACTCTTAACCATGAGGAAAAAATTCCAGGATCCCAAGCAGCAAGCTCCGCCTGTCGTTTGATTTTGTTTTGAGCGATTACATTAGATATGGTTACCTTAGATAGAGAATAAGAGGACCCAGAAGAATACTTTTTATTTGCTATTCCATTATCCGGATTTTCACATATAGGGGTAACCGGCGCCGTCGCTGAAGAGATATAGCTTTTGGTTTTAATAAGCTTATCCCACACCTTTAACACATCCTCTATCAGAGGGTAGTGAGAGATGCATTTTGGGCGCCGCTCCGGGCTTATCCAAGCCAAGGAGCCAACATTGCCTCTCTGAAGGATCTCTCTGTCCAGTCCAATCCAGGCTTTGTTTGTTGAACCATGACACCATTCGACAATTCGCTGGAGGATCATCGCTCTATGGTATTCAACAAGCAACGGCACTCCAGCTCCCCCACCATCCCTAGGAAGGTACATTGTTTTTTTGCTTATCCTTGGCTTCAGGCCATTCCAGATATAGGCTTCTATTATCATTTGCACCTGGTGTATTAAGTGCTCGGCCGCAGCCAGTGGGACCGCCTGCATAATGTATAGCATTCTGGGTAGCACATTCATTTTTGCTACATGAATTCTCCCCATCCAAGAGATGGTTTTGTTTTTCCAAGATTTTAGGTCCCTTTCAATAGAGTCTCTAATATTTTTATAGTTGGCATTCACTATATCCCCCAGTGAGGGGGCAAGCCAAATGCCAAGGTATTTCAATTGTTTTGTAGCGACTTTCAGTGGGCACCCTTGATTTTGTGTGGCAAAAGCTTCATGTGGCATAGATATATTCAAAATTTCTGATTTTGATGGATTGAGCAAAAAGTCAGAAACTCAACCATATTCTTCCAGCTCTGCCAAGGCTGCCTGTAAAGAAGCTCCATTGTCTGCCAGGGTCATCAGCACGTCGTCCGCGTACATTATTAATTTATGCTCTACTTCTCCCACTCGTAATCCACGAATAGCCGTATTCGCTCTTATCTTACATGCTAAGGCTTCCATTACTAGAGCGAATAGCAGAGGAGAAAGCGGACATCCCTGCCTCGTCCCATTGGAGATCTGGAAGGGCGCAGACAGCATACCGTTCACCCTAACACGTGCACTCGGGTTAGAATACAGAGAAAACACCCCATTAATAAAGCGTGGGCCGAGGCCCACCTTCATCAAAGTGTGGCGCATAAAGGACCAATTAACTCGATCAAAAGCTTTTTCCGCGTCCGTTGATACGAGGATCAACGGCGCGGAGTTGGCGTGGGCTGCGGAGATCAACTGGAGAACCCGTAGGGTATTGTCCCGTGCCTCCCTCCCAGGGACAAAGCCTGCTTGATCTACAGATAACAATTGAGGCAGGTGTTTCTTGAGGCGGTTTGCTATGACCTTCGCCAGTATCTTAACGTCCACGTTAAGTAGAGAAATTGGTCTATAACTACTAGGTTGGGTCACCGGCTTGTCTGGCTTGGGTATAACTGATATAAAAGCCTCCAACATCGAGCTGGGCAGGACAGGGTCCTCAGTGAGCCGATTGAACAGATGTAGTAAGCGAGGCGCTAGAATATCCGCAAAAAGTTTGTAATAGTGAGCCCCAATTCCATCAGGGCCCGGGCTCTTACCAATTTGGAGGCTTTTAATGGCCTCTGTGATCTCTTCCGCCACAAAGGGAGCATCCAATTGTTCTGCCTCCTCTTCCGACAGTTGCTGCATATCTATCTCTTCTAGATAATCCATGACCTCTTGCTCAGAAGCCTGGGCATTAGGCAGCTCACCCCTCCCCTCACCGGTCCCATGAATGTTGTAGAGGGATTCATAAAAGCCTCCAAAGACATTAGCGATTGACTGCCCATCTTTATGCACCGCCTCCTGTTCATCGACCAGTTCGAAAACATAGGAGTTTAGCCTCTTTCGTGCTATTGCCCGAGCTAGGAGCCTCCCCGCCTTATTCCCATGTTCGAAATACTTTTGCCGCAGAATGAGTGCTTTTTTGTGCTGCTCATCTTGCAAGTGCCTCAACAAAGCCGACCTGGCTTCAGCCAGCTCTTCCCTCAGCCCATTATCATTAGGACTATTCTTGTGCGCTACTTCTTTCTGAGTTACCTGCGCCAGTAAGGCTGCATATAACTCTCTTTTGGTTCTGCGCATCTTGGCGCTGTGCCTCATCAAGATGCCCCGAAGCACACACTTGTGGGCCTCCCAGACTGTAAAACTGTCTACCAAATCATCTGTGTTTAGACGAAAATACTCCTCCAGGCGCTCGCGTAACTCCTGGGTTAGGAGCTGGTCATTCAAAAGAAATTCATCTAATCTCCAAACATAAGGTGTTATTGGAGAATCAGGCCAGTCAATCGTACATCTCACCGGAGCATGATCCGACCATGTAATTGTGTTAATACAGCTGCCTGTTGTAATTGCTAACCCCGCAGAATCCGCAAAGATATAATCTATCCTCGTATATTTCCTATGAGGATGTGAATAAAATGTGAAATTTTTGGTTAAAGGATGTAGCGCACGCCAGACGTCGTGAACTACTAGGTCTGTCAGGGATCCAACAAGATGCTTTATTACTTTGTGGGGAGTGCTGGAGAGACCATCGGAGGTATCTAGAGCTGGGTCCAAGGAGACATTAAAGTCCCCACCCAGGTAAAGAGTGCCCTTTTGTACTTCCAAAATCTTAAGCATAACTTTTTTAAAAAACAGGTCTTTGGCCTTGTTCGGGAGATAGAGGTTAACCAGGGTCAAGGGTCTGCCATATAGTGTGCCGGTCAGGATTAGGTACCTACCATCTGGATCTCTGAATATCTGGTCTACCTGAAGGGGTACTGTGGGGCGGAACAGAACTCCCACACCATTCTTTTTTGAGTTTCCTGAGGCAAAGTAAGCTGTCGGATATTGTCTATTAAACCATTTCGGTTCTCTTAGTTTGGAGAAATGTGTCTCTTGAATGAACACTATATCGCCACCCATCCTGTGTAGGTCACGGGTAACGATAGATCTTTTGTCTGGGCTATTAAAGCCCTTGACATTTATGGTAATAAGCTCAATGGTGTGTCGCCGAACCTGTGGTTGTAATCTGGCCATTTGTAAACTATTGGTTGTGTGCACTCGGAGAAGAAAAAAAAAAAAAAAAGGGGGGGGGGGAGGAGGAGAAGGAAGGTTAAGGGAGAGATTAGCTATACCAATATTTCGTTATAACAATAGAAAATACTCTCACCAAAAGGAAGGATTAGCTTCAAGATAGGGACAGATGAAGAAAAGAACAAGTGGGGGATGAAGGGAATAGAGGCCTATTACAGGCCAAAGCTAAGAAAGAGGGGGAGAAAACCTTTCCCAACGAGAATAAGTGGGCTAGGTATTAAGCTGGACAGGATAGTTTCCTAGTAAAGGAGTAACTGAAAGAAAATATTCAACTGGAGGTAGTAACCTCATCACTCTCATATATACTATATCATCAGAGACATATAATTTGTAGGCAAGGATGACCCAACAAACACATTGAAATATTAATATTTAGAACCGAACATACACATAATTAAACCACCAAAAAACCCAGTGCAAACCCCCCACCCACCCAGGGAACTAATAACAAAAGAGAGGCTCCCGTCCCAGGGAATTATTAAGTCGTGGTATGCTGCAAAATGGGCTTAAAGCATATAAGGTTAATGAGTAAGCTGTATCCCTTCTGCTTAAGCCTCTAAGGCCACTAATACTCAAAGTTCCCATTCCCATCAGCGCCAAAGGAGGATAACAATCATTAGTTACATTTAAACCTAACATATGGGGAACGTAATACATTGATAACTCTCACGTGTCTCCCAGCCAACCGCCAGACGGGCAAACCAGTTTATGTAGGGCTGTATAATGTACCGTCATTAAGACGTTAATACCCATCAGGCCGCAGGCTAGGACCAGGTTTCAGAGAGTGGGCCTGTTATTAAGGTAATAGCAGTGGGTTTGATATTGAAAACAGATGAAGCAGAAATAAATTAGTCTGTATGGTTGCAAATAAACAAATGATTTTACCTGTGTTCTAGTAGGCTGCAGGACCTCTCCCGAACATCCCTTTTTCTAAGGGCAGCTCCTTGGCACCAATGGGGGGAAACAGATCAAAAACAGGAGACAACTCCCCCATCAGAGGCAAACAATATATTTTTTTAAACTAAATACTACACAGATAAGTATAACAACACTTGTATATTAAATTAGAGTTCCCTAGGCCTGGCAGGGGTTCTTCAAACAAAGATTAACAAGCAGTTCTGTAGTCTGGGCAGATTGCGGTTACTCTCCTTCTCTTTCCCCTCCAGATCCAGGCTGGCCTGCGGCTACCATTATATTTGGGGGGTTAATCTGGATGCCCAAAGCCTGACTGAAGGCGGGGAGGTCTGCAGGTGTCCTGAAGATGGCAGACGTGCCATTTCTAGACGCAATTAGGCATGTGGGGAACCCCCACCTGTATGGGATCTGTTGCTCCTTCAGTCTTGAAGTTATGTAGCGAAGATCTCTCCGTTTCTGGAGAGTGGCCGGGCACAAATCGGTGAAAACCTGTATTTCTGCCCCTTCAAAATGCAGGGGATGTTTGTTCCTAGCTTGTCTGAGGATCTCCTCTTTATCTTTGTATGACAACAATTTTATGATAATGTCCCGAGGTGGTGCTCTAGCTGGAGGCCTGGGCCTGAGCGCCCGGTGTGCTCTCTCTACTTGCATCTCTGCTGCATCTGGTGCATTTCTGAGGAACTTGAAAAATTCTTGAATGTAACGATTTATGTCAGGCGTACCCACTGATTCAGGCACTCCATGGAGCCGCAGGTTATTCCGCCTGCTCCTGTTCTCTAAGTCCTCAATTCTGTCAGTGAGAGACTGTACTGTGGCTTCTTGTGATTGTATGCAGCAGGCTTGTTGCTGTAAGTCTGAGCGTATGACTTCTTGCGTTTCTTCCACCTGCGTCACCCTACGCTCCACCACTACTATATCTTTTTTTAGCTCACCAAACATAAGCTTAACATCTACCATGGCCTCTTTTATATCATTTTTAGATGATAGGTGCTTAATATCTTCTTTGGTGACGTAGTTTGACTGCATAGGTTCAGCACTCCATGTCTGCAGCACAGTTGTTTGTTTGTTGCTTTCGGGGGCTTCCCTGCTTGCCCCTGGGGCTGGTTCAGAAGGGATCAAATAATGTTCCAGGTTAGAAGACTGAGGGCCCTTGGAGGGCTTCGGGCCTTTTCTGTTAGCCATTTTTAAGTCTAAAACAGTAGAAGATCCAGGGACCCCCTCTGTCTTGTTAGAAGTATTAAATGTTGTGTACAGGAGAGTTTCTGTCTCTGCGAGTGATATTTTATTAACAAGTATGCAGCCTCTATCCAAATCAAACTCACAGTTGGGCAATCCCCCTACAAAACAGATTATTATAGCCTTCAATAGAGTGTTGTGATCCCCTCTTTAAACTCTGGATTAAGTGTGTGGGTGTATAGGTACAGTCCACCCGTACAGGACACTCAGATGCTGCTACTTTGCAGCCCAGTTCCCTCCACCAAGCAGGCGATGTAACAAACTCTGACTCAGTAATCTTGGGGTGGCCCAGATATCAGCTGGTCACTCACCGGAGCTGCAGATCTTATGTCCTCCTCCAATACGGCTGTGATTGCTTTAGGTGTTTCGCGCCACTCTGCTCAGGTAGTAGCTGCGTCCCACTCCAGGCAAGGCCCTAAACTTCGGCCCGCTGCAGCTCCGCCATGCAGTATGCTCCACCGCGGATGTTAGGGAGTCCAGAGAGGGCGGTCCAGTGACACAGGCTAAAGCCAGACCCACAGGTCAATCAGACACCCCCGGTCCTCTTTGTCAGTCCGGCGCGATGTACTTGCGCCTCCAATACCCCAGGTCCCCTCCGATCAACAGTAAGGGGTCTTAAGGGTCAGCCTCTATTAGCCGCTACTTCCAGGAATGTTGTGCTTGAAGTTCTTACGGTTCTCAGTAGCTACGGGTCATCCAAACCTTATATGAGAGCTTTAAGGCTTCAGAGCTCAACTAGTGTGCGGCCATCAGCTAGCGTGGCCAGGCTCCGCCCCCAAATAAAAGGTATTTTAATATTTTTTTAGCATATTTACATATGCTGATATGTAGGATCCCCCCTTAGCCCCCAACCTCCCTGATCCCCCCCAAACAGCTCTCTAACCCTCCCCCTCTACCTTATTGGTAGCCATCTTGGGTACTGGCAGCTGTCTGCCAGTACCCAGTTTACTAAAAAAAAACCTGCTTTTTTTATATTTTATTAATGTTTTCTGTAGTGTAGCTTCCCCTTAGCTAAAGAGCAACCCCCCACCTCCTCCCAGATCCCTTAGATGTACTTTTTAAATTAATTTTTACCCCACTCCATCCCACATTTTTTTTAACATTTCTGTAGTGTAGCCGTTCCCACCCGCTTCCACCCCGTGCACGCGCCCGCCCCCACCCTCCCGTGCATGCAAGCGCGCCTCCGTGCGTGCCCCCGACGTGCACGCCCACGATCCCGCCCCCCTCGATGTCATATGGCCCATCGATGGCCGCCCACCCACCTCCCACGTAAGCTCCCACCCACCATAGATACCGGCCATCGATGTCCGGTGCAGAGAGGGCCACAGAGTGTCTCTCTCTGCATCGGATGGCCGAGGGGTGTTATTGCAGGATCCCTCGATATCGAGGCATCACTACAATAACCGGAAAGTGGCTGGAAGCAAGCAGGATCGCTTCCAGTCGATTTAAACCCCTAATGTCGTACAGGGTACGTCGCTGGTCATTTAAGACCAGGTTGTGTGCGACGTACCCTGTACGACATGCGTCCTAAAGGGGTTAAGATTTAGCACAAAACAATGCTACATTTAAGAAAATAGATAATAAACAGTCACGGTCATGTGATCAAGGGGCTGGAAGAAGGTTCCTAGATACAAGGTAATCACAGAGGTAAAAAGTGTATTAATATAACTGTGTTGGTTGTGCAAAACTGGGGAATGGGTAATAAAGGGATTATCTATCTTTTAAAACAATAACAATTCTTTGGTAGACTGTCCCTTTAACTTCAGTTTCTGGTGAGCCGAAAACTTCAGGGGCAGATTGCAGCATCCGCTGCTTAATAAATCTACCCTGTAGTGTAAAGTGTAAGAGTTAAAAAAAAATAAGCACCAAACACAACATAATTACATTGCAATAAAGTGTTACACTCATGTATACACTATCTGATAAAAAAATATTTTCATAATTATTAATAACATTTTTTTTATAAGGGTTAAAAGGTATATGATATACGACAATGTATTTCAATGGAAAGGGCTATATTGTGTATGAAAAGAAAAAAGTTCCTTATCTTTCAAGTATTATGACTTATAGGACTAGATTAGAAGTGGTGCGCTAACTGCTGCGTCTTTTTGCACTCAACGAAAAAGAGTGCTCGTATTACAAGTTAAAAGTAAACGCGATCGCGAGAGCGCAATTTCATTTTACGCTTGGGTTAGCACGAGTGAAAACCTTATGCATTTAAAAAAAGTTACACTAAACACAAAATAAATACATTTAAAATGACAGTTACTTACATAAACCTTATTTGATTATTCATAAAAATACTTTAAAAAGTGAGTAATGAATCAAATAGGGGATTGTTCTACTTGCTTAAAGGGATATGAAACCCAAATTTTGTCTTTCATGATTCATGCAATTTTCTAATTTACTCCTATTATCAATTTTTCTTCATTTTCTTGTTATCGTTATTTGAAAAGCAGGGATGTAAGCTTAGGAGCTAGCCCATGTTTTGTTCAGCACCTGGGTAGCCCTTGCTGATTGGTGGCTAATTGTAACCCCCAATCAGCAAGTGCTACCCAAGGTGCTGAACCAAAAATTGTGAAGGCTCCTAAGCTTACATTCCTGATTTTTTTAAAATAAAGATATCATGAAAACGAAGAAAATTGTATAATAGGAGTAAATTTGAAAGTTGCTTAAAATAATCTATCTGAATCATGAAAGAAAAAAAATGGGTTAAGTGTCCCTTTAAGCACTCAGTGATCCTGCTCTGTAGGTTTACACTGTCTACCACTTCATAGCTGGGTTGCTGTTGCTCTTTGATGCTTCCTCTTCACAATCATAGTGACCCGGGCAGATCTGGTAGGGCAGAAAGTTTACAACTAACTTGTGGCAAAGGTAGCATTCTATGACAGTCACTGAGCTCCACAATATGACCCATTGTACTGTGTATGTTTGTCTATGGAGATTTAATAACTTTGTGCAGGATTGTATGCACCTGTTATCAATGGGTGTGGCTGAAACGCCTGAGCATATTAATTTGTGCTGCTGTCCACATACTTTTAGCTATATAGTCTAACGCCTAGATTTTGAGTTCTGCGGCCAAAGGGGTGCGTTAGCTACGCATGCTTTTTTCTGGCCGCACCTTTTAAATACCGCTGGTATTGAGAGTTCACAGAATGGCTGCGTTAGGCTCCAAAAAAGAAGCGTGGAGCATATTTACCTCAACTTCAACTCTCGATACCAGCGGTGCTTACGGACGCGGCCAGCTTCAAAAACGTGCTCGTGCACGATTCCCCCATAGAAAACAATGGGGCTGTTTGAGCTGAAAAAAAACCTAACACCTGCAAAAAAGCTGCGTTCAGCTCCTAACGCAGCCCCATTGTTTGCTATGGGGAAACACTCCCTAAGTCTGCACCTAACACTCTAACATGTACCCCGAGTCTAAACACCCCTAACCTTACACTTATTAACCCCTATTCTGCCGCCCCCGCTATCGCTGACACCTGCATAATTTTTTTAACCCCTAATCTGCCGCTCCGTAAACCGCCGCTACTTACATTATCCCTATGTACCCCTAATCTGCTGCCCCTAACACCGCCGACCCCTATATTATATTTATTAACCCCTAATCTGCCCCCCACAACGTCGCCTCCACCTGCCTACACATATTAACCCCTAATCTGCCGAGCGGACCGCACCGCTATTATAATAAAGTTATTAACCCCTAATCCGCCTCACTAACCCTATAATAAATAGTATTAACCCCTAATCTGCCCTCCCTAACATCGCCGACACCTAACTTCAAACATTAACCCCTAATTTGCCGACTGGAGCTCACTGCTATTCTAATAAATGTATTAACCCCTAAAGCTAAGTCTAACCATAACACTAACACCCCCCTAAGTTAAATATAATTTAAATCTAACAAAATTAATTAACTCTTATTAAATAAATTATTCCTATTTAAAGCTAAATACTTACCTGTAAAATAAATCCTAATATAGCTACAATATAAATTATAATTATATTATAGCTATTTTAGGATAAATATTTATTTTACAGGCAACTTTGTATTTATTTTAACCAGGTACAATAGCTATTAAATAGTTAAGAACTATTTAATAGCTAAAATAGTTAAAATAATTACAAATTACCTGCAAAATAAATCCTAACCTAAGTTACAATTAAACCTAACACTACACTATCAATAAATTAATTAAATAAAATACCTACAATTACCTACAATTAAACCTAACACTACACTATCAATAAATTAATTAAATACAATATCTACAAATAAATACAATGAAATAAACTAACTAAAGTACAAAAAATAAAAAAGAACTAAGTTACAAAAAATAAAATAATATTTACAAACATCAGAAAAATATTACAACAATTTTAAACTAATTACACCTACTCTAAGCCCCCTAATAAAATAACAAAGCCCCCCAAAATAAAAAATGCCCTACCTTATTCTAAATTACAAAAGTTCAAAGCTCTTTTACCTTACCAGCCCTGAACAGGGCCCTTTGCGGGGCATGCCCCAAAGAATTCAGCTCTTTTGCCTGTAAAAAAAACACATACAATACCCCCCCCAACATTACAACCCACCACCCACATACCCCTAATCTAACCCAAACCCCCCTTAAATAAACCTAACACTAAGCCCCTGAAGATCTTCCTACCTTATCTTCACCATACCAGGTTCACCGATCGGTCCTCAGACGTCTTGATCCAAGCCTCGGAAGTGTTGATCCAAGCCTAAGCGGGGGGCTGAAGAGTGACGTCCATCCTCGGGCTGAAGTCTGGATCCAAGCGGCGACTGAAGAACTCCATCATCGGGCTGAAGTCGGAAGTCCATCATCGGGATGAAGTCTTCTATCAAGCAGCATCTTCAATCTTCTTTCTTCCGGAGCCATCATCTTCCAGCCGACGCGGAACATCCTCTTCTCCCGACGCCTACTCGCCGAATGACGGTTCCTTTAAATGACGTCATCCAAGATGGCGTCCGTCGAATTCCGATTGGCTGATAGGATTCTATCAGCCAATCGGAATTAAGGTAGGAAAATTCTGATTGGCTGATGGAATCAGATTGAGCTTGCATTCTATTGGCTGATCGGAACAGCCAATAGAATGCAAGCTCAATCTGATTGGCTGATCGGATCAGCCAATCGGATTGAACTTCAATCTGATTGGCTGATTCCATCAGCCAATCAGAATTTTCCTACCTAAATTCCGATTGACTAATAGAATCCTATCAGCCAATCGGAATTCGACGGACGCCATCTTGTATGACGTCCCTTAAAGAAACCGTCATTCGTCGGGAAGTCGTCGGTGAAGATGGATGTTCCGCGTCGGCGGGATGAACATGGATCCGGAAGAAAGAAGATTGAAGATGCCGTTGATAGAAGACTTCAGCCGGATCATGGACCTCTTCAGCTCCCGCTTGGATGACGACTTCAGCGGGATCATGGACATCTTCAGCCCCCCGCTTGGGCTTGGATCAAGACATCGGAGGAGCTCTTCTCGATCGATCGGTGAACCTGGTATGGTGAAGATAAGGTAGGAAGATCTTCAGGGGCTTAGTGTTAGGTTTATTTAAGGGGGGTTTGGGTTAGATTAGGGGTATGTGGGTGGTGGGTTGTAATGTTGGGGGGGGTATTGTATGTGTTTTTTTTACAGGCAAAAGAGCTGAATTCTTTGGGGCATGCCCCGCAAAGGGCCCTGTTCAGGGCTGGTAAGGTAAAAGAGCTTTGAACTTTTGTAATTTAGGGTAGGGCATTTTTTTATTTTGGGGGTATTTGTTATTTTATTAGGGGGCTTAGAGTAGGTGTAATTAGTTTAAAATTGTTGTAATTTTTTTCTAATGTTTGTAAATATTTTTTTATTTTTTGTAACTTAGTTCTTTTTTATTTTTTGTACTTTAGTTAGTTTATTTAATTGTATTTATTTGTAGGAATTGTATTTAATTTATTTATTGATAGTGTAGAGTTAGGTTTAATTGTAGATAATTGTAGGTAGTTTATTTAATTAATTTATTGATAGTGTAGTGTTAGGTTTAATTGTAACTTAGGTTAGGATTTATTTTACAGGTAATTTTGTAATTATTTTAACTATTTTAGCTATTAAATAGTTCTTAACTATTTAATAGCTATTGTACCTGGTTAAAATAAATACAAAGTTACCTGTAAAATAAATATAAATCCTAAAATAGCTATAATATAATTATAATTTATATTGTAGCTATATTAGGGTTTATTTTACAGGTAAGTATTTAGCTTTAAATAGGAATAATTTATTTAATAAGAGTTAATTTATTTCGTTAGATTTAAATTATATTTAACTTAGGGGGGTGTTAGGGTTAGACTTAGCTTTAGGGGTTAATCCATTTATTAGAATAGTGGCGAGATTCGGTCGGCAGATTAGGGGTTAATAATTGAAGTTAGGTGTCGGCGATGTTAGGGAGGGCAGATTAGGGGTTAATACTATTTATTATAGGGTTATTGAGGCGGGAGTGAGGCAGATTAGGGGTTAATAACTTTATTATAGTAGCGGTGAGATCCGTTCGGCAGATTAGGGGTTAATAAGTGTAGGCAGGTGGAGGCGACGTTGAGGGGGGCAGATTAGGGGTTAATAAATATAATATAGGGGTCGGCGGTGTTAGGGGCAGCAAATTAGGGGTACATAGCTATAATGTAGGTGGCGGCACTTTGCGGTCGGCAGATTAGGGATTAATTATTGTAGGTAGCTGGTGGCGACGTTGTGGGGGGCAGGTTAGGGGTTAATAAACATAATATAGGGGTCGGCGGTGTTAGGGGCAGCAGATTAGGGGTACATAAGTACAACGTAGGTGGCGGTCGGCAGATTAGGGGTTAAAAAAATTTAATAGAGTGGCGGCGATGTGGGGGGACCTCGGTTTAGGAGTACATAGGTAGTTTATGGGTCTTAGTGTACTTTAGAGCACAGTAGTTAAGAGCTTTATAAACCGGCGTTAGCCCAGAAAGCTCTTAACTACTGACTTTTTTCTGCGGCTGGAGTTTTGTCGTTAGATTTCCAACGCTCACTTCAGCCACGACTCTAAATACCGGAGTTAGAAAGATCCCATTGAAAAAGGATAGGCAATTGACGTAAGGGGATCTGCGGTATGGAAAAGTCGCGGCTGGAAAGTGAGCGTTAGACCCTTTCCTGACTGACTCCAAATACCGGCGGTAGCCTAAAACCAGCGTTAGGAGCCTCTAACGCTGGTTTTCACGGCTACCGCCAAACTCTAAATCTAGGCCTAAGTGTTATATTTCTTATATTGTAACACATTTTAACTATGTGTACAATGGTAGGCTTTATATAACCATTGTACACATGATATTAGTTATATGGATTTGAATGTACAATTCTTTACATAATACCATGAGTGCATAAGTGTGGATTAAGTGTATGAAGTGTGTTGTAATAGGAATAGATGATAATTTTGATTAACAAGCTATAATTCCCCGAAAAATGCATTTGGCTTGGTAACCATTTTACCACAGAGTGAAATATTAAGATATCCTTCCTTATGTTTATGGATGGAACCCAGGATCAGTTTGACCCAATCCAAGCTCCCCGGCTCTGTAGCTTCATATATCTAATAAAGCATGTTTAATATGAGCAGTTTGCCTCCATGTAAGATTTTACACGTTTGCATTATTTCACAACAAATGTAGGACATTTATGCAGTCTATAAACATATGCTTAATACCCATGATTTCTCTGAAGTGTTGGTACTTTTTAATTTGTTAAATTTGTGAAACTATAGCCTATAGCCTATTGCGATACAAATTTGAATCTCTGAAGCATGGTCCCAGTGCATGGAAGCTTTCATAATATAAAGGAAATTACTGAATGATATAAAATAAATCTCTTCTCTATTAAATAATGTATTGTTATTATATTTTATCTATTAAAGTGTTTTGTGCCTCTGAGCATAATGTAATGGTTTCTTTTAACCATAGTAAATAAAGCAGTGCTGGACAATGTTTGCCAACATTAAATAATATTCAAGTCAAGAGTTGGCAGATTTCCTTGTCTGGCTAAGAAAACGGTATAATTATATACAAAACTGATGCCCGAGGTATCTATGCTATTCCTGCTAAATCTTTATTTTCTTATATAATTCATGCAAATTTTATTATATATCCATATTAAAAATGTGTATTTTTTTATTTTAAAGAAATATTTATTAAACAAATACCCATTTGCTTACAGGCTCTCCGCCATCCAATGAGGTTCCAGTTGGTGCATATCCATTCATAGTAATCTCAGATGATGGACGTTCAGTGCCAGTTGTACAAGCATATGCTTTTGGAAAGTACCTCGGTTACCTCAATGTTACCTTTGACGATCAAGGAAATGTTTTGCATTCTTCTGGAAATCCAATTTTGCTGGATAGCAGCATACCTGAAGGTTCGCTAAACACATATTCTTTGTTTTTTATTCATCTATTAACCCTCTTCTTACAACTATATTAAAGGGACATTAAACACTTTGAGATGGTAATATATATTATATATATTGTGTATATATACAATATATATATATATATATATATATATATATATATATATATATATATATATATATATATCCCTTAGTCTTTGGAACCTCTACAGGATTAGTCTCTGATCCATGAAACCAGAAAGTTTCTGTTTTCATACTAAGCATTGTTTCCTGAATTACAAATAATTTTTTATTACATAATTAAAACTTAAGTATTTCTTTTTGTTTTTGTTTTTAGATCCAGTACTACTTGCAGAAGTTAACAAATGGAAGGAACAACTCAGTAATTATTCTTCTCAGGAGATAGGGAAAACATTAGTATATTTAAATGGCTCATCTTTAGAATGCCGTAATCGAGAATGCAACATGGGAAACTTAATTTGTGATGCTATGGTAAGCTGCTGATCTAAAGATGCCTAAATAAATGTATTGATTTTCATCTAGGTCTTGCATTGTGATAAATTAGATCAAATCTATTTTATGATTAAAAGAGCATGAAACCCAAAATCGTTCTTTCATGATTCAGATAGAGCATGCAATATTAAAGGGACAGTCTTGTCAAAATTAAATGTTCATGGTTCAGATAGAGCATGCAATATTAAAGGGACAGTCTTGTCAAAATTAAATGTTCATGGTTCAGATAGAGCATGCAATATTAAAGGGACAGTCTAGTCAAAATTAAATGTTCATGGTTCAGATAGAGCATGCGATTTTAAACAACTTTCCAATATACTTTCATAATCAAATTTGCTTTGTTCTCTTGGCATTCTTTGTTGAAAGCTAAACCTGGGAGGCTCATATGCTAATTTCTAAACCCTTAGAGGCCGCCTCATATCTCAATGCGCTTTGACCTTTTTACAGTTAGACACTGCTAGATCATGTGTGCCATATGGATAACATTGTGCTTACACATGTGGAGTTATTTATGAGTCAGCACTGATTGACTAAATTGCAAGTCTGTCAAAAGAATTAAGATAAGGGGCAGTCTGCAGAGTCTTAGATTAAGTTAATCACAGAGGTAAAAAGTATATTACTATAACCGTGTTGGTTATGCAATACTGAGGAATGGGTAATAAAGGGATTATCTATTTTTTTAAACAATAAAAATTCAGTAGTAACTATCCCTTTAAACAACTTTCTAATGTATTTCTATCTTTACATTTTCTTGATTTTCTTGGCATAGGATGTAAGCTCAGGAGTGTGCACATATCTGGAGCACTATATGGCAGCAGTTTTGCAAGAAAGTTATCCATTGGCAAACGCACTAGATGACAGCACTATTTCCTACCATGGTGTACACCAGAGACCTACCTATCTCTTCAAAAAAGAATACCATGGGAATTAAGCTAATTTGATGATAGAAGTAAATTAGAAACTTTCTTTTAAATTGTATTCTATATGTAAAATACAAAAAATATGTTTTGGTTTCATGTCCCTTTAAGAGATTGCAGTCTGATTAAAGGGAAACTGAACCCAATTTTTTTCTTTCATGATTCAGATAGAGCATGCAATTTTAACCAACTTTCTAATTTACTCCTATTATCAATTTTTCTCCATTCTCTTGCTATCTTTATTTGAAAAAGAAGGCATCTAAGCTTTTTTTTGGTTCAGACTCTGGACAGCACTTTTTTATTGGTGGATGAATGTATCCACTAATCAGCAAGAACAAACCCAGGTTGTTCACCAAAAATGGGCCGGCATCTAAACTTACATTCTTGCATTTCAAATAAAGATACCAAGAGAATGAAGAAAATTTGATAATAAGAGTAAATTAGAAAGTTGCTTAAAATGCCATGCTCTATACGAATCACTAAAGAAAAAATTTGGGTTCAGTGTCCCTTTAAGCTAATGCAGTTTGACATGTATGTATTGTTTGTTGTAAACATTCTCCTTCACACAGGCTTTTCATGTTTTAGAGAACCAGGTATAAAAGCCCTGTGTTAAAGGTTAAAGGGACAGTATAGTCCAAATAAAACTTTCATTTTCCAATATACTGCTATTATGTAAGTTGCTTCATTCTCTTGGTATCCTTTGTTGAAAAGCATGCCTAGGTAGTCTTAGGAGCAGCAATGCACTAATGAAAACTAGATGTTAATTGGTGTTGCACTTATATGTATTTTATAATTTGTTCAGCTGCTCCTTCAACAAAGAATAGCAAGAAAAGTAAAGGGACACTCAAGTCAAAATAAACTTATGATTCAGAAAGAAAATGCAGTTTTAAGACACTTTTCAGTTTACCTCCATTATCAAATTTTGCACAGTCTTTTTATATTTACACTTTTTGGGGAACAAGATCCTACTGAGCATGTGCACAAGCTCACAAGGTATATGTATATTAGTCTGTGATTGGCTGATGTCTGTCACATGATACAGGGGTGGTGGAAAATAGGAGAGAAAAAAAACGTTTGTCATAAAAAAATCTACTGCTTATTTGAAATTTGGAGTAGGTGTTAAATCATTGTCTTTTTATTATGCACTTGTTAATTATGCAATAAAACTGCATTGAGTGTTTCTTAAGCAAAATTGATAATAAAAAAAAGTACAAAGTTGTTTGAAATTGTATGTGCTATCTGAATCAGGAAATACATTTTTTTTGTTTCATGTCCCTTTAATTTTCTATTAAAAGTTAAATTTTTCAAATGTCTAGATTAGATTATTCCCCAGCTCCTAAAAATGTGTGTCTGGCCCCTAAGTATTCTAAATGGCCTAAACTTGTAAACTCCTAGCGTTATATTTTTTTGAATGCTTGTAAGAAATGGGCAGAAGTATAATATTTCAATTTGCCAATTATTTTAAAGGGACAGTTAACTCAAATGTTTTTATTGTTTTCAAAGAAAGATAATCCCTTTATTACCCATTCCCCAGTTTTGCACAGAAAACATGGTTATATTAACCCTTTCGTGACTGGGTTAAAGTGTCTACATCAGAACAACTGTTCCGATGTAGACAAATTGAAATCACGCGATCGTGCAAACGATTGCGAGATTTCAATTATGGGATCGGGTCTATGACGCTAGGAACACCCTCCAGACCGTGATCAAATCCTGCAAGCGCAGTAGGCTTCAGGACAGCCGTTGGCTATGATGTTGTATTCCGTTATAACGGCTTTAAAGCCCAGCGCCGTTGTGACGGAATACAACGGCATAACGGCGGGAAAGGGTTAATACACTTTTTACCTCTGTGATTACCTTGTTTCTAAGCATCGTCTGACTGCCCCCTGATCACATGACATTATCTAGTGACTTGCATTTAAGCCAATTAATGCTGTGTTGTTAGAATCCACGGCGTCAGCACAATGTTATCTATATGTCTCACATGAACTAGCAGTCTCCTGTTCTGAAAAGCAAATAAAAAAGCATGTGATCATGGGGCTGTCTGTAGTTGCTTAGAAACAGACAACAATTTAGAGGTTTAAAGGTTATAAAGTACGTTAATATAACCATGTTTGTTGTGCAAAGCTGGGGAATGGGTAGTAAAGGCACTATCTATCTTTTTAAACAATTACAATTTTTGTGCTGACTGTCCCTTTAAGTGTATTTTCCTTTTTACTGGGTATGCTTTTGAGGAGAGAGATTCATTTTGATACTTATGGTTATACAAAAAATACAACAAATATCCAAAACTAAAATGGCCGATTCCCATTTGTTTACATCACATCTCTATGAACTTCTAATCACAAACTGCGACAGCATGACCACCTTTGATGCACGCTATAAAAAATAGCATTGAGGTTCCTCCATTTTCAGATTGCATCAGTTCACTTAAGTATAAATTAGTATTGATTTTTATGCATCAATTTCACAACTGTCAATTTCTTGTAGATATGCGTTTCCTGTTTTTACATTTAATTCATGGTGATGACGTCTTCAGTATCATTTGTTATGTAGCGCAACACTATCATCATAAAAAAGCCATAACTGTTATTAGTATGGGCAGCACCATCTTATTTTTTGGGTTGAAGCGTGCACAGATCAGTTGTTGATATTGCTACTGTTTATCTGATGTGTGTTACCGACCAATCTGTGGAAGGGGTTTATTTGTCTAGTGCCTTTTGCTGTTGATTTCAATGTGTTTATTTTGATTTATATATTTAGTCAATGGGCCCCATTTAATAATGTCCGGACGGAAACAACTTGCTACCACGTTGCTTTTGCAATGCGCTCCCTGCTCGCACATGGCCAATCGAGCAAGAGAAGGGGGCTATTAATCATCCCAATAAGATCGGATCAGGATGATTTCGCTCCTCCACATTTTAGGTGGTGGAGAGTTAAAGGTGTGGTCTAGTCAAAACTAAAATTTCATGATTCAGATAGATCATGCAATTTTAAGCAACTTTTTAATTTAATCCTATTATCAATTTTTCTTTGTTCTCTTGGTATGTTTATTTATAAAAGCTACAATGTAAGCTTAGGAGCTGGCCCATTTTTGGTTCAGAACTCGGGTAGCGCTTGATGATTGGTGTCTAAATGTAGTCATCAAATCAGCAAGTGCTACCCAGGTGCTGAACCAAAAATTAGCCGGCTCCTAATCTAACAATCCAGCTTTTTAAAATAAAGATACCAAGAGAATGAAGAACATTCCAATTTACTTCTATTATCTAATTTGCTTTATTCTTTAGATATACTTTGTTAAAGCTATAGTAATGCATATGGGTGAGCCAATCACACGAAGCATCTATGTGCAGCAACCAATCAGCAGCTACTGATGCTATCTAGATATGCTTTTCAGCAAAGGATATCAAGAGAATGAAGCAAATTAGATAATAGAAGTAAATTAGAAAGTTGTTTAAAATCACATTCTCTTTCTGAATCATGAAAGAGAAAATGTGGGTTTCATGTCCCTTTAAGATATTTTCTGTTATCACTAGTAAAGCTGCTTAATATTGGCACATTTACTGTAGTAATTATTATAAATAAATAATAAGATACAACCAGAATGATTCGGATGTTGATTTTCAATTACAGGTTTCCAACAATATTCGATATCCTGATGAAACAAGATGGAGTCACGTTTCCCTTTGCCTATTGAATGGGGGTGGAGTTCGAGCATCAATTGATGAGAGAACCAGTAACGGTATGTAGTATAAAATATACAAGTGAAGGGCTTTTCTTTTTGGGGGTTTTATGGCTGCTGCAGTGAAACAGATTGTCAGCATTGAGTTGTTATTTAAGTAATGCCTCAGACAATTAAAACAGTCACCATAACTGAGCAGACTTTTTCTGACTATTTTAGTTTAAAAAATGCCCTGTTTCATTCGTACTTTGTATCCTATTGTAGAAATTCTGATGAAGCAAATCAGCGGTTCTCTTTCCTACATTTTTTGCAGATATCCTTAGCTCCTTTTTCTGAAAATGTCTGTTTGTGTGTGCGCCTTATCTTTCACTTCACCCCATAGTTAAAACAGTTCCTCATCTTTTAAATACAGAGAACATATAATGATGACACCAACACATTCCCTTCTTTACTCATGTGGAAGGTTTAGGATTTCTTGGTAACTTTGGGGTTGTAACATAACCCCATGGTATCTATTTATGTATATTATAAGTACACTGCAAGGGGCCTGTAATGTACAATATAAAAGCTGTTCCCTTCAGTGGATTTAAGTTGGTTTGAAATTATATATGAGGTATATATTAAAAAACTAAAAAACTATAAAGATTTTGGGGTAGATTTATCAACCAGCGGATTCTGCAATCTACCCCAGAAGTTTCAGAAGCAGCAGTCGTAAGACCGCTGCTTCTTGACTCATCCGCCACCTCTGACGTGGCGGACAGCAATCTTATCCGATCGGGATGATTGACACCCCCTGCTAGCGTGAATATGTAGGGGGCAGTATGGCACAAGCATTTCATGTTCGCCCGACATTTGATAAATCTACCTCATAGGCTTGATTTATTAAGCTTTTCTCCCCCCACTTTGACTGCAGGTTCGCACAAGCGAACCTGCAGTCAGTATTTATCAAGCAGCGGTTCAATCTCCCTGGTCTCGTCCAGCAGGGGGCGGGGTTACACACAAGCGCAAATGAGCGTTCGTGTGCATGTTACATTTGGAAAAGCCGGGTGGACAGGGGCAAATATGTTCTCTCCTGTCCGCCACGGAATGATAAATGCAGCCCATAGTTTTAAAAAGTTCTCGCTCTAGTACAGAGAATGTTTGTTTTCAAGCTAACTTTGGTAATGATTTCTAAGTCTAATCTCCATTGTGGTTTTAAAAAAATTGGTACAATATATTTCCTAAGCATTTTTGTGTTGTTTTAGGCGATTTTTTTTAAATTGGCTAGTAGCAAAATGTGTTATTATTCTTGTAATACAAATATGTGTTAAGCTTATTCTGTAATATATTTGACAGAACTACTTACATTATTATTATTATTATTATTATTATTATTATTATTATTATTATTGTGGCTTATTTGATAAAAAAATCTGGTGAACCTATGGAGAACTGTATCTTTGACACAAATAAAACAAAGGACTGAGACTTTAATGGGCTTAACCCCCTAGTTATACAAATACATATCTGCATTAGTATAAGCAGAACAATTTACTGCCTTATCCTTTATTTATTTTTTACTTTTTTAATTGTTGGCATTAAAAAAATTGGTTTTGATTTTGTTGATAACATATAGAAAAGCTATTGAACTCCTTGTAGAGATATGTCTTATACTTTACTTGCATTGCATTTTTTCACTGATATCAATATGTAGATTAATTTCCTGTAATAAGATTTGTGCAATTAGTTTACCTGCAGTTATAACCATTGACATTTAGATAATCGATATCCACAACCTTTGTTCTGCTCAGCAAAGTGCTATGTGTTATCAGGGCCGTTTCTAGAGAATCTGGCTCCTAGGGCAAAATTCCAAAATGAGCCCCCTTACAGATTCTAAAGTCCCCCTCCTAGACCTTGCATGTCACTCTGTCATTTAGAGGTCAGCTCCACAGCAGCAGTGCACTAGTGGGACCTAGCTGAACACATCTGGTGAGCTAATGACAAGAGACAAGGTATGTTGCGGCCAACCACCAGTTAGCTCTTAGTATTGCATTGCTGCTGCTAAGGATATGTACATATGCTTTTCCACAATGGATACCAAGATAACAAGAATAATAAAATTGTCTTAAAATTCTATGGTGTATCTTAAATTATGAAAGTTTAATTTTGACTTTCCTATCCCTTTAAATATGTCCTTTTTCTACTACAATGTTTTTTCCAAATATAATGATATTATCTAAAAATATATTTATATCTTTTACTAATTGCCATTACATTTATACTTTTCTTATAGCTATGTATATTTGTTTAATGCATATCAATCCCTTTAAATTCTTATCCAAAATGTATCTACAAAACTTCCACTAGACTTTAAAGTTGAACTTTTCTAAAGGATTGCAATATGTCACTGGGTGTATTTGTAACATATTTAGGGGTCTATTGCAATTATTTAGAAAAGTTATACATATTTTTTTTTACAAAATTCACTATTAAAGTCTATAAATAATTTGATAAAGAACTGTAATAGCTGTTTATTTTTCAAATATACTATACACACAGGCAGTAATAGACATGCACACACAGGCAGTAATAGACACACATGCACACTCAGACAGTAATAGACAGAGACATGCACTCACAGACAGTAATAGATAGAGATGTGCACACACAGGCAGTAATAGACAAAGACATGTACTCACAGGCAGTAATAGACAGAGATATGAACAGACAGTAATAGACAGAGACATGCACTCACAGACAGTAATAGACAGAGACATGCACTCACAGACAGTAATAGATAGAGATGTGCACACACAGGCAGTAATAGACAAAGACATGTACTCACAGGCAGTAATAGACAGAGATATGAACAGACAGTAATAGACAGAGACATGCACTCACAGACAGTAATAGATAGAGATGTGCACACACAGGCAGTAATAGACAGAGACATGCACTCACAGACAGTAATAGATAGAGATGTGCACACACAGGCAGTAATAGACATGCACACACAGGCAGCAATAGACATGCACACACAGGCAGTAATAGACACACATGCACACTCAGACAGTAATAGACAGAGACATGCACTCACAGACAGTAATAGATAGAGATGTGCACACACAGGCAGTAATAGACAAA
The DNA here is from genome assembly GCF_027579735.1 of Bombina bombina. Lineage (NCBI taxonomy): Eukaryota > Metazoa > Chordata > Amphibia > Anura > Bombinatoridae > Bombina > Bombina bombina. The sequence goes on from NC_069502.1 coordinate 554,149,666, forward strand.
GACATGTACTCACAGGCAGTAATAGACAGAGATATGAACAGACAGTAATAGACAGAGACATGCACTCACAGACAGTAATAGACAGAGACATGCACTCACAGACAGTAATAGATAGAGATGTGCACACACAGGCAGTAATAGACAGAGACATGCACTCACAGACAGTAATAGATAGAGATGTGCACACACAGGCAGTAATAGACATGCACACACAGGCAGTAATAGACATGCACACACAGGCAGTAATAGACATGCACACACAGACAGTAATAGACACACATGCACACTCAGACAGTAATAGACAGAGACATGCACTCACAGACAGTAATAGATAGAGATGTGCACACACAGGCAGTAATAGACAGAGACATGCACTCACAGACAGTAATAGATAGAGATGTGCACACACAGGCAGTAATAGACAGAGACATGCACTCACAGACAGTAATAGACAGAGACATGCACTCACAGACAGTAATAGATAGAAATGTGCACACACAGGCAGTAATAGACAGAGACGTGCACTCACAGGCAGTAATAGACCGAGACATGCACACACAGGCAATAATAGGCAGATACATGCACACACAGGCAGTAATAGACAGAGATGTGCACACACAGGCAGTAATAGACAGAGACATGCACTCACATACATTAACAGACAGAGACATGCACACACAGGCAATAATAGACAGAGACATGCACACACAGGCAGTAATAGACAGAGACATGCACACACAGGCAGTAAAAGACAGAGATGTGCACACACAGGCAGTAATAGACAGAGACATGCACTCACATACATTAACAGACAGAGACATGCACACACAGGCAATAATAGACAGAGACATGCACACACAGGCAGTAATAGACAGAGACATGCACACACAGGCAGTATTAGACACATACATGCACACACAGGCAGTAATAGGCAGATACATGCACACACAAGTAGTATTAGAAAGGTACATACACACACAGGTAGTAATAGGCAGATACATGCACACACAGGTAGTAATAGGCAGATACATGCACACATAGCTAGTATTAGACAGGTACATGCACACACAGGTAGTATTAGACAGGTACATGCACACACAGGTAGTAATAGGCAGATACATGCACACACAGGCAGTAATAGGCAGATACATGCACACACAGGCAGTAATAGGCAGATACATACACACACACAGGCAGAGATAGATAGGCATACACACACACAGGCAGTAATAGGCAGATGTAATGGGAAGGAGAGATTGGAACCTGAATTTGTAATAGAGTTATAGAAATACTCCTTGGGTGTTTTGTCAAATAATATGTATACTTTGTCAACCAATATTATAAAACACCTCAGGGGCAGTGCGTAAGCATAATTAATACAATTTAGTACAACATATGACTATACTTGCTAGATATGCAAGTTAGTCAAAAAAAGAGTATGCTTATATACACTTGATTCAATCACACTAATAATTAGATAATGATTACTGTACCTTGAAAAGAAAAAAAGTGTAGAATATTAAAATTTAACCTTTATTAATATTATATTAAAAAAGACAGCTTAATGTGGATGATAGTGCTGCCCAAAAAAATGGTTAAAAACACACTCCCTGTGTTTTTTTATTATTCAGCATGTGCTAATATTACAAAGAAAATTTGTTACACAGATATATATTCTGCTTAAAGTAATAAATTTCAGTGCTAAATTCGTCCAGAGAGCTATTATGACTCACAAAAGCCTTATAGTGGGCATATGTAGCTCTCAATAGTATAAGGGAATATTATACTAGTATATATAGAAATCTGTATAAAGTCCACCTGTGCTGGAGCTCTTAAATTACTGCGAGACTTGAAAAAAGTTAGATATTGACCACACTTTTAAGTAAAAATATAGAAGGGGACAATAGTTCCAGATAGATAAGAATATGAGATAGTACCCTTTATTATATACTTATTACAACCTTAGGTTAGTGAATCTAGGTATCAAAGTTTTATGGTCTCAATTTGTAGGAATACCATATAAATAATGGATAAAAATAACCTACTGCAAACGAAAAAAGTGAATTGTAACACTCTGGTGTAGTTTCTAGATTCAAAAGCAGTGTTAGTATTGAAGGCAGTAGTTTTATACTGTATGGTGATTAACTGCTGGTTTGAATTTCGCTTGTAATGGTATTGAATAATAAATCTTGTAAAAATACCTAGAGTAATTTAAAGAATACTGCAGGATGTGCAATAGAAGTGCCTTAAAGTAATGTGTTTAAAACACAGCGTATTATCTTATGCTAAGAGTATTATGTTATAGTATTGAACGTTTGATTGTATGGCCCCCTAAGTGTGGGGCTTGTAAATATTACTAGTAGCGCAAAGTTGATGTTAATATATAAATCACTTAATAGCTTGATTAGCTATATAGTGCTGTTGCAAGGCTGATGCTTTAAATCATTGGTTAGCTGATGCACTGTCCTGTCAGTATTCACGCCACTCTAAGGCTGTGAATATAGTCAGCGTGTGGAAAATAAGTACCTTTGGTATGTGCTCGGTACTTGTATTGATCTGAGAGCTCTATTTTCACTAATATTAGTGCAGTGTTAGGTAGTTATAATATCGAGCTAACATTGCTTGTATTAACTTATGTTAACCAAAAATACTAGTATTCTGTGCTGGTGCGCTTGTTATGCTATAGCGTCTAAGTATTCTGCGGTTTTTGGTTAAACAAACATGCTGATTATGTCTTAATATTAACAACGGGGAGGCAAGTTAAAAGGGTAAAGGAGACCCCTGACGCGGCGTTTCACTAACACTTCCTCAGAGGGGTTACGCGGGCCGACTAACATCCGGTATTATATAGCCTTCCTGTTGTTCACCTCAGAGTCACGATTGGGCTGCGAGTTACCTTGCTAATTGGCTGAATGGCTTGTCAATCATCCATGTTAGGATGGAATGTATTAACCGGGTGAATCCCAATATAGAAACATAGTTGCTATGTATAGATGCTAACAGATGTATTATATATTGAACAGATACAATGTTAAATCATAACGAATGTGAGACTATGGTTAGATGTTACACAATGATATTATATTATAAAGTATCACTATATGAATGAGATTAAATTGTATGGACTTTGATGCTGGCTTAACTTCTACCAGAAAAAAGGGAAAATTCAATAAGGGAACCGAAAAGAAGAGAGAACACATAGTGAGGTGTCTCTGTACTGTGGAGAGAGTTAGCGATGGGTTGTGTATAAAATAAATGTGCAGATGTTTGAGTGAAAAAAATATAATGCAAGTAATTGACTTTAATGTGAACGTGCAGAAAAATAAAATGTTGTGAACTTACAATAACAAAACCTAATAGGGTGCACACATGTCTTATACCTAGTCAATTTCTTTCGGTATATAGGGTAATGCCATCATTGTTGAGTGAAAAAGTGAACTGATAGAGAACGAAAACCTGGACTAATACTATACCAGGTATGGTGTTATGATAGGGAATAATTTGAGTTGAAGTGCTTAAATATCCTTAATGTGCAAAATTGTGAATGTAGAATTAAAAATTAAATATAGAAAAAAGTTAAAGAAAAATGAAAATACAATGTAAAAGGTGTAACAAGGTGAAAGTAGCCGTCAAGTGGGGCTATCATGTGTTGGTACAAATGTGATATTAAAAAAAAAATGTGCATTAAATTACATATTTTATTGATAGGATGAAAATCCATTATATTGTGATGACTGGGTGAAAGTCAAGAGTACATAGAGTCACGAAGATTAATATGTAATAAAAACTCAAGTGCAAAAAGTGAAACTTAGATTATATATTTACTAAAGAGTCACAATTTGATTATTTGTTTGGCATGATGTTTGAATACCATATTTTTTCACCTGCATTGTGTTGCTTGTTCAAGTATGTAGGCTTCTAGGCCTGGTTTACAAATACACATGGTAGTTGTGATAGTCATTGAGTCCATATGGTTTTACACTGTTTAGAAGGTGTATCCACCTGCACTCCATTTTCAACAGTGTTTGCTCAAGATTTCCCCCTCTTATTCCAAGGGTAGCCTTTTGTAAGACTGAGAATTTGAGTACTGAGTCGTTGCTGTTGTGTTTGTGGTAAAAATGTTTTGCCACACTTGTTATTGGTCTATTTTTTTCCAGGTCCTTGTGAGCATTTTTGATATTTCTGCTGTGTTCCATTACTCTTGTTCTGACTTGACGTGTCGTCATCCCTACATAGAACAATTTACATGGACACTGGAGGACATATACAACTCCTACTGTAGTACAGGAGAAGTGAGCAGGTAATAGGTGTTTATTCGCATATTTATCCCTTATTTCCTTAATTTTCCACACTTTGGGACATGTGCTGCATGTTCCACATGGGAACATGCCTTTGGATTGACATGTTCTCTTTGGCATGTGCATGTAGTGACTTGTCACCAAAGTGTCTTTCAGATTTCTCGGTCTTTTATAACCAATGGAAACCCTGTCCCCAATCTGGCTTGACAGTAGGGGATCATTTTGTAAGATATGCCAATGTTCATTTAAGATGTTGGTTATCTGTTTAATTTGTGGATTATATGATGTTATCAGTCTGGGTTTGTTGTCCATCTTTTTTTGCCTTGGTTGTTATAGTAGTTGACGGTCTCTCTGCATAGCTTGTGTTTTTGCTTTCTTGATGGATCTTTTGCTATAGCCTCTATGTTGGAGTCTATTTGATAATTTTGTTGCTTCATGCTTGAATGTGCTGAGATCAGAGCTGTTTCTACGCAACCTTGTAAATTCACCTTTGGGAATGGCTTTGAGGGTACAGGGTGCATGGGCACTTGTATGATGTAGTAGGGTATTGGTGGCGGTTTTCTTTCTAAATATAGTCGTGCTCACTTTTCCTTGTGGATCTACTTGTATTTGTAGATCCAGGAAATTGACCATCTGCTGACTGTACTCGTATGTGAGTTTTATATTCAGCTTGTTGTTGTTCAAGATGTTCATAAATTCCATCAATTCCGGTTCTGGGCCTTCCCAGATGAACAGGATATCATCTATATAGCGGATCCAACAAGGAAATGTATTGCATGTATTTATCATTATCATCCGTAAAGACTGTTAGATTCTCCCACCATCCTAAAAACAAGTTAGCATATGTGGGTGCACATGCTGTGCCCATGGCGGTACCCTGTGTTTGCAAATAGAATCGATCTTTAAATGTGAAATAGTTGTGATGTAACACAAAATGCAATAAATCTTTAATAAATTGATTGTGGTCATGATTGTCAGTGACATTTGTACCTAAAAAATGGGAGATAGCTTGTTCCCCTAGATGGTGTTTTATGTTCGTATACAGTGACTCAACGTCCGCTGTAACAATGAAAGAATTAGGTGATAGTATCATGTTATTCAGTTTTTGAAGCACTTCCATTGTATCCTTTACATATGAGGGTAAAGTGTATAGATATTCCCTAAGTCTCTGATCTATATATTGGCTAGGTTTTTCAGTGAGACTCCCATTGCCTGACACAATGGGACGGCCTGGTGGTTTATGGATATCTTTATGTATTTTTGGGATCAAGTAGAATGTTGCGGTAGTTGGATGCGATTGAGATAAAAACTGTTTCTCCGTAGCATTGATAATTTGATCCTTATAGGCCTTTTCTATGATTTTATTGTACTTCTCACTGTACATGTAGGTTGGATTGCCTAGCAGTTTTTTGTAGCATTGGTCATTATCTAATTGTTTGGTGGCTTCTTCAAGATACATGTTTCTCTCCCATAGGACAATATTGCCACCTTTATCCGATGGCTTTATGATAGTATCATGCCATGTATGAATTTCATTCAGTGCTTGTTGTTCTTGTTTTGTCAAATTTGAATTGGTTTTATGCACAGGTAATTTTTCTATTTTTGCACAAACTATTTCATGAAATACTTGAATTTGAGGTGATAGATTGTTTGGGGGAATATATTTGGATTTATTTTTAATTTGTTTGTTTCTATATATACTAGTATAATATTCCCTTATACTATTGAGAGCTACATATGCCCACTATAAGGCTTTTGTGAGTCATAATAGCTCTCTGGACGAATTTAGCACTGAAATTTATTACTTTAAACAGAATAAATATCTGTGTAACAAATTTTCTTTGTAATATTAGCACATGCTGAATAATAATAAAACACAGGGAGTGTGTTTTTAACCATTTTTTTGGGCAGCACTATCATCCACATTAAGCTGTCTTTTTTAATATAATATTAATAAAGGTTAAATTTTAATATTCTACACTTTTTTTCTTTTCAAGGTACAGTAATCATTATCTAATTATTAGTGTGATTGAATCAAGTGTATATAAGCATACTCTTTTTTTGACTAACTTGCATATCTAGCAAGTATAGTCATATGTAGTAATAGGCAGATACATGCACACACAGGCAGTAATAGACAGAGACATGAACTCACATACAGTAACAGACAGAGACATGCACGCACAGGCAGTAATAGGCAGATACATGCACACACAGGTAGGGATAGATAGGCATACACACACAGGCAGTAATAGGCAGATACATGCATGCATAGGCAGTAATATGCAGATACACAAACACACAGGCAGTAGTATGCAGATACATGCACACACAGGCAGTAATAGGCAGATACATGCACACACAGGCAGAGATAGAAATGCATACACACATACAGGCAGAATTAGGCAGCTACATGCACACACAGGCAGGGATAGATAGGCATACACACATTCAGGCAGAATTAGGCAGCTACATGCACACACAGGCAGGGATACATAGGCATACACACATACAGGCAGAATTAGGCAGCTACATGCACACACAGGCAGGGATAGATAGGCATACACACATACAGGCAGAATTAGGCAGCTACATGCACACACAGGCAGGGATAGATAGGCATACACACATACAGGCAGAATTAGGCAGATACATGCACACACAGGCAGGGATAGATAGGCATACACACATACAGGCAGAATTAGGCAGCTACATGCACACACAGGCAGGGATAGATAGGCATACACACATACAGGCAGAATAAGGCAGATGCATGCACACACAGGCAGGGATAGATAGGCATACACACATACAGGCAGAATTAGGGAGATAAATGCACACACAGGCAGGGATAGATAGGCATACACACACGCACACACATACAGGCAGAATTAGGCAGATACATGCACACACAGGCAGGGATGGATAGGCATACACAAACGCAGGCAGTAATAGGCAGATACATGCACACACAGGCAGTAATAGGCAGATACATGCACACACAGGCAGTAATAGGCAGATACATGCACACACAGGCAGTAATAGGCAGATACATGCACACAGGCAGGGATAGATAGGCATACACACACACACACACACACACACAGGCAGTAATAGGCAGATACATGCACATAGGCAGGGATAGATAGGCATACACACACACACAGGCAGTCATAGGCAGATACATACACACACAGGTAGGGATAGATAGGCATACACACACACAGGCAGTAATAGGCAGATACATGCACACAGGCAGGGATAGATAGGCATACACACACTGGCAGTAATAGGCAGATACATGCACATAGGCAGGGATAGATAGGCATACACACACACACACACACACAGGCAGTAATAGGCAGATACATGCACACACAGGCAGGGATAGATAGGCATACACACATACAGGCAGAATTAGGCAGATACATGCACACACAGGCAGGGATAGATAGGCATAAACACACGCAGGCAGTAATAGGCAGATACATACACACACAGGCAGTAATAGGCAGATACATGCACACAGGCAGTGATAGATAGGCATACACACACACACAGGCAGTAATAGGCAGATACATGCACACAGGCAGGGATAGGCACTTAGGCAGATACATGCACACACAGGCAGGGATAGATAGGCATACACACACTCAGGCAGTAATAGAAGACACAAGCATTTACAGCAGAGTTTGTGAAAACTTGTCATTGTCATTATGGAGTAAATGACACATACACACACCCATCACTATTAAAGGGACAGTCAACACCAGAATTTTGTTGTTTTAAAAGATAGATAATCTCTTATTTACCCATTCCTCAGTTTTGCATAACCAATACAGTTGTAATAATACACTTTTTACCTCTGTGATTACCTTGTATCTAAGCCTCTGCAGACTGCCCCCTTATAAGGTATTTTACAAGGTAAAAAAAAAACCATAGTGTGCACACAAAAAACCTTTTAGCAGTACATTTTGAGACTAGTAGTGGACTGAAGCAAAAGCGGAGTTAGTAAAGGCTTTAAGGTAGGCTGTTTGTATCCTGACGCCACTAAAGCGGTGGGACCGAAGAAGCCAAGTTGCGGAAGGTAACAGTCCCTGCCAAAAATAGGCTCATTGCAAACACTTGAAGTACCTAACAGACGGCTAGATTTAGAGTTCTGCGGCCAAAGGGGTGCGTTAGCTACGCTGGCTTTTTTTCTCCTGCACCTTTTAAATACCGCTGGTATTTAGAGTTCACAGAATGACTGCGTTAGGCTCCAAAAAGGGCCCCAAAAAGCGTAGAGCATATTTACCGCCACTGCAACTCTAGATACCAGCGTTGCTTACGGACGCGGCCAGCTTCAAAAACGTGCTCGTGCACGATTTCCCCATAGAAAACAATGGGGCTGTTTGACCTGAAAAAAAAACCTAACAAAAAAGCAGCGTTCAGCTCCTAACGCAGCTACATTGTTTCCTATGGGGAAACACTTCCTACGTCTGCACCTAACACCCTAACATGTACCCCGAGTCTAAACACCCCTAACCTTACACTTATTAACCCCTAATCTGCCGCCCCCGCTATCACTGACCCCTGCATATTATTATTAACCCCTAATTTGCCGCTCCGTACACCGCCGCCAGCTACGTTATCCCTATGTACCCCTAATCTGCTGCCCCTAACATCGCCGACCACTATGTTATATTTATTAACCCCTAATCTGCCGCCCGCTATCGCTGACACCTGCATATTATTATTAACCCCTAATCTGCCGCTCCGTACACCGCCGCAACCTACATTATACCTATGTACCCCTAATCTGCTGCCTCTAACACCGCCGACCCCTATATTATATTTATTAACCCCTAATCTGCCCCCCACAACGTCGCCTCCACCTACCTACAATAATTAACCCCTAATCTGCCGACCGGATCTCACTGTTACTATAATAAATGTATTAACCCCTAAAGCTAAGTCTAACTCTAACCCTAACACCCCCCTAACTTAAATATAATTTAAATCTAACGAAATAAATTAACTATTATTAAATAAATTATTCCTATTTAAAGCTAAATACTTACCTGTAAAATAAACCCTAATATAGCTACAATATAAATTATAATTATTTTGTAGCTATTTTAGGATTAATATTTATTTTACAGGCAAATTTGTAATTATATTAACCAGGTACAATAGCTATTAAATAGTTAATAACTATTTAATAGTTACCTAGTTAAAATAATTACAAAATTACCTGTAAAATAAATCCTAACCTAAGTTACAATTAAACTTAACACTACACTATCAATAAATTAATTAAATACAATACCTACAAATAAATAAAATGAAATTAACTAAAGTACAAAAAATAAAAAAGAACTAAGTTACAAAAAATAAAAAAATATTTACAAACATTAGAAAAATATTACAACAATTTTAAACTAATTACACCTACTCTAAACCCCCTAATAAAATAACAAAGCCACCCAAAATAAAAAAAGGCCCTACCCTATTCTAAATTAAAAAAGTTCAAAGCTCTTTTACCTTACCAGCCCTGAACAGGGCCCTTTGCGGGGCATGCCCCAAGAAGTTCAGCTCTTTTGCCTGTAAAAAAAAACCATACAATACCCCCCCCAACATTACAACCCACCACCCACATACCCCTAATCTAACCCAAACCCCCTTAAATAAACCTAACACTAAGCCCCTGAAGATCTTCCTACCTTATCTTCACCACGCCGGGTTCACCGATCGATCCAGAAGAGCTCCTCCGATGTCTTGATCCAAGCCCAAGCGGGGGGGCTGAAGATGTCCATGATCCGACTGAAGTCTTCATCCAAGCGGGAGCTGAAGAGGTCCATGATCCGGCTGAAGTCTTCTATCAAGCAGCATCTTCAATCTTCTTTCTTCCGGATCCATGTTCATCCCACCGACGCAGAACATCCATCTTCACCGACGACTTCCCGACGAATGACGGTTCCTTTAAGGGACGTCATCCAAGATGGCGTCCCTCGAATTCCTATTGGCTGATAGGATTCTATCAGCCAATCGGAATTAAGGTAGGAAAATTCTGATTGGCTGATGGAATCAGCCAATCAGAATCAAGTTCAATCCGATTGGCTGATCCGATCAGCCAATCAGATTGAGCTTGCATTCTATTGGCTGATCGGAACAGCCAATAGAATGCAAGCTCAATCTGATTGGCTGATCGGATCAGCCAATCGGATTGAACTTGATTCTGATTGGCTGATTCCATCAGCCAATCAGAATTTTCTTACCTTAATTCCGATTGGCTGATAGAATCCTATCAGCCAATCGGAATTCGAGGGACGCCATCTTGGATGACGTCCCTTAAAGGAACCGTCATTCGTCGGGAAGTCGTCGGTGAAGATGGATGTTCCGCGTTGGCGGGATGAACATGGATCCGGAAGAAAGAAGATTGAAGATGCCGCTTGATAGAAGACTTCAGCCGGATCATGGACCTCTTCAGCTCCCGCTTGGATGAAGACTTCAGTCGGATCATGGACATCTTCAGCCCCCCGCTTGGGCTTGGATCAAGACATCGGAGGAGCTCTTCTGGATCGATCGGTGAACCCGGCGTGGTGAAGATAAGGTAGAAAGATCTTCAGGGGCTTAGTGTTAGGTTTATTTAAGGGGGGTTTGATTTAGATTAGGGGTATGTGGGTGGTGGGTTGTAATGTTGGGGGGGGGTATTGTATGTGTTTTTTTTACAGGCAAAAGAGCTGAATTCTTTGGGGCATGCCCCGCAAAGGGCCCTGTTCAGGGCTGGTAAGGTAAAAGAGCTTTGAACTTTTGTAATTTAGAATAGGGTAGGGCATTTTTTTTATTTTGGGGGTATTTGTTATTTTATTAGGGGGCTTAGAGTAGGTGTAATTAGTTTAAAATTGTTGTAATTTTTTTCTAATGTTTGTAAATATTTTTTTATTTTTTGTAACTTAGTTAGTTTATTTCATTTTATTTATTTGTAGGTATTGTATTTAATTCATTTATTGATAGTGTAGTGTTAGGTTTAATTGTAGATAATTGTAGGTATTGTATTTAATTCATTTATTGATAGTGTAGTGTTAGGTTTAATTGTAATTTAGGATTTATTTTACAGGTAATTTTGTAATTATTTTAACTAGGTAACTATTAAATAGTTATTAACTATTTAATAGCTATTGTACCTGGTTAATATAATTACAAAGTTGCCTGTAAAATAAATATTAATCCTAAAATAGCTACAATATAATTATAATTTATATTGTAGCTATATTAGGGTTTATTTTACAGGTAAGTATTTAGCTTTAAATAGGAATAATTTATTTAATAATAGTTCATTTATTTCGTTAGATTTAAATTATATTTAAATTAGGGGGGTGTTAGGGTTAGAGTTAGACTTAGCTTTAGGGGTTAATACATTTATTATAGTAGCGGTGAGATCCGGTTGGCAGATTAGGGGTTAATTATTGTAGGTAGGTGGAGGCGACGTTGTGGGGGGCAGATTAGGGGTTAATAAATATAATATAGGGGTCAGCGGTGTTAGGGGCAGCAGATTAGGGGTACATAGGGATAATGTAGGTTGCGGCGGTGTACGGAGCGGCAGATTAGGGGTTAAAAAAAATATGCAGGTGTCAGCGATAGCGGGGGCGGCAGATTAGGGGTTAATAAATATAATATAAGGGTCGGCGATGTTAGGGGCAGCAGATTAGGGGTACATAGGGATAACGTAGCTGGCGGCGGTGTACGGAGCGGCAGATTAGGGGTTAAAAAATTTTAATAGAGTGGCGGCGATGTGGGGGGACCTCGGTTTAGGGGTACATAGGTAGTTTATGGGTGTTAGTGTACTTTAGAGCACAGTAGTTAAGAGCTTTATGAACCGGCGTTAGCCCAGAAAGCTCTTAACTACTGACTTTTTTCTGCGGCTGGAGTTTTGTCGTTAGATTTCTAACGCTCACTTCAGCCAAGACTCTAAATATTGGCGTTAGAAAGATCCCATTGAAAAGATAGGATACGCAAATGGCGTAGGGGGATCTGCAGTATGGAAAAGTCGCGGCTGCAAAGTGAGCGTTAGACCCTTTCCTGACTGACTCAAAATACCAGCGGGCGGTAAAAACCGGCATTTGGAGCCTCTAACGCTGGTTTTGACGGCTACCGCCCAACTCTAAATCTAGGCCAGAGGCATGTATACTCACATTTAACTGACTGCTATTGCACTAACTCTGCTTACTTTCGCAACATGTGTGTTTGCTTCAGTGTACCAGTGCTGGCCACTACTATTCTCAAAATGAACTGCTAAAAGGTTTTTTGTGTGCACACTAGGGTTTTTTTTACCTTGATTAGTAGACTAGGCTGAGTTAATTTAGGAGATATATGTGCTGTTATATGAGTGAAATGCATTTGGTGTTCTAGGCTGATATATGTATGGATGTTAAATGTCTTTTTACTACACCTTTTTACACTCTTTTATTCTCAGTTCAGGAGTTTGGAACTGTATAAATAAAATAAGCGTCTTGTTATATATTACAAGAGTGCTGTATTCCCTATCTTTTAAAGGATTCTCTATACCATGAGATCCTATTATGACTCTCCTCTAAAAGTCCAAATCTAATATTTGAATTATGGGTATGCACCAATAAAAGTTTATTAAGCCTTCATCTTTAAAAACACTCTGTGTGAAGATATATATCTAAAATTAAAGGGACAGTCTACACCAGAATTGTTATTGTTTAAAAAGATAGATAATCCCTTTATTACCCATTCCCTAGTTTTGAATAACCAACAAAGTTATATAAATATACTTTTTACCTCTGTGATTACCTTGCATCTAAGCCTCTGCAAACTGCCCCCTTATTTCAGTTCTTTTGACAGACATCAATTTTAGCCAATCAGAGCTGGCTCACTGGATCTCCACGTGCGTGAGCACAGTGTTATCTATATGTCAAACATGAACTAACACCCTCTAGTGGTGGAAAAACTGTTAAAATGTTTTGAGAGAAGAGGCGGCCTTCAAGGGCCTAGAAATTTGCATATGAACCTCCTAGGTTTAGCTTTCAACTAAGAATACCAAGAGAACAAAGCAAAATTGGTGATAAAAGTAGATTGGAAAATTGTTTAAAATTACATTCTCTATCTGAATCATGAAAGTTTATTTTGGACTAGACTGTCCCTTTAATTTTTGTAATTTTCTTCTATTATCGAATTTACTTCATTCTCTTGACATCCTTTGTTGAAAAGCATATCTAGATAGGCTCAGTAGCTGCTGATTGGTGGCTGCACATAGATGCCTCGTGTGATTGGCTCACCCATGTGCATTGCTATTTCTTCAACACAGGAAGACTAAAGAATGAAGCAAGTTAGGTAATAGAAGTAAATTGGAATGTTGTTTAAAATTATATTATCCATCTGAATCATGAAAGAAAAATGTTGAGTTTAATGTCCCTTTAACTTAATCAGTGTAAGACAGCTACTGGGTTTTAACGTGGTTAATGGAGGTGAGAGGTGGTCACCACACACCTGAACAGAAAATCAGAAGTGAAGGAACATTGCTTTGTAATAATTCCTCTTTATATTGCAAGAAAAGCTTTAAAGTTTTCAATGGTAGGATTTATAGATTTGGCATTTTAATAGCATTGAGTACAGCTGTAACGTTTCCTGTCAAATTAGAAAGTTGTATCACTTATCTAGGGCAACCACAGAAATTTTCTGGAAAAAGGATTAAATACCCCAAAATAATAGCTAGTGGCAACATGTGCAGCACTCCTATTGCACCCCCCAAGGCAACCATGTATTCTACCTATTGATTTAAAGATGAATTTAACAGATTCATGGTGCCCCTCTTTATGGTGAGAAGCTGCCAGTCAGGCAATATACTTGTAGCACTTCAAGCTCGGACTTTCTTAATTCCTAAATCAGATCAGTGGTATTTGGGCTATTGACAAGTTTCTAGCATCAAAATATTCAAGAATGAGAATGATTTTGTTTAGATATCAATAACCCTAACATTATATGAAATACTTTAATATATGTAGAACATAGGGCATGAAATCCTCTCATCAGATCAGGACTCGACAATCCGAGGTGCCACAGAGCTACTGGCTCCTTAAAATTAGACCCTGGCACCCGGGTTTAAAGTCCACAAGCAGGGCTTTTTTTGTGGGGGTACTCACCGGTACTGATGCCCTTACTTAGCTACAGATGTGGCCAACAGCCACACAATTTTTTTAGCTTGGTTTAGCTAAATACTGCAGCTGTGAAATACAAATCCAACTTTTATTATGTTAATGTATGTTTGTGTATGAAATACACACACTAGTTTGGGGTCACTTCGAAATTTCCTTGTTTTCAAAAGTAAAAAGTAAATGTTTTGTCTATTAAAATAACATCAAATGTATCAGTAATACTGTGTAGACATTAATGTTGTAAATTACTATTGTAGCTGGAAATGGCTGATTTCAAAGGGAGGGACAGTCAACACCAGAATTTTTGTTGTTTTAAAAGATAGATAATCTCTTAATTACCCATTCTTATGTTTTGCATAACCAACACACTAATAATAATATACTTTTTACCTCTGTGATTACCTTGTATCGAAGCCTCTGCAGACTGCCCCCTTATTTCAGTTATTTTGATAAACTTGCATTTTAGCCAATCAGTGATCACTCCACGGTAAATTCACGTGCATGAGCTCAATGTTATCTATATGAAACACATGAACTAATGCCCTCTAGTGGTGAAAAAAATGGCAAAATGCATTTAGATTAGAGGCGACTTTAAGGTCTAAGTAATTAGCATATGAACCTCCTAGGTTTAGCTTTTAGGTAAGAATACCAAGAGAACAAAGCAAAGCAAAATTAAAAGGTGTTTAAAATGACATGCCCTATCTGAATCTTGAAAGTTTTTTTGGACTTGACTGTCCCTTTATTAGAATATCTACATATGTGTACTGAGGTTAACAGCAAACATCTGTCCTGTGTTTCAATGGCACATTGTGTTTGCTAATTCAAATTTAAATTTTAAAAAGGCTAATTGATCATCAGAAAACCCTTTTGCACTTATGTTAGCAGAGCTCAAAACTGTTGTGCTGATTAAAGAAGCAATAAAACTGGCCCTCATTATACTAGTTGACTATCTGGAGCATCAGCAATTATAGGTAGGCTGACCATATTGCCGCTTTAAGAAGGAACACATATGAAAAATACATATGTCAGGGTTCTTATACAAATAATTTCTTTAAACAGCCCTGAAAACAGCCTTGACATATGTATTTTTCATATGTGTCCCTTTTTGAAGCAGCAATATGGTCAGCCTAATTATAGGTTCAATTACAGCCTCAAGATGGCCAGAAACAAAGAACTTTCTTCGGACATTTGTCAGCAGGGCCAGACTGGGAAATCAGACCGACCCTGGAAATTTGTATAGACCAGCCCAGCCCCGCCCCCTCCAGTCTAGCCAAATATGCCCCCTGGTTTTATCCCACATATAAAACCCAGCCCCCCACAGCAAAATAACCCATTAACTTATAAACCCCCTAACCAAACAACCCCCTAAGTTAAAACAAAATAGATTAACCTTTTCCCAAAAAAAAACTAACTACCTTAAAAAAACTAAAAAGTTACCTGTGAAAGTAAAAAAAAAAAACTAATCTTAGTTTTTTTTTTTTTTAAAATGATAACATTACTCAGTGGTGGCTCGTGGGCTATTCAAATTGGGGTTCACTTTTAGGTGTACTTTAAAATAACTGTGTTAACCAGCTAAATAAAGGAGCTCCTCTCAGCAGCTATCCCTCCAGTCCCACCATCCAACAACAAATAGTATACAAAAAGGCTTCCTTCCTGCACTGCAGCAGTTACATATAGCAGTCAGGGGTAAACGAAATAATAAATATAAAGTTAAATATAGGAGTCAGTGAGGATAAAATAAAAAGTAAAAATATGCAGGTTTACTGCCTATCTGCAGCAGTTAACTGCTTCTTTTTTAAAAAAAAATTTTTTTAATTGTTTGAAACACTCTGGACTCTCTGCAATCTGCTAAATTTAAAAACTAAAATACTTTTAACTAGTAATCTAGTATAACTATTAAAATGTAAAAAACTAACATTGCTATAAAAAAACTAACATTATCAAAAAAAAACAACCTTACTTTAAAAAAAACAACTATCATTACAAAAACAAAACAAAACCTAACATTATAAAAAATAACAAACAAATGACCAAAAATAAAAAAAAACTATTCTAATACCCCAAAAAAAAAAAAAATTATTATAAAATTAAACTACAAATACCCATTAAAAGGGCCTTTTGTAGGGCATTGCCCTAAAGTGATCAAGCTTATTTGTTGAAAACACCTAACATTAAAGGGATACTGAACCCAAATTGTTTCTTTCATGATTTAGATAGAGCATGAAATCTTAAGCAACTTTCTAATTTACTCATATTATCAAATGTTCTTCATTCTCTTGGTATCTTTATTTGAAATGCAAGAATGTAAGTTTAGATGTCGGCACATTTTTGGTGAACAACCTGGGTTGTTCTTGCTGATTGGTGGATACATTCATCCACCAATAAAAAGTGCTGTCCAGAGTACTGAACCAACAAAAATACTTAGAGGCCTTCTTTTTCAAATAAAGATAGCAAGAGAACAAAAAAAATTTAAAAAAAAGGTGTAAATTAGAAAGTTGCTTGCGTTTAGTGTCCCTTTAACTCCCCAGCCCCCCAAACAAATAAAAAAAACTATCTAAAAAAATAAAAAATCTCAAAAGTGCCCTGAAAAGGGCATTTGGCTGGGCATTGCCCTTAAAGGGCATTTAGTTATTTTGTTGCCCATATATATAAAAAAAACTAATGTTTAAAAAAAAAAAAAAAAACTACCACTAAATCCCAATATGATGAAGATGATGGTGGTGGCGCTCCATCTTCATCCCGGCTGCAGTCCATCTTCATCTTCCCAGTGGCGGAGGCAGTGGTCTTCATATTGCGAACTTGAACACGAAGTTCCTCTTCATACGGTCACCAGCCGCACATCGAATTCTGAATGTAAGCTACCACTTTTGTTATAGGGTTACACTTGCATCCCTATTAGCTGATTTGCATGTTCAAATTAAAATCAGCCAATAGAATGAAAGCTTTTTCTATTGGCTAATTTGAATTTGAACATGCAAATCAGACAGTAGGAATGCAAGGGTACCCCTATATAAAAGGGGTACCTTGCATTCAGTGCGCGGCTGGTGACCTCATGAAGAGGATGAAGATAAGAAAATGGAATGCCACCGGGATGAAGATGGCCGCCACCGCCATCATCTTCGATGAGTACCATCTTGGGGTTCAGTGGTAGGTTTTTGGGGGGTTTTTTCAGTTTTTTTTTTTTTAAGATTAAGATTTTTAAGGGCAATGCACAGCCAAATGCCCTTTTTTTAGGGCACTTTTTCGATTAGTTTTTTTAGATAGTTTTTTATTTCTTGGGGGGTTAATGTTAGAAGGTGTTTTTTTTTTTTTACTTCAACAAAAGAGCTTGATCACTTTTGGGCAATGCCCTACAAAAGGCCCTTTTAAGGGCTATTTGTAGTTTATTTTTAGAATAGTTTTTATTTTTATTTTGGGGTATTGGAATAGGCATAACTTTTATTTTTGATAATTTTTTATGTTTTAGTAATGTTATGCTTTGGGATTTTTTTGTAATGTTGGGAGGGGGGTTTGTAATGTTAGGAGTTTTTTTTAAAGTAATGTTTTTTTTTTGTTTTTTTAGGTAATGTTAGGTTTTTAATTTTAATAGTAATGTTAGTTTTTTTTTTATTTTAAAAGGTAAGATTAGTTTTTTTTATTTTAAAAGGTAAGATTAGATTTTTTTTTTTTACTTTTGGTAAACAACCTGGGTTGTTCTTGCTGATTGGTGGATAAATTCACCCACCAATAAAAAGTGCTGTCCAGAGTACTGAACCAACAAAAATGCTTAGAGGCCTTCTTTTTCAAATAAAGATAGCAAGAGAACGATTTTTTTAAAAAAAAAAAAGGAGTTTAGTGTCCCTTTAACTCCCCCCCCAAACAAATAAAAAAAACTATCTAAAAAAATAAAAAATCTCAAAAGTGCCCTGAAAAGGGCATTTGGCTGGGCATTGCCCTTAAAGGGCATTTAGTTATTTTGTTGCCCATATATATATATAAAAAAACTAATCTTTTAAAAAAAAACAAAGAAAAAAAAAAACAAAACAAACTACCACTAAATCCCAATATGGTACTCACCGAAGATGATGGTGGTGGCGCTCCATCTTCATCCCGGTGACAGTCCATCTTCATCTTCCCAGTGGCGGAGGCAGTGGTCTTCATATTGTGAACTTGAACACGAAGTTCCTCTTCATACGGTCACCAGTTGCACATTGAATTCTGAATATAAGCTACCACTTTTGTTATAGGGTTACACTTGCATCCCTATTAGCTGATTTGCATGTTCAAATTAAAATCAGCCAATAGAATGAAAGCTTTTTCTATTGGCTAATTTGAATTTGAACATGCAAATCAGACAGTAGGAATGCAAGGGTACCCCTATATAAAAGGGGTACCTTGCATTCAGTGCGTGGCTGGTGACCTCATGAAGAGGACCTCCGTGTTCAAGGTCACAAGATGAAGATCACTACCGCCGCCACCGGGATGAAGATAAGAAAATGGAATGCTGCCGGGATAAAGATGGGGCACTGAAGATAAGAAAATGGAATGCCACTGGGATGAAGATGGCCGCCACCGCCATCATCTTCGATGAGTACCATCTTGGGGTTCAGTGGTAGGTTTTTGGGGTTTTTTTTCAGGTTTTTTTTTTTTTTAAGATTAAGATTTTTAAGGGCAATGCCCAGCCAAATGCCCTTTTTTAGGGCACTTTTTCGATTAGCTTTTTTAGATAGGTTTTTATTTCTTGGGGGGGTTAATGTTAGAAGGTGTTTTTTTTTTACTTCAACAAAAGACCTTGATCACTTTTGGGCAATGCCCTACAAAAGGCCCTTTTAAGGGCTATTTGTAGTTTATTTTTAGAATAGTTTTTATTTTTATTTTGGGGTATTGGAATAGTCAATAATAATAATTTTTTATGTTTTAGTAATTTTATGCTTTGGGATTTTTTTGTAATGTTGGGAGGGGGGTTTGTAATGTTAGGAGTTTTTTTTTTAAAGTAATGTTTTGTTTTTTGTTTTTTTAGGTAATGTTAGGTTTTTAATTTTAATAGTAATGTTTGTTTTTTTATTTTAATAGTAATGTTAGTTTTTTTTATTTTAAAAGGTAAGATTAGTTGTTGTTTTTTTACTTTCACAGGTAAGTTTTTTTTTTTTTAAAGGTAGTAAGTACTTTTTTTGGTAAAGGTTAGTCTATTTTATGTTAACTTAGGGGGTGTTGGGTTTGGTGGGTTTAGATTTTAGTGGGTTATTTTTCGGTGGGGGGGCAGTTTAGGGGTTAAACAGGGTTGTGCAGACTTTGCGATGTGGTGGGCTGGTGTTTTTGGGGGAAATAGTGTAAAGAGGTAGTTTGCGATGTGGGGAGCTGACGGTTTATAGTAAAGTTTAGGGCAACTGTTTCATCCAGACAAACTCTTGAGTGGTAAATGCGATTGCATTTGAGCGATCGCATTTACTTTCAACTTATAATATGAGCTCATATTACCGCTTAACGCTACCCATAGAAAATATGGGGAGCGTAAAATACTACAAGTTCACGCAAACGAATTTGCAGTAATTTTAACAGCGTGCCATTTGTAATATGGATTTGAGCATAAAGAACACCACAGCAAAGGATCCTAAACAAACTCAGGAAATGGATGGATTGACCACAGCACATGGTTGGGGGTGGGGTTTGGGATATGTTAATGTCAATTAGTTGTGGGGGCGGGCATCACCTAGCAACACCCCTGAGATCAGATTCTGAAAAAATAAAACTTCTTAGTTTTCATAGCTAAATTACATGAAAAGGAGCTAAAATAATAATGAAAGTATATTGCAAAGTTGTTTCATTAAAGGGACACTGAACCCAATTTTTTCTTTCATGATTCAGATAGAGCATGTAATTGTATTCTAATTCTAATTTACTCCTGTTATCAATTTTTCTTCATTCTCTTGCTATCTTTATTTGAAAAAGAAGGCATCTCAGCTAAGGATCCAGCAAATTTTGGGTTCAGTACCATGGACAGCACTTGTTTAAAGGTGCTGTCCAATCAGCAAGGACAACCCAGGTTGTTCACCTAAAATGGGCCGGCATCTAAACTTACATTCTTGCTTTTCAAATAAACATACGAAGAAAATGAAGACAATTCTAACCCTAACACCCCCCTAACTTAAATATAATTTAAATAAAACGAAATAAAATTACTATAATTAAATAAATTAATCCTATTTAAAACTAAATACTTATCTATAAAATAAACCCTAATATAGCTACAATAAAACTAATAATTACATTGTAGCTATTTTAGGATTTATATTTATTTTACAGGCAACTTTGTATTTATTTTAACTAGGTACAATAGCTATTAAATAGTTAATAACTATTTAATAGCTACCTAGTTAAAATAATTACAAAATTACCTGTAAAATAAATCCTAACCTAAGTTACAAATACACCTAACACTACACTATCAATAAATTAATTAAATAAATTACCTACAATTATCTAAACTAAAATACAATTAAATAAACTAAACTATAGTACAAAAAAAAACCCCACAAAATTAAAAAAAAAAAAAATTACAAGCATTTGAATCTAATTACACGGCTCAAGGTAGGGTGATCTTCAATGGGGTAGTGTTAGATTTTTTTAAGGTGGGATCAGGTGGGTTTTAGAGTAGGGGTGTGTGGGTGGTGGGTTGTAATGTTGGGGGGGTCTTGTATTTTTTTTACAGGTAAAAGAGCTGATTACTTTGGGGCAATGCACCGCAAAAAGCCCTTATAAGGGATGGTAAAAGAGCTGATAACTTTTGTTATTTAGTTTAGGGTAGGGAATTTTATTATTTTGGGGGGCTTTTTTATTTTAATAGGGGGCTTAGATTAGGTGTAATTAGATTAAAATTCTTGTAATCTTTTTTTTATTTTTTGTAATTTAGTGTTTGATTCTTTTTGTACTATAGTTTAGTCGATTTAATTGTATTTTTGTTTAGATAATTGTAGGTAATTTATTTAATTAATTTATTGATAGTGTAGTGTTAGGTGTATTTGTAACTTAGGTTAAGATTTATTTTACAGGTAATTTTGTAATTATTTTAACTAGGTAGCTATTAAATAGTTATTAACTATTTAATAGCTATTGTACCTAGTTAAAATAAATACAAAGTTGCCTGTAAAATAAATATAAATCCTAAAATAGCTACAATGTAATTATTGTAGCTATATTAGGGTTTATTTTATAGGTAAGTATTTAGTTTTAAATAGGATTCATTTATTTAATTTTAGTAATTTTATTTCGTTTTATTTAAAATATATTTAAGTTAGGGGGTGTTAGGGTTAGGGTTAGACTTAGGTTTAGGGGTTAATAACTTTATTATAGTAGCGGCGACGTTGGGGCGGCAGATTATGGGTTAATAATTGTAGGTAGGCGGCAGCGATGTTAGGGAGGGCAGATTAGGGGTTAATAAAATTTATTACAGTGTTTGTGAGGCGGGAGTGCGGCGGTTTAGGGGTTAATACATTTATTATAGTGGCGGCAATGTCCGGTAGGCAGATTAGGGGTTAATAAGTGTAGGTAGGTGGCGGCAATGTTGGGGGGACAGATTAGGGGTTAATAAATATAATATAGGTGTTGGCGATGTTAGGAACAGCAGATTAGGGGTTCATAACTATAATGTAGGTGGCGGCGGTGTCCGGAGCGGCAGATTAGGGGTTAATAATATAATGTAGGTGTCAGCGATAGCGGGGGCGGCAGATTAGGGGTTAATAAGTGTAAGGTTAGGGGTGTTTAGTCTCGGGGTTCATGTTAGGGTGTTAGGTGTAGACTTAGAAAGTGTTTCCCCATAGGAAACAATGGGGCTGCGTTAGGAGCTGAACGCTGCTTTTTTGCAGATGTTAGTTTTTTTTTCAGCCAGCTCAGCCCCATTGTTTCCTATGGGGAAATCGTGCACAAGCACGTTTATCCAGCTTACGCTACCGTAGGCAACGCTGATATTGAGGGTGGAAGTGGAGCTAAATTTGGCTCAACGCTCACTTTTCTGATGCTAATGCAGCCATTCAGAAAACTCGTAATACCAGCGTTGTCTTAAGGGTGCGCTGGGAAAAAATGGAGCGTTAGCACCGGCCAGCCTTACCGACAAAACTCCAAATCTAGGCGATAGTTAACACATTGAGATTACTTTGGATTCAGTGTGCTATTAATATGAAAATAAAATATCATACATACTAACATATGCTAATATTTTTTTTTTTATTTCAAAACAGGAACCATCACTTATGAAGAGCTCATATCTGTTTTGCCATTTGGAGGAACATTTGACTTAATTGAAATAAAAGGTTCTACATTGAAAGAAGCATTTGAGCACAGTGTACACCGCTACGGGTCTGGTACTGGGGAATTCCTGCAAGTTAGTGGTATGTCTCATTTATATTAAATTCCAGTCTCATTTTGTGCTTAACTGTCACAATATCTTGAAATTCCCCAGGAATATAAAGGGGCATTAAACTCTGAAAAATGTGTCATGCGTGTAAAAGTGCTATATATAAATTTGTTAACATTTGTTTTTGATTGCTGAGTATTATCTAAGTTTAGCCAATATAACCAAAAATGAGATTAAAAATGTGAACTCATACCCCAGATAATCCCCACACAGATCTTTTCCTCTTCCTTTGTTTATTCTTGCCTTTCTAGACAGTGACTTTTTTGGGGGGTTTATTATCAAGGAATACAAACACCCTGTACTGTGAGGGAAAGCCTACCAAAACAAAATGGAGATTATAAACAGACATTTAAGTTAAAATGGTTTTTATTGAGTGCATATTTCAAAGAAATACATACAGTGTATAGGAGTACTCATGCAGGAGTTATATGAAGAAATATTTATCTTACTAGTATATATGTATACAGAGAGTCTTACACATTCCATTTCCAGAACAGTCTCTAAACTGTGCAACTGATAAGATTTTATATAATAAAAATAGAAAATATTACTAACAAAATAAAACTATTCACTACTTCTTTACAACATTTAAATTTCAGATAATCTTGATCCTTCGAATAATACAATTATTGAACAAAATCACACCTTTGTAACAAATATATCTCAATAACAGTTTTGACCTATGTTTGTTTAAATATTTTGCCCTTCCATTATCCAATAAAACCAAAGCTTATGTAATGTGCTCAGCGTATTCTGTAAAGGGGCAGCTGTCTCATACATTGCGTATGTTGTCTTGATCTTTGCTAGAATCTCTGCCAACTCCGGCACCCCTGTCTTTCAATATTTTGCATTGCTTGTTCTAACGAAAGCAAATATGATTCTGAAGAAAGTGTTTATATGTGTGTTATTGTGTTCGTTTAATAAAGCTTGTGCCACTGGATTTGCTCGCCTAGAAGTTTAGTCAACAGTTCGGAGACTTTATTCCAAATGGTCTGTACCTGGGGGCACTCCCTCCACATATGTTCCCTTTGTTTGGCATCCTCTGTAGCAGTGTTGGGATCCCCCTCTTACTGAGTGTGCTGTTTGTAACGGATTGAGATACCACCTGAACACAGATTTCATACTATTCTCCCTAAGGTCTGCAGTCAGTAGGCCTCTGTCTGAGTTATGAGTGAGTGTGTTCCACTCATCCATGGTTATATCCTTTCCTAAATCCTTTTCCCTCCGAGTCAGAACAAGAGGTTTTGAATTAATCTTATTGGAATGGATGTCTAAATACAGATGGGAAATAGCGTGTTTAGGTCTGCTCTGTAAACTACAGTATCTTTACAAGATAGTGGTAGTTCTACTGCAGTTGGGTCTGATATATTTATGTAAAGCTGTCATTATTTGTAATTGTAGATAGAGAAACCACTGGGGTGGCAATTGGTCTAATTTGTCTTGTAGTTAAGTATATGTAAGAAGGAGGCACTTAGAAATATGTTTTTTTACTATTATTAGGGATTAGGTATTTCACTGGTTTGACTATAGAGCTCAGTGGCATGAGTTTATCTATAGTTGTGGCTTCTGACCATAGTTGTCTGGAGGTTATCGCGATCTGTCACCTATATATATTGTCCTTCCCCCTTTTCGTTCTTCTCCCATAGAATATCTTCTCGCCTCTATTTTTGGCCAGAGTACATCACTCCCTTCTCTGCTCATAAGTGAGATTTGTGCCAATCTAGATGCAGTATAGTAGTCCCACAAATTTGGTACTCCAACCCCTCCTAGTTGTCTGTGTCGTGTGAGAGTTTGGTGGTGTATTCTGGCTTGTTCTCAGAAAGCTATGAATGGCTGACTGTATGGAATCTATGCCTTGTCTAACTAGCTTGATCGGCAATACTCTGAACAAGTACATAATCCTAGGGAGGAGATTCATTTTTATGGAGGATAATCGTCCATACCATGAGAATTTTAGTTTTTCCTCTTTTAAAAGGCCTTTGCGTATGTTTTTAAATATTGGGGCGTAGTTTGCTTGGTATAGTTGGTTAGATCCCGGGGTTAGTTTGACTCCTAAATATTTCATAAGTTTTTTAACCCATTTAAAATCAAAATTGGCCTCAATTAATTTGACAGTGTGATTTGGCATAGCTATAGGGAGTGCTTCACATTAATCCAAGTTTATCTTATACCCTGAAATTGCCAAAAATTGGTGAAGAACATCATAAACATTTGGTAGAGAGATTGAGGGTTTAGTGAAGGTTAGAAGTATGTCATCTGCGAACAAAGTGATTTTATGAGATATATCTCCTAATTCTAAACCTGAGATGGTCTTAGAGGAGCGTATGTTTGCTGCAAGCTGTTCAATGCAGATCGCAAACAGAAGAGGGGACAATGGGCATCCCTGTCTAGTCCCATTTAATATTTCTATGGTCTTGGATTGGTGTCCTATCACTCTGGCATGTGCTGTAGGGCAGGAGTAAAGGGTCTTTATTGCTGTGACAAATGGGCCTCTAAATCCCATTTTATTTAAAACGCAATGCATGTATGTCCAATCAACCCTGTCAAACGCCTTCTCTGCATCCAGCGATAGGAGCAGAGAAGGCATTTTCTTCTTGATAAGATATTTCAACACCGTAACCATCCTCTTTACATTATCTGGGGCTTCCCTGTCTTTAATAAATCCTACCTGGTCAGGGTGAATGATAGATGGCAATATGTGTTTTAGTCTACTGTCCAGAATTTTTGTCACTAGTTTAATATCCTAGTTAATAAGGGAAATTGGTATGTAGCTTGGTGCACTAAGCCAAATTTTTGCCATGTTTAGGAATTACCACTATTTTGTCCTGTAGTAGGTCTCTGGGAAGTGTATTCTCTTCAAGTATATGGTTGGCAAACTGGACTAAATGGGGGGTCAGGGTGGAGGCAAAGAGTTTGTAGTATTCGCCTGGAAGGCCATCCGGTCCCAGGGCCTTCCCAGGCTTGAGATCTTTAATTGCCTGATTGATTTCTAAATGTGTAACCCTGGTATTGAGTTTGTCTGTATCTGTTTTAAGTTTGCATCATTAAGGAATGTGTGTAGTAACACTTGCGTCTTATCATAATGTTGGACGTTTTTGCCAGCATACAATTCACTGTAGTATAAAGTAAAGGAGTCTACTATCTCCTGTGGGTGGGATGTTAATGTGCCATCTGGTTTCTGTATCATCGGAATAAAGACTGCCTTGTAGTTATCCCTATTTTTTTGGCAAGGAACTTATCAGGTTTGTTAGCATAGAGTAGATAGTTTGTTTTTAACCTATGTGTTAGCTTCACTGATTGGTCATTTAATATTGAGTTCAGTTGCCCTCTCTTCTGCTGTAACTTTCTTAATATGTTTGTAGCTTATAAACAGACATTTAAAAGGGAGTATGACAGAATATCAATCCTTTGGATATCCATGAATGTATGGGAGCTTTATTTCCATATTAAACTTTTCAAAGGCTCAAGAAGTATTTATTATTATTAATGTGATGTAAATCAATATAGTACAATCTTATAAGACAGAATGTCATATAGTATCCTATGTTAGATTTCCATTTAATTTGATGTATTAATCTGCTTTTAGTATGTGAAGTGAAGTATTGTCAACAAAAACTATTTCAACTAAAAGGGAGTATCACCTAATATGATGCTTTATTGAAAGATTTTTTTCTGTAGTCTTTCAATAAAGTATCATATTAGGTGATACTGAAAATGTTTTAAATGCAATAAGATGTTGTTTGCTTGCTGCAAGCATTTGCAATTGCCAGACTCCACCCACGACTTGATTATTTGGATGAGCCAACCAGTACTTGTTACTGGAGCAGACACATCTACCCATGGTTATTATTTTAGCAAGATCACCATTGTTTTGCAGTTCCTTATCAGATAGTCTCTCCTGCAGACAATTAGTGACATCTTTGTGGCAGAATTAGGCTTGTGATCTTCCAGTTGTCAGAATTAGAAAACTCTTAATTTTCAGGCTTAATTTCCCGTACATTTTAAATTCTACAGCTGATTTAACAATTCATTGTAAACACATTGAGCTAAATTACAAGTGGCATGCAAACTGGTGCGCACAAGCGATATTGTTTTTTGTGTACATCAGAAATAGAGCACATATTACAAATTGAAAGTAAACGCAATCGCGAGAGCACAATCACATTTTACGCTCGTCGAGTTAGCACAACATACATAAATTATGTTTTCTTTAATGTAATTGGCAAGAGTCCATGAGCTAGTGACGTATGGGATAGAAATACCCAAGATGTGGAACTCCACACAAGAGTCATTAGAGAGGGAGGGATAAAATAATAACAGCCATTTTCCGCTGAGAAAATTAAATCCTCAACCAAAAAAATAAGTTTTTCTCATAAATGAAAGGAAAAACTTAAAACATAAGTAGAGGAATCAAACAGAAACAGCAGCCTGAAGGACTTTTCTACCAAAAACTGCTTCCGAAGAAGCAACTACATCAAAATGGTAGAATTTAGTAAATGTATGCAGAGAAGACCAAGTTGCTGCTTTGCAAATCTGATCAACTGAAGCTTCATTCTTAAAAGCCCATGACGTGGAGACTGATCTAGTAGAATGAGCTCTGAGGCGGGGCCTGAACCGACTCCAAATAAGCCTGACGAATTAAAAGCTTTAACCAAGATGCCAAGCAGGGCCGGCATTTGGGCAAGGCGGGCAAGGTGACTGCCTCGGGCCCCGTGGGGCCCCGCTGCAAAGCTGAATAAAAATATATGGGTTTTTTTAATTTAAACATTTTTTTAAAATATTTTTTTTTTTTCGCGCCTTTTTTTTTTGGCTGCGCAATTTTTTTTTCAGGCAGGGGGAGGGAGGCCACGCCAGACTCAGCAGCACACGGCATAGCCAGCCAGGTGACAGAATCACTGAATGATTGGAGGATATAAATTTTTATCTCCAATCATTCGGTGTTGTCCCTGAGAGGAGGAGGCGGAGCACAGCACCAGAGGCAGGCAGCAGAGTGAGCAGCAGTCGCAGACCGTCATAGCCAAGTGAGGAGCCCTGCTTTGGCCCAGGCCCCCAGAAAGTCAGACACAGTGAGTGCGACTAGTGCCACATTTTAATTATTCAAAGGCATCTGGCAGGTGGGCTTGGGCCCTGGGCATAATTTTATTGCATGGAGCTGGGGTATAATTTTATTACAGGGGGACTGAGCTTCATTTTATTGCAGGGGGGCTTCATTTTATTGGGGATGGGTCATCATTTTATTGCAGTGGGGACTGGGCATCATTTTATTGCTGGGGGCATCATTGCAGTGGGGCTGGGGGAATCATTTATTGCAGTGGGGCTGGGGGCATCATTTTATTGCAGGGGGCTTCATTTTATTGCTGGGGGCATCATTTTATTGCAGCGGGGCTGGGGGCTTCATTTTATTGCTGGGTGCATCATTTATTGCAGGGGTGCTGGGGGCATCATATTTTTGTTGGGGGCATCATTTTACTGCAGGGACTGGGGGCATCATTTTATTGCAGGGAAGCTGGGGCATAATTTTATTGCTGGGGCGTCATTTTTTTGCAGGGGGGCTGGGGGCATCATTTTTTTGCAGGGGGCGTCATTTTATTGCAGGGGGACTGGGCATTATTTTGTTGCAGGGGGTTTCATTTAATTGCTGAAGGCATCATTTATTGCGTTGGGGACAGGGCATTATTTTATTGCAGGGGGACTGGGCATCATTTTATTGCTGGGGGCATCATTGCAGTGGGGCTGGGGGAATCACTTATTGCAGGGGGCTGGGGCATCATTTTATTGCAGGGGCATAATTTTTGTGCAGGGGGCTGGGGCATAATTTTATTGCAGGGGGACTGTGCTTCGTTTTATTGCAGGGGGGCTTCATTTTATTGCAGGGGGATTCATTTTATTTCTGGGGGGCTGAGGACATATTTTTGTTGGGGGCATCATTTTATTGCAGGGGGACATCATTTTATAGCAGGGGAGATGGGGCATCATTTTATTGCTGGGGGCATCATTTTTTTGCAGGGGGCTGGGGGATATTTTTATTGCAGGGGGACTGGGCTTCATTTTATTGCAGGGGGCTTCATTTTATTGCTGGGGGCATCATTTTATTGCAGTGGGGATGGGGCATCATTTTATTGCAGGGGGACTGGGCATCATTTTATTGCAGGGGGCTGGGGGTTTAATTTTATTGCTGGGGGTATCATTGCAGTGGGGCTGGGGGAATCATTTATTGCTGGGGGAATCATTTATTGCTGGGGGCATCATACTTTTGTTGGGGGCATCATTTTATTGCAGGGGAGATGGGGCATCATTTTATTGCAGGGGCATCCTTTTTGTGCTGGGGCTTCATTGTATTACTGGGGGCACCATTTATTTTATTTATTTATTGCGTGTGTGGGCTGTGTGTGTGTGGGCTGTGTGTGTATGGGCTATGTGTGTGTGTGGGGGGGCTGTGTGTGTGTGGGGGGGCTGTGTGTGTGTGTGTGTGTGTATGGGCTGTGTGTGTGTGTGTATGGGCTGTGTGTGTGTGTATGGGCTGTGTGTGTGTATGGGCTGGGTGTATAGGCTGTGTGTGTGTGGGCTGTGTGTGGGGGGGGGGCTGTGTGTGTGTGGGGGGGTGGGCTGTGTGTGTGGGGGGCTGTGTGTGGGCTGTGTGTGTGTGTGGACTGTGTGTGTGTGTGTGTTGTGTGTGTGGGGGGGGGCTGTGTGTGTGTGGGCTGTGTGTGTGTGTGTGTGTGTGTGGGCTGTGTGTGTGTGTGTGTGTGTGTGCTGTGTGTGTGTGTGTGTGGGCTGTGTGTGTGTGTATGTGTGTGTGTGTGTGTGTGTGTGTGTGGGGTGTGTGTGTGTAAACTGTGTACACCTGTGTTCCTGTGTATGTGTCTGAGTGTGTGGATGTATGTGTATATAAATATCTCTCTGTGTATTATATCTGTGTGTTTGTGTGGTACAGTGCACTGCCCCATTTCTTTTAAGTATTTTTTGTTCTGGGTAGAGACCCTGGGCTGTCAATATGCCTAGGAACCTGCACTTGCTAGGGCCGGCCCTGGTGTCTCTAATGTTCTTGTTATCATAATAAAACACATAAAAATTGTCAGCATAATTCTTTATTATATAAATAAACAGTTGTTCCAATAGTACAAATGGTATATTGCAATATATACAATGTTATAGTGCTCCACATTAGTGGATTTATGTTTTTTTTATATATATATAAAATGTTGTGCATTACCTTAAATGATTTTTTTTTTCAGTATTAAAGCTGTGGGGCGGGGTTGGGGGCAGAGATTGGGCTGGGTTGGGGCGGTGATTGGATGGGGTTGGGGGCAAAGATTGGGCTGGGTTGGGGCGGTGATTGGGTGGGGTTGGGGCGGCGATTGGGTGGGGTTGGGGCGGAGAGAAAGGGGGCCCCATTTTGTCATCCTGCCTTGGGCCCCGCAATGGCTAGGGCCGGTTTTGATGCCAAGGAAATGGCAGAAGTCTTCTGACCTTTCCTTGAACAAGAAAAGATAACAAATAGACTAGAAGTCTTCCTGAAATATTTAGTAGCTTCAACATAATATTTCAAAGCTCTTACCACATCCAAAGAATGCAAGGATTTCTCCAAAGAATTCTTAGGATTAGGACACAAAGAAGGGACAGCAATTTCTCTATTAATGTTGTTAGAATTCATCAACCTTAGGTAAGAATATAAATGAAGTCCGCAAAACTGCCTTATCCTGATGGAAAATCAGAAAAGGAGATTCACAAGAAAGATTAGATAATTCAGAAACTCTTCTAGCAGAAGAGATGGCCAAAAGGAACAACACTTTCCAAGAAAGTAGTTTAATGTCCAAAGAATGCATAGGCTCAAAAGGAGGAGCCTGTAAGGCCTTTAAAACCAAATTAAGACTCCAAGGAGGAGATATTGATTTAATAACAGGCTTGATATGGACCAAAGCTTGTACAAAACAGTGAATATCAGGAAGCTTATCAATCTTTCCATGAAATAAAACAGAAAGAGCAGAGATTTGTCCCTTTAAGGAACTTGCATACAAACCTTTATCCAAACCATCTTGAAGAAACTGTAAAATTATAGGAATTCTAAAAGAATGCCAGGAGATTTTATGAGAAGAACACCATGAAATATAAGTCTTCAAAACTCGATAATAAATCTTTATAGAAACAGATTTACGAGTGTGTAACATAATATTAATCACTGAGTCAGAGAAAGCTCTAAAGCACTAGGCGTTTAATTTCCATACCTTCAAATTTAATGATTTGAGATCCTGATGGAAAAACGGACCTTGAGACAGAAGGTCTAGCCTTAATGGAAGTGGCCAAGGTTGGCAGCTGGACATCCGAACAAGATCCGCATACCAAAACCTGTGAGGCCATGCTGCAGCTACCAGCAACACAAATGATTGTTCCATGATAATTTTGGAATTCACTTTTGGAAGAAGAACTACAGGCGGAAAGATATAAGCAGGTTGGTAACACCAAGGAACTGCTAACGCATCCACTGCTTCCGCCTTAGGATCCCTGGACCTGGACAGGTACCTTGGAAGTTTCTTGTTTAGATGGGAAGCCATCAGATCTATTTCTGGAAGACCCCACATCTGAACAATCTGAGAAAACACATCTGGATGGAGCGACCACTCCCCCGGATGTAAAGTCTGACGGCTGAGATAATCCGCTTTCCAATTGTCTATACCTGGGATATGAACCACAGAAATTAGACAGGAGCTGGATTCCACCCAAGCAAGTATCCAAGATACTTCTTTCATGGCTTGGGGACTGCAAGCTCCACCCTGATGATTGACATATACCACAGTTGTTATATTGTCTGTCTGAAAACAAATGAACGGTTCTCTCTTCAACAGAGGCCACACCTGAAGAGCCCTGAAGATAGCACAGAGTTCTAAAGTATTGATTGGTAACCTTGCCTCTTGAGGTTTCCAAACCCCTTGTGCTGTCAGAGATCCCCAGACAGCTCCCCAACCTGAAAGACTTGCACCTGTTGTGATCACAGTCCAGGTTGGACGAACAAAAGAGGCCCCTTGAACTATACAATGGTGATCTAACCACCAAGTCAGAGAGAGTCGAACATTGGGATTTAAGGATATTAATTGTGATATCTTTGTATAATCCCTGCACCATTGGTTCAGCATAAAAAGCTGGAGAGGTCTCATATGAAAATTAGCAAAGGGGATCGCGTCTGATGCTGCAGTCATGAGACCTAAAACTTCCATGCACATAGCCACTGAAGGGAATGACTGAGACTGAAGGTTCCGACAAGCTGAAACCAATTTTAATCGTCTCTTGTCTGTTAGACACAGAGACATGGACACTGAATATATCTGGAAACCTAAAAAGGTGACCCTTGTCTGAGGAATCAAATAAATTTTTGATAAATTGATCCACCAACCATGTCTTTGAAGAAACAACACTAGTTGATTTGTATGAGATTTTGCAGAATGTAAAGACTGAGCTAGTACCAATATATTGTCCAAATAAGGAAATACCGCACTATCCCGCTCTCTGATTACAGAGAGTAGGGCACCGAGAACCTTCAAAAAGATTCTTGGAGCTGTCGCTAGGCCATATTTAAGAGCGACAAATTGGTAATGCTTGTCTAGAAATGAGAATTTCAGAAACTGATAATGGTCTGGATGAATCGGAATATGAAGATAAGCATCCTGTAAGTCTATTGTGGACATATAATGCCCTTGCTGAACAAAAGGCAGAATAGTCCTTATAGTCACCATTTTGAAAGTTGGCACTCTTACATAATGATTCAAAATTTTCAGATCCAGAACTGGCCTGAAAGAATTTTCTTTCTTTGGGACAATGAATAGATTTGAATAAAACCCCAGACCCTGTTCCTAAAACGGAACTGCTATGATTACACCTGAAAGCTCCAGGTCTGAAACACACTTCAGAAAAGCTTGAGCCTTTACTGGATTTACTGGGATGCGTGAGAGAATAAACCTTCTCACAGGAGGTCTTACTCTGAATCCTATTCGGTACCCTTGAGAGACAATACTCTGAATCCAATGATTTTGGACAGAATCTGCCCAAATGTTTTGGAAGAATCTTAATCTGCCCTCTACCAGCTGAGCTGGAATGAGGGCTTTGGTTTCTTAAATGGTTTGGATTTACTCCAACTTGAAGAAGGTTTCCAATTGGAACCAGATTCTTTGGGGCAAGGATTAGGTTTCTGTTCCTTATTTTGTCAAAAGGAACGAAAGCGGTTAGAAGCTTTAGATTTACCCTTAGGTCTTTTATCCTGAGGCAAAACAACTCCCTTCCCCCCAGTGACAGTTGAAATAATCTAATCCAACTGAGAACCAAATAACATATTACCTTGGAAAGAAAGAGATAGTAATCTAGACTTAGATACCATGTCAGCATTCCAATATCTAAGCCCCAAAGCTCTTCTAGCTAAAATAGCTAAAGACATAGATTTAACATCAATTTTGATGATATAATAAATGGCATCACAAATAAAATGATTAGCATGTTGAAGCAAGTGAACAATGCTAGACAAATCAGGATCCATTTCCTGTTGTGCTAAACTTTCCAGCCAAAAAGTTGATGCAGCTGCAACATCATCCATAGAAATGGCAGGCCTGAGGAGATGGCCAGAATATAAATAAGCTTTCCTTAGATAAGATTCAAGTTTCCTATCTAAAGGGTCTTTAAAAGAAGTTCTATCCTCCATAAGAATAGTAGTACGTTTAGCAAGAGTAGAAATGGCCCCATCAACTTTGGGGATCTTTTCCCAAAACTCCAATCTAACTGCTGGCAAAGGATACAATTTTTTAAACCTTGAAGAAGGAATAAAAGAAGTACTAGGCCTATTCCATTCCTTAGAAATCATATCAGAAATAGCACCAGGAACTGGAAAAACCTCTGGAGTAACCACAGGAGGTTTATAAACAGAATTTAAATGTTTACTAGTTTTAATATCAAGAGGATTGGTTTCCTCAATATCCAATGTAATCAACACTTCTTTTAACAAGGAACAAATATGCTCCATTTTAAGTAGATTTGTCAGTGTCAATATCTGAGGAAGGATCTTCTAAATCAGACAGGTCATTAGAAATTTCATCAACTTTATGAGAAGTTTTAAAAGACCTTTTACGTTTATTAGAAGGCGGGATGGCAGACAAAGCCTTCTGAATCGCATCAGCAATAAAATCTTTTATATTCACAGGTATATTTTGTACATTAGATCACAGGCATATTACTATTACTGATGGACACATTCTCTGCATGTAAAAGCTTATCATGACAACTATTACATACCACAGCTGGAGATATAGGCCTAGATTTAGAGTTCGGTGGTAGCCGTCAAAACCAGCGTTAGAGGCTCCTAACGCTGGTTTTGGCCGCCCGCTGGTATTTGGAGTCAGTGATTAAAGGGTCTAACGCTCACTTTTCAGCCGCGACTTTTCCATACCGCAGATCCCCCTACGCCATTTGCGTATCCTATCTTTTCAATGGGATCTTTCTAACGCCGGTATTTAGAGTCGTTTCTGCAGTGAGCGTTAGAGCTCTAACGACAAGATTCCAGCCGCCTGAAAATAGCAGGAGTTAAGAGCTTTCTGGCTAACGCCGGTTTATAAAGCTCTTAACTACTGTACCCTAAAGTACACTAACACCCATAAACTACCTATGTACCCCTAAACCGAGCTCCCCCCACATCGCCGCCACTCGATTAAAAATTTTAACCCCTAATCTTCCGACCGCCACCTACGTTATACTTATGTACCCCTAATCTGCTGCCCCTAACCCCGCCGACCCCTATATTACATTTATTAACCCCTAATCTGCCCCCCACAACATCGCCGCCAGCTACTTAAAATAATTAACCCCTAATCTTCCGACCGCAAAGCGCCGCCACCTACGTTATCCTTATGTACCCCTAATCTGCTGCCCCTAACACCGCCGACCCCTATATTATATTTATTAACCCCTAATCTGCCCCCCACAACGTCGCCGACACCTGCCTACACTTATTAACCCCTAATCTGCCGAGCGGACCGCACCGCTACTATAATAAAGTTATTAACCCCTAACCCGCCTCACTAACCCTATCATAAATAGTATTAACCCCTAATCTGCCCTCCCTAACATCGCCGACACCTACCTTCAATTATTAACCCCTAATCTTCCGATCGGAGCTCACCGCTATTCTAATAAATGTATTAACCCCTAAAGCTAAGTCTAACCCTAACACTAACACCCCCCTAACTTAAATATAATTTACATATAACGAAATAAATTAACTCTTATTAAATAAATGATTCCTATTTAAAGCTAAATACTTACCTGTAAAATAAACCCTAATATAGCTACAATATAAATTATAATTATATTTTAGCTATTTTAGGATTAATATTTATTTTACAGGCAACTTGGTATTTATTTTAACTAGGTACAATAGCTATTAAATAGTTAAGAACTATTTAATAGTTACCTAGTTAAAATAATTACAAAATTACCTGTAAAATAAATCCTAACCTAAGATATAATTAAACCTAACACTACCCTATCAATAAAATAATTAAATAAACTACCTACAATTACCTACAATTAACCTAACACTACACTATCAATAAATTAAATAAACACAATTGCTACAAATAAATACAATTAAATAAACTAGCTAAAGTACAAAAAATAAAAAAGAACTAAGTTACAGAAAATAAAAAAATATTTACAAACATAAGAAAAATATTACAACAATTTTAAACTAATTACACCTACTCTAAGCCCCCTAATAAAATAACAAAGCCCCCCAAAATAAAAAATTCCCTACCCTATTCTAAATTAAATAAGTTACAAGCTCTTTTACCTTACCAGCCCTGAACAGGGCCCTTTGCGGGGCATGCCCCAAGAAGTTCAGCTCTTTTGCCTGTAAAAGAAAACATACAATACCCCCCCCCCAACATTACAACCCACCACCCACATACCCCTAATCTAACCCAAACCCCCCTTAAATAAACCTAACACTAATCCCCTGAAGATCTTCCTACCTTGTCTTCACCATACCAGGTTCACCGATCCGTCCTGGCTCCAAGATCTTCATCCAACCCAAGCGGGGGTTGGCGATCCATAATCCGGTGCTGAAGAGGTCCAGAAGAGGCTCCAAAGTCTTCATCCTATCCGGCAAGAAGAGGACATCCGGACCGGCAAACATCTTCTCCAAGCCGCATCTTCTATCTTCTTCCATCCGGTGCGGAGCGGGTCCATCTTGAAGCAGGCGACGCGGATCCATCCTCTTCTTCCGATGTCTCCCGACGAATGACGGTTCCTTTAAGGGACGTCATCCAAGATGGCGTCCCTCGAATTCCGATTGGCTGATAGGATTCTATCAGCCAATCGGAATTAAGGTAGGAATTTTCTGATTGGCTGATGGAATCAGCCAATCAGAATCTAGTTCAATCCGATTGGCCGATCCAATCAGCCAATCAGATTGAGCTCGCATTCTATTGGCTGATCGGAACAGCCAATAGAATGCGAGCTCAATCTGATTGGCTGATTGGATCAGCCAATCGGATTGAACTTGATTCTGATTGGCTGATTCCATCAGCCAATCAGAAAATTCCTACCTTAATTCCGATTGGCTGATAGAATCCTATCAGCCAATCGGAATTCGAGGGACGCCATCTTGGATGACGTCCCTTAAAGGAACCGTCATTCGTCGGGAGACATCGGAAGAAGAGGATGGATCCGCGTCGCCTGCTTCAAGATGGACCCGCTCCGCACCGGATGGAAGAAGATAGAAGATGCGGCTTGGAGAAGATGTTTGCCGGTCCGGATGTCCTCTTCTTGCCGGATAGGATGAAGACTTTGGAGCCTCTTCTGGACCTCTTCAGCACCGGATTATGGATCGCCAACCCCCGCTTGGGTTGGATGAAGATCTTGGAGCCAGGACGGATCGGTGAACCTGGTATGGTGAAGACAAGGTAGGAAGATCTTCAGGGGATTAGTGTTAGGTTTATTTAAGGGGGGTTTGGGTTAGATTAGGGGTATGTGGGTGGTGGGTTGTAATGTTGGGGGGGGGGTATTGTATGTTTTCTTTTACAGGCAAAAGAGCTGAACTTCTTGGGGCATGCCCCGCAAAGGGCCCTGTTCAGGGCTGGTAAGGTAAAAGAGCTTGTAACTTTTTTAATTTAGAATAGGGTAGGGAATTTTTTATTTTGGGGGGCTTTGTTATTTTATTAGGGGGCTTAGAGTAGGTGTAATTAGTTTAAAATTGTTGTAATATTTTTCTTATGTTTGTAAATATTTTTTTATTTTCTGTAACTTAGTTCTTTTTTATTTTTTGTACTTTAGCTAGTTTATTTAATTGTATTTATTTGTAGCAATTGTGTTTATTTAATTTATTGATAGTGTAGTGTTAGGTTAATTGTAGGTAATTGTAGGTAGTTTATTTAATTATTTTATTGATAGGGTAGTGTTAGGTTTAATTATATCTTAGGTTAGGATTTATTTTACAGGTAATTTTGTAATTATTTTAACTAGGTAACTATTAAATAGTTCTTAACTATTTAATAGCTATTGTACCTAGTTAAAATAAATACCAAGTTGCCTGTAAAATAAATATTAATCCTAAAATAGCTAAAATATAATTATAATTTATATTGTAGCTATATTAGGGTTTATTTTACAGGTAAGTATTTAGCTTTAAATAGGAATCATTTATTTAATAAGAGTTAATTTATTTCGTTATATGTAAATTATATTTAAGTTAGGGGGGTGTTAGTGTTAGGGTTAGACTTAGCTTTAGGGGTTAATACATTTATTAGAATAGCGGTGAGCTCCGATCGGAAGATTAGGGGTTAATAATTGAAGGTAGGTGTCGGCGATGTTAGGGAGGGCAGATTAGGGGTTAATACTATTTATGATAGGGTTAGTGAGACGGATTAGGGGTTAATAACTTTATTATAGTAGCGCTCAGGTCCGCTCGGCAGATTAGGGGTTAATAAGTGTAGGCAGGTGTCGGCGACGTTGTGGGGGGCAGATTAGGGGTTAATAAATATAACATAGGGGTCGGCGATGTTAGGGCAGCAGATTAGGGGTACATAGGGATAACGTAGGTTGCGGCGGTTTACGGAGCGGAAGATTAGGGGTTAAAACTGTAATGCAGGGGTCAGCGATAGCGGGGGCGGTAGATTAGGGGTTAATAAGTGTAAGGTTAGGGGTGTTTAGACTCGGGGTACATGTTAGGGTGTTAGGTGCAGACGTAGGAAGTGTTTCCCCATAGGAAACAATGGGGCTGCGTTAGGAGCTGAACGCTGCTTTTTTGCAGGTGTTAGGTTTTTTTTCAGCTCAAACAGTCCCATTGTTTCCTATGGGAGAATCGTGCACGAGCACGTTTTTGATGCCGGCCGCGTCCATAAGCAACTCTGGTATCGAGAGTTGCATTTGCGGTAAAAATGCCCTACGCTCCTTTTTTGGAGCCTAACGCAGCATTTGTTTTAACTCTCGATACCAGAGTTAAATTTATGGTGCGGCCAGAAAAAAGCCCGCGGAGCGTTAACAGCCCTTTTACCGCCAAACTCCAAATCTAGGCCATAATCTCCACACATTTACAACAAATGCACTTAGTTTTGGTAGAACTGTTATCAGGCAGCAGGGTTCCAACAGTGGTTTCTGAGACAGGATCAGATTGAGACATCTTGCAAATGTAAAAGAAAAAACAACATATAAAGCAAAATGATCAATTTCCTTATATGGCAGTTTCAGGAATGGGAAAAAAATGCAAACAGCATAGCCCTCTAACATAGAAAAAGGCAAGAGGCACGTAGGAATGGGGTTTTAAATAATGAAATTATTTGGCGCCAAGTATGACGCACAACGTAACTGGATTTTTTTTTTGGCGCTAACAACATCCGGAAATGACACACTCGCGTCCTTGACAACGCAACCTTGAGCAAGGAACTCTGCATCAACTAAGACACTGGAAATGACAAATTTGTGTCATCGGACGTAACTTCGGGTCAAAAACATTTTCACGCCAAGAATGACACAATAAACTTTGGCATTTTGCGCCCCCGCAAGCCTAATTTTGCCAGCAAAATTTAAAGAGAAAACAGTCAATAGAAAAAAGACTATACCCCAGGTAAGAAAAATTATTTTCCTAAATATGCTTTTTCCCAAATATGAAACTGACAGTCTGCAAAAGGAAATATACATAAACCTGACTCATGGCAAATATAAGTACAATACATATA
Organism: Bombina bombina; assembly: GCF_027579735.1. Classification (NCBI taxonomy): domain Eukaryota; kingdom Metazoa; phylum Chordata; class Amphibia; order Anura; family Bombinatoridae; genus Bombina; species Bombina bombina. The sequence goes on from NC_069502.1 coordinate 554,188,721, forward strand.
TTTAGAACTTTATATTAATACATAAAGTGCCAAACCATAGCTGAGAGTGTCTTAAGTAATGAAAACATACTTACCAAAAGACACCCATCCACATATAGCAGATAGCCAAACCAGTACGGAAACAGTTATCAGTAGAGGTAATGGAATACTAGAGTATATGGTCGATCTGAATAAGGGAGGTAGGAGATTAATCTCTATGACCGATAACAGAGAACCTATGAAATAGATCTCCCGTGAGGAAAACCATTGCATTCAATAGGTGATACTCCCTTCACATCCCTCTGACATCGCTGTACTCTGAGAGGAATTGGGCTTCAAAATGCTGAGAAGCGCATATCAACGTAGAATCTAAGCACAAACTTACTTCACCACCTCCATAGGAGGCAAAGTTTGTAAAAACTGAGTTGTGGATGTGGTGAGGGGTGTATTTGTAGGCATTTTGAGGTTTGGGAAACTTTGCCCCTCCTAGTAGGATTTTATATCCCATACGTCACTAGCTCATGGACTCTTGCCAATTACATGAAAGAAAAAGTTATACATACATATACATGTCTAAATATGTGTATGTATGTGTACATATATATAGTACTGTGCAAAGGTCTTAGGCCACCATTAGATTTATTGTTATAGCAAAGTTTTAATGACCATCCTTATTTATTTGTCAGTCTCTTTATTAAGATACAAACAGAAATACAGGAAATATGTACACAAAAAAATATGAAACACAAAAAAATGTGCAGTCTTTTATATTTACAATTTTTGAGTCACCAGATCCTACTGAGCATGTGCAAGAATTCACAGACTATACGTATATGCATTTGTGATTGGCTGATTGCTATCACATGGTACAAGGGGAGTGGAAATAGACATAACTTTGAAATTTGTTATATAAAAATCTACTACTCATTTGAAGTTCAGACTAAGTGCTATTGCATTGTCTTGTTATCTTGCATTTGTTGATTATGCAAATCTAATGTGTTGACTGGTCCTTTAAGTGTGACCTCCCTTGGCACTAAGCACATCTTAAACTCTTTTAGGGAGACTGTACTAAAGTTTTCTGAAGTAATCTTCTGGTATATTATACCAGGCTTCTTTCAGCACTTCCCAGAGTTCTTCTTTAGATTTAAAAATTCCGGAGTAGACTGTACCCTTAATGCACTCCAGCAGGTAATATGGATTATTGGGAACAAATTAAAGAAGAGACAAAAATTTGGTTACACTGTTCCGTTAATATAAACGTGAAAAGACAGTCCATGTCATACTTTTTAAACATTAGACCTTGTACTTAACTAACACAAGATTATCAGAATGTTCATTTATGAATGGAATTATGCAACATTAAATTAATTGCATGAACTGATGTTACTAAAAACCGGCATTCAGACACATTAGACGGGCTTAATCAATAATGAATCAATTGGTCTAAGAATAGGTTGTTACTAATAAGTTTTAATATGTTTATCCAATTTGTGTAGAAAACCAGAATTTCCTGTTATGTATATGTAAACTGGGTTGGCCAATTAATTCAAAGAAATGGAAGCCAAAATTGAATACAAAGTTTTCCCAAAGTCTAAAATGTTGAAATAGGGCCCAGAGATTTAAATTCAAGAGAAAAAAATATGGATCTGCTCTAGGGCTGTGTAGCCACTCTTCCAAGCAAACTCCCTGCTAGATTGCTTAAATTAGGAATAAACGTCTATATAAAATAGTAAATGAAGAGGGCGCTTTAAACAATCTTACAAAGACAAAGATTTATTCTAATAGGTGAACTCTAAACATCCAAGAAAATAGAGATACCAAATTTCTTTTGGTTAGAACAGAATCGAATGAAACAAATAAAACCTAGACCACATGATAAATAGATAGCCTAGTAATAATAGAATAAAACAATGATTATAGCAATATATGCATATACAGACGTCTCCCTAATTTAAAAGGTTGCAACTGATAACAAAGCCTAAAAACAATTATGTACATATTCACTGAGTCTCCAGCATTAATGTTTAAAACCACCTTAGTAGACAGCTGTGTGCACAATCACTTTCGAAAAACTTCAGCTCCACTCTTATAAAGGTGCCCCCTGCAATATGACAAAAAGAGCCGATCACAGTACCTTTGCGCTTCACCTCTGTACACTTACACTGTAATCCACCGGTCTTAGCCTCGGGGTGTCAGAGGACAAACATGCCCTTTAAATGTTATTTAATCCTATGTTTTAGGGATCATGTCATCTCACCCAAATGCTGCTTTTTACACAAGCATTCAATCAGATAGACCACGCCCTCATCTGAACACCTAATGGTATCCCTTATCTTAAATTCTTCTCCTGTCTGAGCTGATAAAAAATTACTTGTTTTATCTCTATGCTGACACGTCTTGCAAGTGTAGCAAGGGAAAAAGCCACAAGTTTATTCCCATAGAGATCTTTGTTAAAAGGTTTTTTCTTTTCATACTTAAATTCACTTGGTTCAAGGATATCCCTTAAATTCTTGGCCTTCCTATAAATAATTTATGGGTAAGGGGTTTCCTTATCCCATATTAAAGGATCTCCTTGCACCAAGTGCCAAAGTTTCTTGAGGATTTTATTTATCCATTTGAAATCACTATTGTAGGTGTTAATAAAAGGAGTGTTTATACTGGACTCATCAACCCTACCTTGTCTCACTTTGGGGCTCTATGAGGCTCTTCCTATCCATAAGGGATTAAATGCCATACACTCCTCTGTGGGAAACCTAAATAATAACTTAACTATTTACATAATAACATTTAATATAAACCTTAACCTTATTTCTAACGTAGAAATACAACAAAAACACAACAACTTCTTGGTTATAAAACCTGCAGTTCATGTCTATTGTGGTAACACAAGGAACCCAATGAAAAGCACAAATAACATGGACCAGGGGGCGGCAATCAGGTACTAGCTAATGTGTAGTAACCCATGCTAACAAGATGGGCAGTACCAGGGATGCAGGAGAGAAAGCAGAGCGTAGCTCAATAATAGAATGGCTTAGGGAGTTCTCGTCTATGGATCACACAGACAGGGGACCCCCCCAGACGCATGTCTGAGGACTTCACCCCTGTCCCCTGACACTGTCCAACCGCCAGCCCAGGGTGCAACCCCACCACTCCAGACTATTATTACCAGGGTCAATAAGGTGCAAAACACACTGAACACCTAGGCTGAAACATATAACGTCCTTGGACTTGTAGAAATAGGCCTCATCATGCCTCAGACTGCCCTCACACTAAAAGGATCTCCTTAGTGATGAACCCCCCTAATTATTGCCGCCTAGAACTTGAACAGGGATGGATAGGGTGGGGAAAACTTCAAAGAAACAAGCAGAAAGAGGATTTGGACTTCCTGTAAAGGTCTTAAAAAGTAAGCCAAACCCCTCCTCTCTAACTGCAACATTTGTTTCACACACACACACACACACACACAAGAACACTCCTACTCCTCCGTCCTGGCTTTAACCCTTATGTTCATTCCAGGCAATTTGCCTTACATTTCCTTAAGGGATTAAATGTCATACACTCCTCTGTGGGAAACTTAAATAATAACTATTTACATAATAACGTTTAATATAAACCTTAACCTGATTTCTAACATAGAAATAACAGCACAACAATGTCTTGGTTATAAAACCCACAGGTCATGTTTATTGTGGCAACACAAGGAACCCAACGAACAGCACAAATACCATGGACCAGGGGGGCGGCAATCAGGTACTAGCTAATGCATAGTAACCCATGCTAACAAGATGGGCTGTACCAGGAATGCAGGGGAGTAAGCAGAGTGTAGCTCAATATTAGCATGGCTTAGGGAGTTCTCGGTTTTGGATTGCACAGACAGGGGACCCCCCCAGACGCATGTCTGAGGACTTCACCCCTGTCCCCTGACACTGTCCAACCGCCAGCCCAGGGTGCAACCCCACCACTCCAGACTATTATGACCAGGGTCAATAAGGTGCAAAACACATTGAACACCTAGGGAGCTGAAACAAATAACGTCCTTGGACTTGTAGAAATAGGCCTCATCATGCCTCAGACTGCCCTCACACTAAAAGGATCTCCTTAGTGATGAATCCCCCTAATTATTGCCGCCTAGAACTTGAACAGGGATGGATAGGGTGGGGAAAACTTCAAAGAAACAAGCAGAAAGAGGATTTGGACTTCCTGTAAAGGTCTTAAAAAGTAAGCCAAACCCCTCCTCTCTAACTGCAACATTTGTTTCACACACACACACACACACACACACAAGAACACTCCTACTCCTCCGTCCTGGCTTTAACCCTTATTTTCATTCCAGGCAATTTGCCTTACATTTCCTTAAGGGATTAAATGTCATACACTCCTCTGTGGGAAACTTAAATAATAACTTAACTATTTACATAATAACGTTTAATATAAACCTTAACCTGATTTCTAACATAGAAATAACAGCACAACAACGTCTTGGTTATAAAACCCGCAGGTCATGTTTATTGTGCCAACACAAGGAACCCAACGAACAGCACAAATACCATGGACCAGGGGGGCGGCAATCAGGTACTAGCTAATGCATAGTAACCCATGCTAACAAGATGGGCTGTACCAGGAATGCAGGGGAGTAAGTAGAGTGTAGCTCAATATTAGCATGGCTTAGGGAGTTCTCGGTTTTGGATTGCACAGACAGGGGACCCCCCAGATGCGTGTCTGAGGACTTCACCCCTGTCCGGAAGTAGCCGTCACTCTACCTTGATCACATCCTGTCCCCTGACACTGTCCAACTGCCACGAGATCACCCACATATTCAGGGCAACTCTCGCCGCCACCCACAACTCACACAAATAGAAGTAGGGACTGTTTCAAATTCTCAATAAACAGGTTCATGCCATGGTCAGATAAATGCACCCGTCGCCTCAGTAGAGTCTCTGGTCAGCTGCCATAATGTTCTTGTGCTCCACAACTAAGCCTCTAAGCTCGAACACTAACTTTCTAACATCCCTGTTCAGCTTTTTCCTGACATGGAAAGCAGCCCTGTGGTTGGCCATATGCCTCCACGTCAATCTGGGGATAATGTTAGACTACCCGATTCTCACACCAGGCATCCAAGCTTTGAACGTGTGCAGGTCAGACTGGATCACTGATCTCAAATCCCATCCAGGAATTGATCCAAGGTTGTTTCTCCCCAAGTGGAGGATCAAGACATAGGGTTTCTCGCAGCACCTCATGGCATCCTGCAGTAATCCAGGCAAACCTGCCCAGCAAAGGCCTCTCCATCCCTAACAATCAAGGCACCACCCTAGAAAAAGAAAAGCCCAGCTGCTGTCCTCCAGGTCGCGTTGACACTTGGATGGCTGCCCAGTGCATGAACGAGTGCCCCCCTATCCAGACACGAAGCGGCACTCTGCAAGGCTCTGCAAAAGAAAAAAGTGTTACATTTACACCAAAACAGGAAAACATCACAACTTCAAACACACCGTACTAACTTAGCAGTGGGATAAAAGGGGTCTCACATATAGCTTATACCTTTTATATTTCCATCTCCCCAGTGCCTTTATACGATCAGCCGACCAGCCTAAAGCAGCCGCTGTTGTAGCAGCCCCAACTCTAAATGAATGAGGGGCTATCGTATTTGGATTCAACCCTGCCTTTTCCGCAGCCCATCCTAGGACCCTATGGGTTCACATATGTCCTTTCGTCATACCTCCGACCTCCCCCACCCCCGAAGAATTTAGCAAACCAAAAACGTCTTGGAAGAGTCCATCAGGGGAAACAACTTACAGAAGAAGGATACCTGTCGCTAACCTCGCTGTTACCGGACACTTTTTTACCTGTCTACATCTGAGCTTCCCTAGCCATTGCAACAATCAATCTTGCTCACCTGCGCAGGATGAAAATCCCTGAACCTCACAGAAGAAAACCCATTCTTCCCAATACCTCATGTATGATTTCCAAGTGGAAGGTGCCAGGGAAGCATTCACCAGCGGTATCAGTGATTGCCATCCAGGGCCACCTGCCAAAGGAAAGGAGGACAGGGAATCCTGTGAGTCGCTGCATTAGGCGCAACCCTCCTAAAAGTATCCCAATGAAAATGGGAAAGCGCTTCAGCTATATTAGAAACACCAGGGACATGCCTCTCCTGAAACTTAATGTTAAACTTAAGGCATCCCAAGATATCTTACCACTGCTGGGGATGATGAAGAGAGCCTATTGATGGCGAAGACCACATCCATGTTGTCTGTCCAAAAAACAACTGATCTGTCCCTCAGTTTGTCACCCCATATCTCCAATGCAATCAATATGGGGAAGAGCTCCAGGAGGAAAAAGTTCCTAATAAGCCCTCTGACTGTCCATTCCACAGGCCATGGCTCCGCACTCCACTTGCCATTTAGGTAAGCTCTATAGCCAAAGGATCCTTCACCATCCATAAATAAAATGGAATGCGTGGACGTCTGAGGTTTGTGCCAAATGCAAACCCCATTGAAGTCCCTCAGAAACTGATTCCAAATCTGGAGATCATCCTTCATGTCTTTGTTAACCGCAAAGTCACCCCCGCTTCATTCTTTTTAGAAAAATTCTTCCCATAGGGATAACTCGCCCGACGTTGTTGAGCAGGCCCAAAAGGGATTGCAACTCTTTTAGCGTGCAGAAGGCAGAAGAAGCAATTTTTCTAACCTCTACCAGCATTTTCTGAACTTTATCCACCGGGAGTCTACAGTCCTCCGCTACGGAGTCAATTTCTATCCCTAAGAATGTAAGACATGTACATGGGCCTTCAGTTTTCTCTTCTGCCAGGGGGACACCAAATTTATTCATCAGAATCCTCATGGTGTGAAAGAGCAGCTCACATTCCCTGGAACCTGGTCTTTCTACTAATAAAAAATCATCTAAATAATGAGCACTTCGGTTTTCCCACAGCCCAATGCAAGAAGGTGCCGAAGGCCTTAAAGTAAGCGCAGGAGATCGAACACCCCATCGGGAGACAATGATCAACATAGTAGGAGCCATTGAAAAAAACAACCCATTAAATAAAAAGAAGTTGGGTGAATTGGCAGTAATCAGAAAGCTGACTCCACATCTAACTTTGCCAGTAGGGCGCCTCATCCTGCCTTCCGCACTACCATTGGTTAATTGTCAAAGTACTGATAGTGCACCGTGCTCAGCTCAGCTGGGATGGCATCATTCACCGACTTACCCTTGGGAAAGGAAAGGTGTTGAATCATCCTAAATTTCCCTGGATCCTTCTTTGGCACCACTCCTAATGGGGAAATAACCAACCCTGGTATTGTTTTTTTCCTAAAGGGGCCTGCCATATGACCCAGCAAAATTTCCTTACCCAACTTCTCCTTCAGTGCATCAGGGAACTGGTATGCAGATTTCAAATTCCTGCACGTTGTGGAGCCTGTAACCTTATTTGTTTTATATATATTTTGATATGGCCAAATTCTGAGCAGGTATCTTCTCCAAATAGCAAGAAGAGTAGACCCTGAAACATTTTCTCCACTCCAGGAACGTATACGGGTGCTGGAATTTTTTAGGCTCAGTCCCATCCTTGGCTCTCTCCTTTTGCCTATAGGCTTCCACAGAGAGTTTGAAGATGTTCACACACATGGGCGCTTGCCCCTCCTTTCTCTCGGTCGCACACTCTGTTCATCCTAGTTGACGGCATTTCTATATCTAGACTATGGAATTAGGATGGGTAACCCTGCTTAACTGCGGATCTAGTGACCACTTTCCTAGTGTAAGCCTGCGCTGCCGAAACACGCTGGGGCCTAGTGTCCTTAGACAAGCCCTCTATACCATCCATACTGCCATCATCCATACCGAAAAGCCATGCCTGTGGAATCTGAGTCCACATTATCTGCCACATTCACACTAGACCTTTTAGGTGCCTTTGCACCTTTTATTGCAGCCTGTAGCGGCCTAAGCTGTGCTTTTATTGGCCCCTTTTTGTCTGCTTCCTGACCCCATTCCAGTCCCAGCTATCCCCAAAGTAGCTCTGCTGCTTCTCTTCTTGTCAGCACTAAGCCTCTGTGCCTGTGATAGCTGCGTGCCTACCCCACCCCTGGAGCCCTACCCCCCGGAGCCAAAGTTCCCCCACACGACACGTCCTTTCTTACCTATGGAGCCGTGCGGGGAACTCGATGCGCTCCTCTTCACACCAGGGCGTCGAATGGTGATTCCAAAAGTGATGTCTCTAGAAGTACCGCTGCTGGAGGACCCAATGCCGTCATGGAGGATGCCAAAGCAACAGGAGGATCACATGGACCATCGGCAGATGGATCCTGGACCATAGATGACCCGCCCGGAGCCCCGGACATTGCCGCTGTCAGCATCTGAAAGACAGACGCTGCTGCCGTGATGGATTTGCTGGTCAAAGCCATTGAAGGCCAAGGTAAGGCCCCAGCGCTCCCACTATGCCCACCACCCACCGATCTTAGTGAATTGTATGGGCCAAGGGGAAATGGAAAATTACGGGAGGGACCGGCAACTGCATCGCCTATAACTTGTGAAGGCCCGGCCTGGGCCATAGGGTCCAAAAACTCGGAAACCGCATCAGACAGGCCTAAATCCTCTTGAGCCCCCCAACCACCCTCTGGATCAATGGCCTCCAACAAGGCCTGATCCAAAATTTCAGGGATAATTGTGGAGCTGCCCCCCTCACCAGACCCACCCTGGGAAGGGACATTGGGGGGATTAAGCAATGGAGTATGACCCACCGCATCAGGCGAAGGTGCGATTCATTCCTCTGCTTCACTTTCCTCCATGACTTCTCTTTCTGCAGATTCCTCCAGGGCCTCCATGAGCCGTTTTCTAGGTACTGGAACACTTTATGTGAAAACTTCAAAGAAACAAGCAGAAAGAGGATTTGGACTTCGTGTACAGGTCTTAAAAAGGTAAGCCAAACCCCTCATCTCTAACTGCAACATTTGTTTCACACACACACACAAGAACACTCCCACTCCTCCGTTCTGGCTTTAACCCTTATTCCTCATTCTATTAATTGCATTCTGCACCACTTTGTCTTTGTAACCCCTTTCATTGAATGTGCTTTCAAGTATCTTCACCTGACTTTCAGTCTACTAGCTTTGTGCAGTTCTTCCTAATTCTTAAAGTTTGTCCATAGGGTATACTCTCTTTCCATTTACACACTTTAAGGAAGTAGATTCAAACAACTATATACATGGGGATAGTTGTCATTTGAAAAAACAGAAAGAGAATATACCCTATGGACAAACTTTAAGAATTAGGAAGAACTGCACAAAGCTAGTAGACTGAAAGTCAGGTGAAGATACTTGAAAGCAAATTCAATGAAAGGTGTTACATGTAGCCACCAATCAGCAAGCGCTACCCAGGGTTCTGAACCAAGTATAGGCTGGCTCCTAAGCTTACATTCCTGATTTTCAAATAAAGATAGCAAGAGAACAAAGAAAGAATTGTTAATAGGAGTTAATTAGAAAGTTGCTTAAAATGACGTGCTCTATCTGAATCATGAAAGAAAAAATAGGTTTAGTATCCCTTTAACTCAATATCCTTGTTTGGAAGCTTCAATTAAACCTTTGATTGGATAGAAAGCATCGTTAAAGGGGAAGAGAAGTCAATATTAAACTTTCATGATTCAGATGAAATGGAAAGTTTATTGCATTATCAGATTTACATATTTAGCTTGGTATTTTTTGTTTAAACTTCACTCCTTTCCATGAGAAACATGTATGTCTCTTTAGCAGTATATGGCTACAGTGTTTGCAACAATAACTACATTAGTATGCTGTCATAGGCCTAGATTTGGAGTTTGGCGGTAGCCGTGAAAACCAGCGTTAGAGGCTCCTAACGCTGGTTTTAGGCTACCTCCGGTATTTGGAGTCACTCAAAAAAGGGTCTAACGCTCACTTTTCAGCCGCGACTTTTCCATACCGCAGATCCCCTTACGTCAATTGCGTATCCTATCTTTTCAATGGGATTTTTCTAACTCCGGTATTTAGAGTCGTGTCTGAAGTGAGCGTTAGAATTCTAACGACAAAACTCCAGCCGCAGAAAAAAGTCAGTAGTTAAGAGCTTTCTGGGCTAACGCCGGTTCATAAAGCTCTTAACTACTGTACTCTAAAGTACACTAACACCCATAAACTACCTATGTTCCCCTAAACCGAGGCCCCCCCACATCGCCGCCACTCGATTTAATTTTTTTAACCCCTAATCTGCCGACCGCCACCTACGTTATACTTATGTACCCCTAATCTGCTGCCCCTAACACCGCCGACCCCTATATTATATTTATTAACCCCTAACCTGCCCCCCACAACGTCGCCGCCAGCTACCTACAATAATTAACCCCTAATCTGCCGACCGCAAAGCGCTGCTACTTAAATTATCCTTATGTACCCCTAATCTGCTGCCCCTAACACCGCCGACCCCTATATTATATTTATTAACCCCTAATCTGCCCCCCTCAACGTCGCCTCCACCTGCCTACACTAATTAACCCCTAATCTGCCGAGCGGACTGCACCTCTACTATAATAAAGTTATTAACCCCTAATCCGCCTCTCTAACCTTATAATAAATAGTATTAACCCCTAATCTGCCCTCCCTAACATCGCCGACACCTAACTTCAATTATTAACCCCTAATCTGCCGACCGGAGCTCACCGCTATTCTAATAAATGTATTAACCCCTAAAGCTAAGTCTAACTCTAACCCCCCTAACTTAAATATAATTTAAATCTAACGAAATTAATTAACTCTTATTAAATAAATTATTCCTATTTAAAGCTAAATACTTACCTGTAAAATAAATCCTAATATAGCTACAATATAAATTATAATTATATTATAGCTATTTTAGGATTAATATTTATTTTACAGGTAACTTTGTATTTATTTTAACCAGGTACAATAGCTATTAAATAGTTAAGAACTATTTAATAGCTAAAATAGTTAAAATAATTACAAAATTACCTGTAAAATAAATCCTAACCTAAGTTACAATTAAACCTAACACTATACTATCATTAAATTAATTAAATAAAATACCTACAATTACCTACAATTAAACCTAACACTACACTATCAATACATTAATTAAATACAATACCTACAAATAACTACAATGAAATAAACTAACTAAAGTACAAAAAATAAAAAAGAACTAAGTTACAAAAAATAAAAAAATATTTACAAACATACGAAAAATATTACAACAATTTTAAACTAATTACACCTACTCTAAGCCCCCTAATAAAATAACAAAGACCCCCAAAATAAAAAATGCCCTACCCTATTCTAAATTACTAAAGTTCAAAGCTCTTTTACCTTACCAGCCCTGAACAGGGCCCTTTGCGGGGCATGCCCCAAGAAGTTCAGCTCTTTTGCCTGTAAAAAAAAACATACAATACCCCCCCCCAACATTACAACCCACCACCCACATACCCCTAATCTAACCCAAACCCCCCCTTAAATAAACCTAACACTAAGCCCCTGAAGATCATCCTAGCTTGTCTTCACCTCACCGGGTATCACCGATCGGTCCTTTCTCCAAAATCTTCATCCAACCCAAGCGGGGGCTGGCAATCCATCATCCGGTGGCTGAAGAGGTCCAGAAGAGGCTCCAAAGTCTTCATCCTATCCGGGAAGAAGAGTAGATCCGGACCGGCAACCATCATCTTCCAAGCGGCATCTTCTATCTTCATCCGATGAGGACCGGCTCCATCCTGAAGACCTCCACCGCGGACCCATCTTCATCCGGCGACGTCCAACTGAAGAATGACGGTTCCTTTAAGGGACGTCATCCAAGATGGCGTCCCTCGAATTCCGATTGGCTGATAGGATTCTATCAGCCAATCTGAATTAAGGTAGGAATATTCTGATTGGCTGATGGAATCAGCCAATCAGAATCAAGTTCAATCCGATTGGCTGATCCAATCAGCCAATCAGATTGAGCTCGCATTCTATTGGCTGTTCCGATCAGCCAATAGAATGCGAGCTCAATCTGATTGGCTGATTGGATCAGCCAATCAGATTGATCTTGATTCTGATTGGCTGATTCCATCAGCCAATCAGAATATTCCTACCTTAATTCCGATTGGCTGATAGAATCCTATCAGCCAATCGGAATTCGAGGGACGCCATCTTGGATGACGTCCCTTAAAGGAACCGTCATTCTTCAGTTGGACGTCGCCGGATGAAGATGGGTCCGCGGTGGAGGTCTTCAGGATGGAGCCGGTCCTCATCGGATGAAGATAGAAGATGCCGCTTGGAAGATGATGGTTGCCGGTCCGGATCTACTCTTCTTCCCGGATAGAATGAAGACTTTGGAGCCTCTTCTGGACCTCTTCAGCCACCGGATGATGGATCGCCAGCCCCCGCTTGGGTTGGATAAAGATTTTGGAGAAAGGACCGATCGGTGATACCCGGTGAGGTGAAGACAAGGTAGGATGATCTTCAGGGGCTTAGTGTTAGGTTTATTTAAGGGGGGTTTTGGTTAGATTAGGGGTATGTGGGTGGTGGGTTGTAATGTTGGGGGGGGTATTGTATGTTTTTTTTTACAGGCAAAAGAGCTGAACTTCTTGGGGCATGCCCTGCAAAGGGCCCTGTTCAGGGCTGGTAAGGTAAAAGAGCTTTGAACTTTAGTAATTTAGAATAGGGTAGGGCATTTTTTATTTTGGGGGTCTTTGTTATTTTATTAGGGGGCTTAGAGTAGGTGTAATTAGTTTAAAATTGTTGTAATATTTTTCGTATGTTTGTAAATATTTTTTTATTTTTTGTAACTTAGTTCTTTTTTATTTTTTGTACTTTAGTTAGTTTATTTCATTGTAGTTATTTGTAGGTATTGTATTTAATTAATTTATTGATAGTGTAGTGTTAGGTTTAATTGTAGGTAATTGTAGGTATTTTATTTAATTAATTTAATGATAGTATAGTGTTAGGTTTAATTGTAACTTAGGTTAGGATTTATTTTACAGGTAATTTTGTAATTATTTTAACTATTTTAGCTATTAAATAGTTCTTAACTATTTAATAGCTATTGTACCTGGTTAAAATAAATACAAAGTTACCTGTAAAATAAATATTAATCCTAAAATAGCTATAATATAAATATAATTTATATTGTAGCTATATTAGGATTTATTTTACAGGTAAGTATTTAGCTTTAAATAGGAATAATTTATTTAATAAGAGTTAATTAATTTTGTTAGATTTAAATTATATTTAAGTTAGGGGGGTGTTAGTGTTAGACTTAGCTTTAGGGGTTAATACATTTATTAGAATAGCGGTGAGCTCCGGTAGGCAGATTAGGGGTTAATAATTTAAGTTAGGTGTCGGCGATGTTAGGGAGGGCAGATTAGGGGTTAATACTATTTATTATAGGGTTAGTGAGGCGGATTAGGGGTTAATAACTTTATTATGATAGCGGTGTGGTCCGCTCGGCAGATTAGGGGTTAATAAGTGTAGGCAGGTGGAGGCGACGTTGTGGGGGGCAGATTAGGGGTTAATAAATATAATATAGGGGTCGGCGGTGTTAGGGGCAGCAGATTAGGGGTACATAAGGATAATGTAAGTAGTGGCGGTTTACGGAGCAGCAGATTAGGGGTTAAAAATAATATGCAGGGGTCAGCGATAGCGGGGGCAGCAGATTAGGGGTTAATAAGTGTAAGGTTAGGGGTGTTTAGACTCGGGGTACATGTTAGAGTGTTCGGTGCAGACGTAGGAAGTGTTTCCCCATAGCAAACAATGGGGCTGCGTTAGGAGCTGAACGCGGCTTTTTTGCAGGTGTTAGGTTTTTTTTCAGCTCCAACAGCCCCATTCTTTCCTATGGGGGAATCGTGCACGAGCACGTTTTTGAGGCTGGCCGCGTCCGTAAGCAACTCTGGTATCGAGAGTTGAAGCTGCGTTAAATATGCTCTACGCTCCTTTTTTGGAGCCTAACGCAGCCTTTATGTGGACTCTCAATACCAGAGTTATTTTTATGGTGCGGCCAGAAAAAAGCCAGCGTTAGCTACGCGGGTCCTTACCGACAAAAATCTAAATCTAGCCGATAGAAAGGTATTTAGTTTCAACAAAAATACCAAGCTAAAGAGGTCAATTTGATAATGCAAGTGAACTGGAAGTTTTTTTTATTGTATATTTTATGTAATTCATGAAAGTACAATTTTTTACTTTCATATCTCTATATTGTTTTCTACTGAATGCTTATTACCAAACTTTCACACTCTCGCTCAATCTCCCAACAGTAAAAACTCTAGATCACGCAATTCTAACAATCTAATTTCCATTACCCCACAGCACATATCACCTTTCATTTATTGTGCTCTCTAGAATGTTCGCTCTGTCTGTAACAAACTTACATCCGTTCACAACCTATTTGTCTCTAATACTTTCAACCTTTTAGCAATTAGTGAATCCTCGCTATATAAACTTTTATAGGGCCAACAAGCTGCCAATTTTTAACAAAGAATTTGCTGCTTAAACTCACAGTGTGTGTGTTTGTATGTGTCTTCTGACACTGCTGCCATTGCAGCTCTCACACATGTAGGTCTTCACTTTAGCCATACCACCTAGGCCAAGTGAGAGACATGGTGACAGTGTTGGCATCTTGCTCTTCCCCTCCTGCACCTATCAGTACACTCCTGCACTCCCATTTCTCTCCTCATCCTTTGAAGTTCACTTCATTTGTCTGTTTTTCTCCCTCTCTCTCAGATTAGCAGTGATCTATTGCCCTCCTGGACCAATTTCCCAATTCCTTGACAACTTTACTGCCTGGCTTTATAATTATCTCTCTACAAATATAACAACACTAATACTTAGAGACTTCAACATCCCCATTGATAACCCATCTGCCCCTATATACTTCTTTAACAAACATCCTCCTTCCATCTCTCACAATCCACCCTACTCTATACTCACTGTGACGGCCACTCTATTTCCTACCTCTGCTCAATATCTGACTTCACATGTAGCCAATCTGCTTACCTATAATCTTACTGTATCAGCTAAACCTACTTATCAATTTCTCCCCTGCGCCTGTAGAAATCTGCACGCTTCGGATCCGCTTCCAATTTTCCAAAACTTATTCAACATTTCCTCCCTCACACTTCCACCAGAATATGACCTGATCCTGCTACAGACCAGTATAACAATACTCTCTACTCTGAACTAGGCACTTTTGCTCCTCCCCAACTGTGCAAAACCCCATGCCATCAGTTACAGCAAAGGCACTACTTGCAAAAATGCTCCTACACTGCTGAGCGTGTCTGGAGGAAATCTCGCTCTGATCTTGATTTCATCCACTACAAGTTCATTCTTCATTCATACACATCTGCCCTTCAGCTAGCAAAGCAAACCTACTTCTCTTCTCTTATATCTTCTTTTTCCTCCAACCATAAATTACTCTTCTCTATTTTTTCTACTCTCTTCTCTACCTACCTGCACCACCCCTTTCTCTGTTTTTAGCGCTCAAGGCCTGGCAGATTACGTCTTAAACAAAACACAAACTATACAAAGCAACATCCCAACACAAGCCTGCCATCTTCTTGCTCCACCCCCAGTCATGCCTCTGCCACTCTCTGCATTTCCCCCGAAACACCGCGAATCAAGTTAGTTCCCTACTGTCTGCCTCATGTCTCACTACCTGCCCACTCGACCCTATCACTTCACATCTTATACCTTCTCTGTCTTCCACCCTCACTCCTGCTCTTACTTATATCTTCAACCTATCCTATCTACCGGTTCATTCCCATATTCTTTCAAACATGCAAGATCACTCCCATACTCAGAAAACCCTCCCTTGACCTAAAATCTCCTGCTAACTACCACCCCATATCATTGTTTCCACTTACATCAAAAGTGTCCCCAACACTAAACTGAAACTGCCCTCACCAAGGTTACTAAAAAACTCTTTTCTGCTAAACGTAATGGCGACTTCTTTATACTTATTCTACTTGACTTGCTTGCAGCCTTCAACACATTTTACTACCCCCTCCTCCTACAGACTTTCAGCTCTCTTGGTCTCTGTAACACTGCTATCTCTTGGATCCACTCTTGTCTTTCTAACTGGTCCTTTTCTGTGTCATTGTGCTGGTGACTCTTCCTTTTTCAATACCTACTCACTGGCCTTCCTCCCTCCCATCTCTAAAGGCTGTGACACACTGCAAGCGATGCGACGCGGAGCGAAGCAGCTGCTTCACCTCATGCCGCATCGCTTGCAGTGTGTCTCAGCCTTAATCCATCCTAAATGCCTCTGCCAGGCTAATCCACCTTTCTTGTTGCTCTGTATCTGCTGCACCTCTCTGTGAGTCCCTTCACTTGCTCCCCATTCAAAGCAGAACTAAATTCAAAATTCTCACCCTGACCTAAAAAGCCCTTAGCAATGCCACTCCCCAATACCTGTCCTCACTAATTAACAAATACAGTCCAGCCCTCCCCCTAAGATCCAGCAGTTACCTGCTTCTTGCATCTTCTATTATCAGCACTCTTAGAAGAAGATAGCCAGGTTTCCCATGCTAGGGCTTCTCTTGTGCGGCACCAACTCTGGAAAGATCTTCCTCACGCTGTTAGACTTTCCCCTAATCAGTCTTCTTTTAAATACTCCCTAAACACATTTTTGATCAGAGAAGCCTACCACACAAATCAATAACAAATTGATCCCACATTTCCACTTACCTAATTATTGCCCTCATCTAACTTTGCATTAACATCATTCTCCCCCTTGCAGTCCTCACTTCCTGTTTCTCACTCTTCTAACCTTCAAGATTGTAAGTTGCTACCACAGGAATAGGGCCATCATCCTGTATTTGTTTGTCAAATGTTGTCTTGTCTCTTACTATATTGTATCATTGTTTTACAATATCAACCCATGAACAGTGCTTTATAAATACATTCTAATAATAATAAATAACCTTGTATTATCTGTTCTTATTGCTTATTAGCCAGTATTTCACCTAAGCTACAGGTGATTAAAAAGTTATATTGCTTAAGGCTTTATTATTTCAGGCACTTTAGTTGCAAACAAAATATTTTTTCATATATACTATTAATATATTCTCATTCCCTTTTATTACTAAAGTTGTGATAACATCATAAATAAATAGCTTTTCAAATATGGTTAATGGCAATTAAATCATGTGTAAAGGAATTCCTTTGTATACCTTTATAAATTACATATTTATAAAAAGCACTCAAAGATTTTGAGTATTCACAAAATGAATCTGTTGACGTAAACCATGCCTCACAAAAAGAGCTCTGAGAAGACTTGCCATCAAAAATACTTTCATTGCATAAAGCTCTAAAGGGTTACATAGTTATCTCAAAGAGCTTATATATTTTTCTGTCCACTGTTAGAGAAATTGTCTATAAATAGATATGATATAGTACCGTGGCTGCTCTTCCTAGAAGCGACTATCCAGCCAAGATGACTCAAAGGGCACACTGCACAATTCTCAATGAGGTTAAAGCGAATCCTAGACTGACAGCTAAAAACTTGAAGAAATCATCGGAACTGGTTAACATCTCTGTTCATGAGTCTATTAAACAGAAAGCATTAAAAATGCAGAGTGTCCATGCCAGGACACCACGAAGAAAGATTTCCCAAAAAAACATTGCTGCGCGTCTGAACTTAGCCAAAGACCACCTTGAAACCCCACAACGGTACTTAGAAAATGTTTTGTGGACTGATAAAACTAAGGTTGAGTTGTTTGGGAAGAACACACAGTACTAGGTGTAGCGTAAAAAGTGCACAGCATACTAACATGAAAACATCATCCCAAAGGTTAAGTATGGTGGAGGAAGCATCATGATTTGGGGTTGATTTTCTGCTTCGGGGCCTGGACCACTTGCCATCTTCGAGGGAAAATAAATCCCCAATTTTATCAACATATCCTACAGGATAATATCAGGGTGGCTGTGTGCCAGCTGAAGCTCAGTAGAACTTAGGTGATGCAGCAGGATAATGATCCTAAACATCAAAGTAGATCCACAACTCAATAGCTTCAAAAAAAGAAAGTCCACCTTTTGGAGTGGCCCAGTCAGAGCCAAGGCCTTAACCCCATAGAGATGCTGTGGAATGACCTCAAGAGAGCTGTTCATGCCAGACATTCTAAGAATATGGCTGAGCTGAAACAGTTCTCTAAGGAAGAGTGGTCCAAAATTCCTCCGGAACGTTGTGCAGGTCTAATTCGCAGCTACCAGAAATGCTTGGTTGAGGTTATTGCTGCCAAAGGAGGATCAACTAGCTATTAAATCCAAGTGTTCACTTTGTCTACAGCACTGTAAATGTTTAATGGGATGTGTTCAATAAAGACATGAAAAATTATAATTATTGGTCTATTAATAGCTAAAGTACATTGTGTTTGTCTATACTTTGGCTTTGATGAAGATGAGATTAAAGATTAATTAATAAATAAATTAATGCAGACAACCAACTAATTCCAAAGGGTTTGCATACTTTTTCTTGCTACAGTATATATAAAATAAGGCACCAAAGGGAGAACAAACTTGCATAATGTGATTTAAATTTGTAGTTAGTTTGTAGTTTACCTCGTTATCTATTAATTGCAGTAATAGAAGTGATGTATTAATCTTAAAGCTTTACTTCCATGCCTCTTTAATACCAAGCATTTAGCAGTGAGTTAAAATGAGGGGCTAAGTATTTATTCAGACAACTGTGAGTGTTGTGATCCTTCAGACTTAGACAATAAAGGAACATTTGTAGCGAGAGAACTTGTACTATCATATGAATAGAAAAAACTACACAGCTGTTAGATTTACGTCTCTAAAAGAATATTAACAGATGCCAATGTGACTGATTAGTAAAACATGTGTTGGGTTCATTCCTCTGAAATGTACTTTTGTGTTTAAAATAAGAACATTACTATCTAACAAACTTTTGGCAATGACTAGGAGCAATTATGAGAATGTAATTTTGATAGGAATGGAAAAAAAATTGCAGGTCATTTTTTTTGCCAGGAATCACTGATTGCAGTGAAGTCACAAAAAAAAATAAATAAAATAAGCAGAACAGATCTACTTAAGTATAAACTGTTTAGCACTGCTTGCATTCATGCACTTTCTAGGTTCTGCCTAAACCAACCATCGTAAGGAAGTTGAATGGAGCTCATTCTCATGTGTAATTTGTAGAACACACTATATTTACTGCTTCTATAGGCTTAAATTAGGATCTGTAGACTAAATAGACTTGTTCTTCCAAATCTTTTTTTTTTTAAAACATGGCATCTGCTCTAGTGTCCCCTTCCATGTAAATAGCTTTAAGCATTTTTTATTACATTTATATGATAACAAAATGTCATTGGCCTTACATATGTCTGCATAAATTAGGTATGAATGAAAGGGAATGAACTGGAATATGTGTGAGTTCATCCACCACTGCCAAGAAGAAAAGAGTGAAAACAAATCACAGCTACTGGAATATTTTTTAAAGGGAACAGAATATTCATAGACTGTTCCATTTCATAAGAAAGTGCTTTGACTATGAAGGGTAATGATTCATTTCCAGAGGAAAAAAAAAATGGCATTGGCCCATAGGTTTAGTAACTAAATTTAATGATATTAAACACTTTCGCATTTAGATGAAGTAATGCTTTGGCATGTAGCGCTGCGGAATCTGTTGGCGCTCTACAAATAACCGATAATAATAATAATAATGTAACCTTTTCATAACTTATTAATATGTATCTTGTTCATTCCTACATATTTTGAATATTGATTGCCTTTTTATGACATCAGACTAACTGTACAATGCCCATGTATACCATTTTACTTTGTTGTATATTTATATGATGCAGGTTAACCCAACATTATCAGAACTTCACAAAACTTTTAGTTCACAGAAAAGTGTATCCGTTGCATAACCAGGAATTTTCCATTTTTATGAAATTATAAAAATACGTTTTAATTATGGAATATATATATATATATATATATATATATATATATATATATATATATATATATATATATATATTGTTCTTTAATTTTATCAGATATTTCTTTAAATATTTAAAAATGTCTGTATAGCATAGACTTAATGTCAGAATAATTATAAGTTGTAGTAGTATATATTGTAACAGGACCCCTCCTAAGTAAACTCCCTATTTTTACAAGGTTAGAGTTCACATATACACTTTGAAACTGTGGAAAGAATGGACTGGAAGTCTTAAAGGGTCATTATAGTTGAAATCATATAATCTTACCTGTTAGAGCATGTCATTTTAAGACTATCGACCCTTCAGCCCTGTGTGTTTAACCCCTGCAATGAGGTTAAACACATAGTAGAAATACCGCTCAGGACTTGCAATGCTCTGCTGGTCAAGAGTGAAAATGCTGCTGATCCAGTCCCATTTAAGTAATGTGACTAGCACTGCTGATTGGTTGTAAATACACAAAAACATTTAAAAGAAAGCTGTCTGTTTTGAGAGGATGCACTCATACACATTCACTCTAATTTAAAGAAAGGTATTTTTCTCATGGAAGTATCCTAACAGAAATCCAGTATTAAAAATAGCTTATTATCAAAAGCAATGTCCAAAAAATATATGAATGAACTGTAGATCTGCATCTAAACAGGCTGTAACCATAGGCACACGACAAGCGAAAGTTAGAAGCTATTCTGCCAAGCTTAGGAGAAACAAGCTGCGTTCTGCCTGCAGACATCATTAACACCACCAGTAGTTGGTCTATAAAGGAACCAGAAAAAAAGTAGTATAGGAGAAAAAAAAGTGCTAAATCAGCGTAAACCTAATGCAAATAACCCCTGAATATCAGGTATTTAATCTGTCTCTTTAATAAAGGAGAGAAAATAGAAACACAAAAATATATCTACCTGTGTGACAACAAATGCGGATCAATTGTTATTAATCAGCAAAGCTATAAATGATATAGATCATAAATGCATATATTAGGTTCTATTTAACCTGCTTAAAATTTATTATAAAAATTCTATACAGATGGTAATAAAAAGCAATGTCAAATAGAACCAAGTAAAACTGAAATAAAAGACGATTCTTATATGGGTGGCTAACCTATACATATAAAATCCTTAAAGACGTCTTATTAGATAATAGTCTTAAGTTCAAATCACACTGGTTACTGTGATAGTGTAATGCTCGTGGGATTTTCCTCTATCAGACCAAACTTGGCTAATAGTGTTTTTATCCCGGCGTCAAGTGAAATGATAGGAAATATCCCAAAGCAGAGAGTTTGTAAAATGAGGTAAGCAGTACTCACAGTAGGCAGTGTAGTCCTTGGTGGCAACAGGAAGACAATCCAGCAGTATAGCAGTTCAGGGGTAAACCAATAGAAGGACCAGGAACAGGCAGGATCCAGCAGTTCAGGGGTTAAGCAGGCAGAGTGGTCAGACAAGCAGAGTTCAGCAACAGTATAGCAATCCAGCAGTTCAGGGGTTAAGCAGGCAGAGTGGTCAGACAAGCAGAGTTCAGCAACAGTATAACAGTCCCGCATAAAGTAAAATAACACCCAGGAGCACACTAAGCAACACCTATACTTGGGCAGTGAAGATAGTAAGTGAAAGACTTACATAGGCACAAAATTCGCACCACAGGAGATCCAGACTGGCTTCAGAGGGGGAGAGACGTGCAGCAATGACATTATCGCCGCACGCTTACAGGAACCGCTGCATCCCTGGCAACAGCCAGAGTAACAACTGCTGTGTCCCTGGCAACAGTCAGAGCGGCGTGCCGTGACATAGTCCCCCCTTCAAGGGTTCCCTCTAGGAACCAGAGTCGGTTTCAAAGGATGAGTAGCATGGAATCTGGAGACCAATGATGGAGCATGTACATCACAGGGTCTGAGCCCATCATCCTTCTTACTGATGAAAAAGAAGCCAGCCCGGCAGGAGAAGAGGAAGGGCAAATAAAACCTTTAGCTAGGTTCTCTTGAATATAGTCCTCCATGGCCTTTTTTTCAGCTTTGGAGAGTGGATAAGTCCTCCCTTTAGGAAGTGGGGCTCCAGGTGAGAGGTCAATTTTGCATTCGTAAGGATGGTGGGGTGGCAGCACATCAGCTGCTTTCTTTTCAAACACATTTGTAAAATTTGCATATACTGAGGGAAGACTTGAAGGGATCAGTATACTCACTATGGGGATGTGGTGTAAAGGAGTAACCTTAGCCAGGCAGGAGTGGAAGCAGGAAGTACCCCAGGAGGCCAACTGTCCCTCAGTCCAGTCAAATTGCGGGTTGTGTATATGAAGCCAAGGAAGACCAAGGATGACAGGCTGTGCTGAGGAAGGAATGACATTGAACTGCAACTGTTTGGTATGAAGGGCTCCTACAGTCAGAGTTAGGGGTGCAGATTCAAAATAGATTAACCCTGATCCAAGGGGAGTGCCATCCAGAGTAGTTATTTTGAGACATTTTTTTTTTCTGCAGAAGAGGCAACCCTGCCTGAATCATAAAACAGTGATCAAGAAAATTTCCAGCTGCCCATGAATCAATGAAGGCTTGAGCATGGACAGAATTCTGAAGGAAGGTAAGGGTAACAGGTACCAGGGTCCGAGAGAATTGAGGGGATTAAGTAGAGGCCACGCTTAAAGGTACCCCAGTTTTATCCTCTAAGCATTGCCTTTTCCCGGCAGAATATCACAGTTCTTTAGTTGGTGTGAGTTAGAATCACAGTAGAAACACAGTCTCAATCTCCTTCTTCTGTGTCTTTCAGATTCTGTGGGCTTGAGGGAGGAGAGAGCCACAGGTTCCTCTACCGAGGTAACTGGATGTGCTGAAGGGGAAGAGGATAGTCTAGAGACTGGACGAGTAGGAGGACAAGAGGGAAGGGTTCTATGAGTTCTGTCTCTCTCAGCTTTTCTCTCCTGAAAGCGAGAATCTAGACTGATACAAAGTGTTATGAATTCATCCAGGGAAGAAGGAACATCACAATAAGTAAGCTCATCCTTGATGCGCTCAGGCAAACCTCTCCTAAAGGCCGCCGTGAGAGCTCTGCCATCCCAATTGGTCTAAAGTGCCAAGGTGCAAAACTTGATGGCGTATTGTGCCACAGATCTATTGCTCTGGTGGAGATCCAAGAGAGAGTACTCTGCAGCAGAAGCGCAGCAGGAGGTCCCAAACACAGAAGATAAAGCAGAAATGAAGGCATCAACATCGTTCAGGAGTTGAGCACTCTGTTCCAAAAGGGGAGAGACCCAGGCTAGGGCCTTGTCTTTCAATAAAGAAATGATAAAAGTGACCTTTGACTGATGAGACTGGAAGGTGTGAGGATCATTGCGAAAGTGCAGCCTGCACTGGTTGAGAATACCCCTACAGTCAGTAGTACCATCATACTTGTCAGGTAATGGTATCCAGGGCATACTTCCAAAAGCAGGGGAAGAAGCTGCAGCACTAACAGCAGGGACCGGCTGTGTAACAACAGGAGCAGTGTTCTTCTCTGCAATCAGTGAGGAAAGCATAGTGGTTATAGCCTCTAGTTTAGAATCCAAATTCTGCAAGTGCATGGTATGGGTTCCTAGCATCTGTCCTGGAAGAGAGACTGCTCTTGCTACCTAATTTGGGTCCATGGCCCAAGTATAATGTAATGCTCATGGGATATTCCTCTATCAGACCAAATTTGGCCAGTAGGCTTCTTATCCCGGCGTCAAGTGGAATGATAGGAAATATCCCAGAGCAGAGAAAGTTTGTAAAATAAGGTAAGCAGTACTCACAGTAGACAGGGTAATCCTTGGCAGCAACAAAAACTCAATCCAGCAGTATAGCAGTTCAGGGGTAAACCAATAGAAGGACCAGGAACAGGCAGGAGTCAGCAGCAATAGGAAATCCAGCAGTATGACAGTTCAGGGGTAAACCAATAAAAGGACCAGACAGGCAGAGTTCAGTAACAGTATAGCAATCCAACAGTTCAGGGATTAAGCAGGCAGAGTGGTCAGACAGGCAGAGTTCAGCAACAGTATAGCAATCCAGCAGTTCAGGGGTTAAGCAGGCAGAGTGGTCAGACAAGCAGAGTTCAGCAACAGTATAGCAATCCAGCAGTTCAGGGGTTAAGCAGGCAGAGTGGTCAGACAAGCAGAGTTCAGCAACAGTATAGCAATCCAGCAGTTCAGGGTTTAAAGTGACAGTCTACACCAACATTTTTTTTATTTAAAAAGATAGATAATCCCTTTATTATCCATTCCCTGTTTTTGCATAACCAACACAGTTATTTTAATATACTTTTTACCTCTGTGATTATCTTGTATTTAAGCCTTTGCAGACAACCTCCTTATCTAAGTGCCTTTGACAGACATGCAGTGTAGTCAATCAGAGAAGACTCCCAAATAACTTCATGGGAGTGAGCACAATGTTATCTATATGACACATGTGAACTAGCACAGTCTAACTGTGAAAAACTTTCAAAATGCTCTGAGCTAGGAGGCGGTTTTCAACTGTTTAGAAATCAGTTTGAGCCTAGCTAGGTTTAGCTTTTTAAAAACACCACCAAGGGAACAAAGCAAATTTGATGATAAAATTAAATTGGAAAGTTGTTTAAAATTGCATGCCCTATTTGAATCATGAAAGTTTAGTTTTGACTAGACTGTCCCTTTAAGCAGGCAGAGTGGTCAGACAAGCAGCGTTCAGCAACAGTATAGCAATCCAGCAGTTCAGGGTTTAAGCAGGCAGAGTGGTCAGACAAGCAGAGTTCAGCAACAGTATAGCAATCCAGCAATTCAGGGGGTTAAGCAGGCAGAGTGGTCAGACAAGCAGAGTTCAGCAACAGTATAACAGTCCAGCATAAAGTAATACAACACCCAGGAGCACACTAAGCAACACCTATACAGTGAAGATAGTAAGTGAAAGGCTTACAAAGGTGCAGGATTCGGGTGACAGGAGATCCAGACTGGCTTCCGAGGGGGAAAGACGCTCACAGGAACCGCTGCATCCCTGGCAACAGCCAGAACAACAATCACCACATCCCTGGCAACAGCCAGAGTACCGCGGTGTGACAGATAGTTGTTATATCAATAAGAAACCTCCAGTCTCTCCTTGTATGTCACAATTATTCAAGCGAGCAAATGCAGACTGTATATTGTTATAATCCTTCAAAAGTCCTGCACAAGTTGAAGTACTTATTTTCTGCCATTGCTGTGCAAACACATAGAGCAGTCCTGGAGCCTCCGCCTTACTTGTAAATCCCTCTAAGCCTCCATAAGCTTGAAGCTTCTCAATCATGCGGGGGATCTTCCTGAGGCGTTTTTCCGGCTCTGCGGTCTTACGGGTGGTATTGATTGATTTAGCGCTTTTTTTTCTTCCTATACTACTTTTTTTCTGGCCTTTTATTGGTTACATTGAGGGAAGTAACCCTGGAGAATTAGCATACCTATTAACTGGAATTTAATTGCAGTGCAAGAACGAATTAACTACACATAGATCTATAAAGGAACCAACAGGCAAACTCAAACATACTATTCATAGGAAATGACTGAAAAAGGAAGGAAAAAGAAAAAAACGGAAGAAGAAAAGGAATCAGAGTAGAAACAGGGAAATAGAGGATACTACAGTTATAAAGTATTTTAATAATACTGGGGATACAAAGATAAATTGAAAAAACTGCGACCGCAAACATCAGATCCTAAAAACCTGATCAAATATGAGCCAGCCACAGCACATAACTACAGACATTTATACTCTAAATACTAGGTTGGTCACAGAGACACATGCTACAGGTATTCCTGGCCGATAATCTGGAACCTCTGCATCGGTCTGGGTGATGTGTATACGGCAACACTAGTTAAACACTTTCACACACAAATTAATTTCGGCCCGTGGACAGGCCTTTTTCAATGTGTATGGTATGAATGAAGATGGTATCCCTTTTCTTTTCCTTCTTCTTTTTTTTTTTTTTTTTTTCTTCCTTTTTCAGTTATGTGAGTCAATATATAGTAGTAGGGCAGCACCTAATTGAGTTTACCTAACCTTAGGCTCTCTTGGTTTTCTTAACTTTTATACACACAGTGACAGTTATACTTGCATTATTATTCATAGGAAATAACCATACTTGAAAATAACAATATGCTGTGGAATTAATAGTGGACCTATACAACTGAGGGCCCTGGTGCAAAATATTGGGCCTCTAAAAGGTAAATCAATAGTAAGCAGTAGTAATAATATACACAGTGCTCTGTATAATGATTTTGGGGATAAATAGATAGATAGATAGATAGATAGATAGATAGATAGGACGGACCTTCCACCTGCACTTATAAAAGGTTCCCTTGCATTAGGATGGTACACATTCTGCACATGCTGTATCAATGGTAGTTCTGTCCCTGTGTGAAATGGCCACATCAGTTTGTTTTCAAATCTGCAAAGGAGCAAGTGGATATGAGGCATCATTAAAGAGACTTCATGATTTTCTACCATGACTAAGAAAAAGCAGCAATTATGTTATACGTTTCCATTGCAAAATGTATTGTAAAGCTGTTTAAATTGGGATCAGTAATAATAAGAAGTGCATGGCTGCTGTGCACAATTCACAACTTTATTTTCATATACATGTGTTTTTCTATGAGAGTAATAAGTGTTTTGCGTATTTCGACATAATCTCACCACCTTTTAATTTGTGAGAGAAAAAAAAACAAAACAAAAAAACAGTAAGAGCTGCAGGGGGAGGAAATGTTAAGGGAATACGCCAGACCTGGAGGAGATATTTCAATTTCAGTTATACCTATGGAATACCTTTGTTCAACCTACTAGCAAAGGCAAGGAAACTCACTTTACAATAAGGAAAATAATACACAAAATTTTGTATTAGAAATACAAATTTCACAAGATTTTTTGCATGTGCTTTGTAGTTTCATCACAATTACTATTTGAATTCTGAATATTTTTTGTGAAATTTCAATATGAATTTTAATTTTCCCATAAAATACGATTTTTTTCGCACAATTTCATTATGATTAAACATTACAATTTTTATTGTGTATTTTTATTTCAATATTTAATTCATTTTACATGATTTTTAAATTACAATTTTTTGGGAGCCCTGTTTTAATGTATGCACCACCTTCACATACTTAAATTCAGGGAACATACCTTTACTAAACGCACTGCTCTCCAGGTAAAAACTCAAGATAATTAGGACATGGGCTTCATACTACTGGTGAGATTTCTTAGAAAATCTCACAAGCACATAGAGTTTTAAAGAATCAGGCCCTGAGAGAACCAGAAGAGATCAGGGGTATACTTTTTCAGTGTGCCCAAGGGACATAAAGGCTATAGACCAAGCAATGTATTAGCGTGATCAGGTAGGAAAGTTTTCAGCAAGAAAACCTAAATCATTACCCCACCTCCCAAATCCAAGGCAGAAACCAATGATGTAAACATGTGACACAAGTACAACATGAATCAAACTGAGCATATATCAGGTTTTACATTAATGTCAATCGCTAAATTTGCTACATTAATAACGTCTGTAACAATGCTGGGAATGTGCAAAACAATTCTGGGAAACTGATTTGTTAAACACATAGGTATATGGATCTGATGAAAATGGAGATCTGGTTGGATGGACCCTTTGCAGTAACGAACATACAATCTTTTTACTTCTGTGGAAAATAATAAACTCTAACTGCAGCATTGCTGTAACCTGCACTTCCTCACTCCATATAGATAGAGTCAGAACTAAAAGCTTTGAGGAAAAACATTTGGTTGCCAAATTGCCGCTTTAAGGGAATGTTCTATTATAAGAACCCTGACATATGTATTTTTCATATGTCCTCCTTAAAGCAGCAATATGGCAACCCCAGGTATATGTGGCAGGAAGAGAAGAGATGAAGGGCGCTGTTAGACGTTTACACTTACTGCAAGAAGTAGAAAGGCTGAATCCTCCACTGGGATGTTTTTGGTTAGGCTGTTCATGAGTCTTTTGCTGTTTTAAAGGGACATTAAACACTAAATAAAAGCTAGATAGAATGATGCATTCAAAGAAAAGATTAGTCTGAGAATAACATGTAGATGCATTGTTTTAAATTTCATTAGCTCTTTAAATATTGACAAAATAAGAATAAAGTTTTAGTGTCTATAAAACAATGGGAGCTTCCATGTTGTAACCTATGTTACCATCTCTGCTGTGGCCAATTAGGGACAGTTGTAAATAGGTCACTAGAGTGTGCAGCCAATGGCTGTGTGGAATATAACAGTGTTCTGAACTTCCATTTCTAACAGGAACTGAAAAGCTCACAATTTCAGAATGGAATTACAGGAAAAGGGGACAAAATTAATAATGAAAGTATATTGCAGAGTTTTTTTTATATATACAATCTATCATTTTATATCACCATCTCAAAGTGTTTAATGTCCCTTTAACAATCTTACAATAAAAGGGAAGTTTTACTTTATCATTCTCTTTCCATTTTTGATTTAATTCCTTTTATAAAACTAGTACTTGAATATTATGGGGCATATTTAACAATGTGCGAGCGGACATGATACGAAGTAGCGTATCATGGCCGCTGCCCATCGCTAAATGCCGGCAGCATACTCTGTCGGCATTTATCACTGCACCAGCAGTTCTTGTGAACTGCTGGTGCAATGCCGCCCCCTGCAGATTTGCGGGGGGTGTCAATCAACCCAATCTAATTTGATCGGGTTGATTTCTGTCCGCGGCCTCAGAGCAGGCGGACAAGTTATGGACCAGTGGTATTTAGAGCGCTGCTTCATAACTTCTTGATAACTTCTGGGGCCTCAAGCTTGATAAATATGCCAATATGTCTCCATTGTAGTATGAACTTAGGAAATATTACAAAGTTTTACAAAGAATGCTAGGAATGTACCTTGGAATTTCCTCTGTCACAATACAAGATTAATTGTAGAACTCTTCTGTAATAGCTTTGTTTTACTGAGGACCTAACATAAACCTGGTTAATATAAACCTATAATGCTAGCAAACATATGCACTGAACTTTATACTATATTCTTCCAAAACTGAGTTTCAGACCCCCCACATTAACTGACATGGTGCAGACACAGGTCAATTATATTCCAGATGAAAAGCAAAAACTTATAAACAACCTGGACATGAAACCTTATTTTATTTCCCAGCACTGCGAGATCTCTCTTATTTATGTATGTGAAGCAGAGACAAGCCCAGTGCGATATAGCACTGCATGCTATGAGAGTTTTGTTACACTTTGTGCTTTTATATTTTATAATACTATATATGTCAGATTGTGTCCTTTCAGTATTATTGGATTTAAAGAGATACTAAACCACATTTTTTTCTTTAATGATTCAGATAGAGCATGCACTTTTAAGCAACTTTCTAATTTACTCCTATTATCACATTTTCTTTGTTCTCTTTATATCTTTATTTAAAAAGCAGGAATGTAAAGATAAGGAGCCAGCCCATTTTAGGTTCAGCACCATGGTTAGCCACCTATAAGCAAAGATAACCCAGGTTCTGAACCAAAAATGGGTCGGCTCCTATGCTTTACATTCCTGCTTTTTAAATAAAGATAGCAAGATAACGAAGGAAAATTGATAATAGGAGTAAATTAGAAAGTTGCTTAAAATTGCATGCTCTATCTGAATCATTAAAGAAAAAAATATGGGTTTAGTATCCCTTTAAGCTTTGCACTTTCTCATATTTTAAAACATTTAAATTTTGATCTAGCAGTGACTTTACACATTGCTTTGAAAGTTTCTGTGTTACTTTTAATAACTTAGGTTCATACTTTGTATATTTCTGTGTATCTTTTACAAATTACATTGCACCTTGTATAATATAATAGGGTACAGTGTCACTATTTCATATCACTGTTCCATACAGTTAAAGCTCAGTTCCAAATAGAGTTAGAGTAGTACTCTAACTCTATTTAGAACTGAGCTTTAACTGTTAGTACTCTAACTCTATTTAGAACTAAGCTTTAACTGTTAGTACTCTAACTCTATTTAGAACTAAGCTTTAACTGTTAGTACTCTAACTCTATTTAGAACTGAGCTTTAACTGTTAGTACTCTAACTCTATTTAGAACTAAGCTTTAACTGTTAGTACTCTAACTCTATTTAGAACTGAGCTTTAACTGTTAGTACTCTAACTCTATTTAGAACTGAGCTTTAACTGTTAGTACTCTAACTCTATTTAGAACTAAGCTTTAAATGTTAGTACTCTAACTCTATTTAGAACTAAGCTTTAAATGTTAGTACTTTAACTCTATTTAGAACTAAGCTTTAAATGTTAGTACTCTAACTTTATTTAGAACTGAGCTTTAACTGTTAGTACTCTAACTCTATTTAGAACTGAGCTTTAAATGTTAGTACTCTAACTCTATTTAGAACTGAGCTTTAAATGTTAGTACTCTAACTCTATTTAGAACTGAGCTTTAAATGTTAGTACTCTAACTCTATTTAGAACTGAGCTTTAAATGTTAGTACTCTAACTCTATTTAGAACTAAGCTTTAAATGTTAGTACTCTAACTCTATTTACAACTGAGCTTTAAATGTTAGTACTCTAACTCTATTTAGAACTGAGCTTTAAATGTTAGTACTCTAACTCTATTTAGAACTGAGCTTTAAATGTTAGTACTCTAACTCTATTTAGAACTGAGCTTTAAATGTTAGTACTCTAACTCTATTTAGAACTGAGCTTTAAATGTTAGTACTCTAACTCTATTTAGAACTGAGCTTTAACTGTTAGTACTCTAACTCTATTTAGAACTGAGCTTTAAATGTTAGTACTCTAACTCTATTTAGAACTGAGCTTTAAATGTTAGTACTCTAACTCTATTTAGAACTGAGCTTTATTTTGTGGAATCACAAATAACTTTTCCTCAAACTGAGTCATAGAAGGTTTTTTCACTTGGCAGACTTCTGAACGCAGTATTTACATTTTGTTTTATTTAAATGTTTTATCTAAATGTATTTTTATTGCGCTTTATATTAGATTTATTAACTTGTCTTTTAGGGAGACGTCCCTTTTTATAAACATACTGTGATATATGAACATTCATTTTTAGACCTGTTTTTAGAAAAGTATTAAATACAGAAGATTTTTTGAAGCTTATCATCTCATATTATTTACTTGTTATACAATAGTTTACTCATGTGTTAGCTGTATAGCTCCCTCTTCAAACTACACATTTTTCCTTGACTTTTCCTTTATAAGCTATTGAGGAGCTTATTCTGAAGAGTGGCTATAACACTCCCAGTGCCTACCCTAAACTCACTCCTAAGTCTGGAAAGCCTTAAAATTCAACATTTTGTTTTATTTCTTATTAATACTAAATATAATCTTGTGTTTGATGTGTCCTTGTAGGAATTAAAGTGATCTTTAATATAGCTAAAAGTCCTGGAGAAAGAGTGGTCAGTTTACAAGTTATGTGTACGGAATGCCGTGTGCCAAGATATGTTCCTGTGGAAATGAACAACACCTATAAAATTGTTGTGCCTTCATATATTGCTGAAGGGGGAGATGGCTTTGCAATGCTGAAAAATGGAAGCCTAAAACATGATAGTGGTGAGTTTTTTTTGTGCAGTAGTATGTACATAGTTATGTATTATAAACTAATACTAATTGTATCACACACATTGTAAAGCAATAACAAATACTAAATAGAATGTAGATGAATGATACTGCTACAAGCAGTTTAAATACCTTGAGATTGGTATATAAATTGTTTTGTTAGATGTAATGAGACAGCTTTGCAATATAATTTCATTATTTTGCCCCCTTTTCATGTAATTGATGTGTTTTGAAGATTAAGCCATTTTTAATTCTCAGAACTTAATAGAAGTCCTGCTGACTACTCAAGGCTAACTAGCGGCTAGATTTAGAGTTCTGCGGCCAAAGGGGTGCGTTAGCTACGCGTGCTTTTTTTCCCCCGCACCTTTTAAATACTGCTGGTATTTAGAGTTCACAGAAGGGCTACGTTAGGCTCCAAAAAAGGGAGCGTAGAGCATATTTACCGCCACTGCAACTCTAAATACCAGCGTTGCTTACGGACGCGGCCAGCTTCAAAAACGTGCTCGTGCACGATTCCCCCATAGAAAACAATGGGGCTGTTTGAGCTGAAAAAAAAACTAACACCTGCAAAAAAGCAGCGTTCAGCTCCTAACGCAGCCCCATTGTTTCCTATGGGGAAACACTTCCTAAGTCTGCACCTAACACTCTAACATGTACCCCGAGTCTAAACACCCCTAACCTTACACTTATTAACCCCTAATCTGCCGCCCCCGCTATCGCTGACCCCTGCATATTATTATTAAGCCCTAATCTGCCGCTCCGTACACCGCCACAACCTACGTTATCCCTATGTACTCCTAATCTGCTGCCCCTAACACCGCCGACCCCAATGTTATATTTATTAACCCCTAATCTGCCGCCCCCGCTATCGCTGACCCCTGCATATTATTATTAACCCCTAATCTGCTGCTCCGTACACCGCCGCAACCTACGTTATCCCTATGTACCCCTAATCTGCTGCCCCTAACACCGCCGACCCCTATATTATATTTATTAACCCCTAATCTGCCACCCCCAACGTCGCCTCCACCTACCTACAATAATTAACCCCTAATCTGCCGACCGGATCTCACCGCTACTCTAATGTATTAACCCCTAAAGCTAAGTCTAACCCTAACACCCCCCTAAGTTAAATATAATTTAAATCTAACAAAATAAATTAACTCTTATTAAATAAATTATTCCTATTTAAAGCTAAATACTTACCTGTAAAATAAACCCTAATATAGCTACAATATAAATTATAATTATATTGTAGCTATTTTAGGATTAATATTTATTTTACAGGCAACTTTGTATTTATTTTAACCAGGTACAATAGCTATTAAATAGTTAATAACTATTTAATAGTTACCTAGTTAAAATAATTACAAAATTACCTGTAAAATAAATCCTAACCTAAGTTACAATTAAACCTAACACTACACTATCAATAAATAAATTAAATTAAATACCTACAATTATCTACAATTAAAACTAACACTACACTATCAATAAATTAATTAAATACAATACCTACAAATAAATACAATGAAATAAACTAACTAAAGTACAACAAATAAAAAAGAACTAAGTTACAAAAAATAAAAAATATTTACAAACATTAGAAAAATATTACAACAATTTTAAACTAATTACACCTACTCTAAGCCCCCTAATAAAATAAGAAAGACCCCCAAAATAAAAAAATGCCCTACCCTATTCTAAAATTAAAATAGAAAAGCTCTTTTACCTTACCAGCCCTGAAAAGGGCCCTTTGCGGGGCATGCCCCAAAGAATTCAGCTCTTTTGCCTGTAAAAAAAAAAACATACAATACCCCCCCCAACATACCCCTAATCTAACCCAAACCCCCCTTAAATAAACCTAACACTAAGCCCCTGAAGATCTTCCTACCTTGTCTTCACCACGCCGGGTTCACTGATCGATCCAAAAGAGCTCCTCCGATGTCTTGATCCAAGCCCAAGCGGGGGGCTGAAGATGTCCATGATCCGACTGAAGTCTTCATCCAAGCGGGAGCTGAAGAGGTCCATGATCGGGCTGAAATCTTCATCCAAGCGGGAGCTGAAGAGGTCCATGATCGGGCTGAAGTCTTCTATCAAGCGGCATCTTCAATCTTCTTTCTTCCGGATCCATGTTTATCCCGCCGACGCGGAACATCCATCTTCACCGACGACTTCCCGACGAATGACGGTTCCTTTAAGGGACGTCATCCAAGATGGCGTCCCTCGAATTCCGATTGGCTGATAGGATTCTATCAGCCAATCGGAATTAAGGTAGGAAAATCAGCCAATCAGAATCAAGTTCAATCCGATTGGCTGATCCGATCAGCCAATCAGATTGAGCTTGCATTCTATTGGCTGTTCCGATCAGCCAATAGAATGCGAGCTCAATCTGATTGGCTGATCGGATCAGCCAATCGGATTGAACTTGATTCTGATTGGCTGATTCCATCAGCCAATCAGAATTTTCTTACCTTAATTCCGATTGGCTGATAGAATCCTATCAGCCAATCGGAATTCGAAGGACGTCATCTTGGATGACGTCCCTTAAAGGAACCGTCATTCGTCGGGAAGTCGTCGGTGAAGATGGATGTTCCGCGTCGGCGGGATGAACATGGATCCGGAAGAAAGAAGTTTGAAGATGCCGCTTGATAGAAGACTTCAGCCCGATCATGGACCTCTTCAGCTCCCGCTTGGATGAAGACTTCAGCCCGATCATGGACCTCTTCAGCTCCCGCTTGGATGAAGACTTCAGTCGGATCATGGACATCTTCAGCCCCCCGCTTGGGCTTGGATCAAGACATCGGAGGAGCTCTTCTGGATCGATCGGTGAACCCGGCGTGGTGAAGACAAGGTAGGGAGATCTTCAGGGGCTTAGTCTTAGGTTTATTTAAGGGGGGTTTGGGTTAGATTAGGGGTATGTGGGTGGTGGGTTGTAATGTGGGGGGGGGGTATTGTGGGGTTTTTTTACAGGCAAAAGAGCTGTTTTCTTTGGGGCATGCCCCCGCAAAAGGCCCTTTTAAGGGCTGGTAAGGTAATAGAGCTGATTACTTTTGTAATTTAGTATAGGGTAGGGCATTTTTTTATTTTGGGGGTCTTTTTTATTTTATTAGGGGGCTTAGAGTAGGTGTAATTAGTTTAAAATTGTTGTAATATTTTTCTAATGTTTGTAAATATTTTTTTATTTTTTGTAACTTAGTTCTTTTTTATTTTTGTACTTTAGTTAGTTTATTTAATTGTATTTATTTGTAGGTATTGTATTTAATTAATTTATTGATAGTGTAGTGTTAGGTTTAATTGTAGATAATTGTAGGTATTTTATTTAATTAATTTATTGATAGTGTAGTGTTAGGTGTATTTGTAACTTAGGTTAGGATTTAATTTACAGGTAATTTTGTAATTATTTTAACTAGGTAGCTATTAAATAGTTATTAACTATTTAATAGCTATTGTACCTGGTTAAAATAAATACAAAGTTGCCTGTAAAATAAATATTAATCCTAAAATAGCTACAATATAATTATAATTTATATTGTAGCTATATTAGGGTTTATTTTACAGGTAAGTATTTAGCTTTAAATAGGAATAATTTATTTAATAAGAGTTAATTTATTTCGTTAGATAAAATTATATTTAACTTAGGGGGGTGTTAGGGTTAGGGTTAGAATTAGCTTTAGGGGTTAAAAAATTTATTAGAGTAGCGGTGAGCTCCGGTCGGCAGATTAGGGGTTAATGCTTGAAGTTAGGTGTCGGCGATGTTAGGGAGGGCAGATTAGGGGTTAATACTATTTATTATAGGGTTATTGAGGCGGGAGTGAGGCGGATTAGGGGTTAATAAGTGTAGGTAGGTGGCGGCGACATTGGGGGTGGCAGATTAGGGGTTAATAAATATTATGTAGGTGTCGGCGGTATTAGGGGCAGCAGATTAGGGGTACATAGGGATAACGTAGGTGGCGGCGGTGTACGGAGCGGCAGATTAGGGGTTAAAAAATTTTAATAGAGTGGCGGCGATGTGGGGGGGCCTCGGTTTAGGGGTACATAGGTAGTTTATGGGTGTTAGTGTACTTTAGAGCACAGTAGTTAAGAGCTTTATAAACCGGCGTTAGCCCAGAAAGCTCTTAACTACTGACTTTTTTCTGCGGTTGGAGTTTTGTCGTTAGATTTCTAACGCTCACTTCAGCCAAGACTCTAAATACCGGCGTTAGAAAGATCCCATTGAAAAGATAGGATACGCAAATGGCGTAGGGGGATCTGCGGTATGGAAAAGTCGCGGCTGCAAAGTGAGCGTTAGACCCTTTCCTGACTGACTCCAAATACCAGCGGGCGGTAAAAACCAGCGTTAGGAGCCTCTAACGCTGGTTTTGACGGCTACCGCCAAACTCTAAATCTAGGCCTCTGTGACCTATCTGTCCCTAGTTGGTTTTATCAGATAACAACTACAAAACAATTAATTTGTTACTAACTTTATGACAGTGGCCCATATTAGCTTTTCCAAGTTTGGCTATTCAAAAAAAGATGTTAATTTGTTTTAAAAATGTAAGACTTGGATAATGTGTTATTCTATAGCAACACATCGGAAATGTCTTGTTTAAGTTGTTTACTGTCCCTTTAACAAGCTTCTATTCACACAAAAAAATGTTTATATGCAATAGTAAGATGAGTATAATAGTATGTAAGTCTGTTTGGGCTAAAACTGCTCTCTGTATTTATACAGTGAAGGGGAAAAGCTTAGCATTTGCAAAGAAATGTAGAAATGACAAATTGTATTAAATTGCAATCGTGTTGCAGCATTTCTCATCATATTGATAAAAGGACATAAGAATTTTTTTTTCTTTTGTGATTCAGACAGAGCATGCAATTTTAAACAATTTTCCAATTTACTTCTATTATCAAATTTGCTTCATTTTCTTGGCATCCTTAGTTGAAGGAGCAGCAATGCACTACTGGGAGCTAGCTGAATGCATTTGGTGAGCCAATGCCTAGAGGCATATATGTGCAGCTACCAATCAGCAGCTAGCTCCCAGTCCTGCATCGTTGCTTCTGAGCCTACTTAGGTATGCGTTTTAATAAAGGATACCAAGAGAATGAAACAAATTAGACAATAGAAGTAAATTAGAAAGGTGTTTAAAATTGTATTTGCTATCTAAATCATAACATGTTTAATTTTGGCTGTACTGCCACTTTAAAGGGACACTAAACACCTTCGCCTAGATTTAGAGTTCTGCGGCCAAAGGGGTGCGTTAGCTACGCGTGCTTTTTCCCCCTGCACCTTTTAAATACCGCTGGTATTTAGAGTTCACAGAATGGCTGGGTTTTCAGTGCGTTAGGCTCCAAAAAGGGAGCGTAGAGCATAATTTAACGCCACTGCAACTCTAGATACCAGCGGTGCTTACGGACGCGGCCAGCTTCAAAAACTTGCTCGTGCACGATTCCCCCATAGAAAACAATGGGGCCATTTGAGCTGAAAAAAAACCTAACACCTGCAAAAAAGCGGCGTTCAGCTCCTAACGCAGCCCCATTGTTTTCTATGGGGAAACACTTCCTACGTCTGCACCTAACACTCTAACATGAACCCCGAGTCTAAACACCCCTAACCTTACACTTATTAACCCCTATTCTGCCGCCCCCGCTATCGCTGACCCCTGCATATTATTATTAACCCCTAATCTGCCGCTCCGTACACCACCGCCACCTATATTATAGCTATGTACCCCTAATCTGCTGCCCCTAACACCGCCGACCCCTATATTATATTTATTAACCCCTAATCTGCCCTCCTCAACGTCGACTCCACCTGCCTACACTTATTAACCCCTAATCTGCCGAGCGGACCGCACCGCTACTATAATAAAGTTATTAACCCCTAATCCGCCTCACTCCCGCCTCAATAACCCTATAATAAATAGTATTAACCCCTGCCCTCCCTAACATCACCGACACCTAACTTCAATTATTAACCCCTAATCTGCCAACCGAATCTCGCCGCTACTGTAATAAATGGATTAACCCCTAAAGCTAAGTCTAACCCTAACACTAACACCCCCCCTAAGTTAAATATAATTTAAATCTAACGAAATAAATTAACTCTTATTAAATAAATTATTCCTATTTAAAGCTAAATACTTACCTGTAAAATAAACCCTAATATAGCTACAATATAAATTATAATTATATTATAGCTATTTTAGGATTTATATCTATTTTACAGGTAACTTAGTATTTATTTTAACCAGGTACAATAGCTATTAAATAGTTAAGAACTATTTAATAGCTAAAATAGTTAAAATAATTACAAAATTACCTGTAAAATAAATCCTAACCTAAGTTACAATTAAACCTAACACTACACTATAAATAAATTAATTAAATAAAATACCTACAATTAAACCTAACACTACACTATCAATAAATTAATTAAATACAATATCTACAAATAAATACAATGAAATAAACTAACTAAAGTACAAAAAATAAAAAAGAACTAAGTTACAAAAAATAAAAAAGAACTAAGTTACAAAAAATAAAAAAATATTTACAAACATCAGAAAAATATTACAATTTTAAACTAATTACACCTACTCTAAGCCCCCTAATAAAATAACAAAGCCCACCAAAATAAAAAAATGCCCTGCCCTATTCTAAATTAAAAAAGTTCAAAGCTCTTTTACCTTACCAGCCCTTAAAAGGACCTTTTGTGGGGCATGCCCCAAAGAATTCAGCTCTTTTGCCTGTAAAAAAAACATACAATACCCCCCCCAACATTACAACCCACCACCCACATACCCCTAATCTAACCCAAACCCCCCTTAAATAAACCTAACACTAAGCCCCTGAAGATCTTCCTACCTTATCTTCACCTCGCCGGGTATCACCGATCGGTCCTGGCTCCGGAATCTTCATCCAACCCAAGCGGGGGCTGGCAATCCATAATCCTGCGGCTGAAGAGGTCCAGAAGAGGCTCCAAAGTCTTCATCCTATCCGGGAAGAAGAGGCGATCCAGACCGGCAACCATCTTGATCCAAGCGGCATCTTCTATCTTCATCCGATGAGGAACGGCTCCATCGTGAAGACCTCCAGCGCGGATCAATCTTCTTCCTCTGACGTCCAACTGAAGAATGACGGTTCCTTTAAGGGACGTCATCCAAGATGGCGTCCCTCGAATTCCGATTGGCTGATAGGATTCTATCAGCCAATCGGAATTAAGGTAGGAAAATTCTGATTGGCTGATGGAATCAGCCAATCAGAATCAAGTTCATTCCGATTGGCTGATCCGATCAGCCAATCAGATTGAGCTCGCATTCTATTGGCTGATCGGAACAGCCAATAGAATGCGAGCTCAATCTGATTGGCTGATCGGATCAGCCAATCGGATTGAACTTGATTCTGATTGGCTGATTCCATCAGCCAATCAGAATTTTCCTACCTTAATTCCGATTGGCTGATAGAATCCTATCAGCCAATCGGAATTCGAGGGATGCCATCTTGGATGACGTCCCTTAAAGGAACCGTCATTCTTCAGTTGGACGTCGGAGGAAGAAGATTGATCCGCGCTGGAGGTCTTCACGATGGAGCCGTTCCTCATCGGATG
Source organism: Bombina bombina (assembly GCF_027579735.1). Taxonomy (NCBI): domain Eukaryota; kingdom Metazoa; phylum Chordata; class Amphibia; order Anura; family Bombinatoridae; genus Bombina; species Bombina bombina. The sequence continues at coordinate 554,227,765 of NC_069502.1, forward strand.
AAGATAGAAGATGCCGATTGGATCAAGATGGTTGCCGGTCTGGATCGCCTCTTCTTCCCGGATAGGATGAAGACTTTGGAGCCTCTTCTGGACCTCTTCAGCCGCAGGATTATGGATCGCCATCCCCCGCTTGGGTTGGATGAAGATTTTGGAGCCAGGACCGATCGGTGATACCCGGCGAGGTGAAGATAAGGTAGGAAGATCTTCAGGGGCTTAGTGTTAGGTTTATTTAAGGGTGGTTTGGGTTAGATTAGGGGTATGTGGGTGGTGGGTTGTAATGCTGGGGGGGGTATTGTATGTGTTTTTTTACAGGCAAAAGAGCTGAATTCTTTGGGGCATGCCCCACAAAAGGTCCTTTTAAGGGCTGGTAAGGTAAAAGAGCTTTGAACTTTTTTAATTTAGAATAGGGTAGGGCATTTTTTTATTTTGGGGGTCTTTGTTATTTTATTAGGGGGCTTAGAGTAGGTGTAATTAGTTTAAAATTATTGTAATATTTTTCTAATGTTTGTAAATATTTTATTATTTTTTGTAACTTAGTTCTTTTTTATTTTTTGTACTTTAGTTAGTTTATTTAATTGTAGTTATTTGTAGGTATTGTATTTAATGAATGTATTGATAGTGTAGTGTTAGGTTTAATTGTAGGTAATTGGAGGTATTTTATTTAATTTATTTATTGATAGTGTAGTGTTAGGTTTAATTGTAACTTAGGTTAGGATTTATTTTACAGGTAATTTTGTAATTATTTTAACTATTTTAGCTATTAAATAGTTCTTAACTATTTAATAGCTATTGTACCTGGTTAAAATAAATACAAAGTTACCTGTAAAATAAATATAAATCCTAAAATAGCTATAATATAATTATAATTTATATTGTAGCTATATTAGGGTTTATTTTACAGGTAAGTATTTAGCTTTAAATAGGAATAATTTATTTAATAAGAGTTAATTTATTTCGTTAGATTTAAATTATATTTAACTTAGGGGGTGTTAGTGTTAGGGTTAGACTTAGCTTTAGGGGTTAATACATTTATTATAGTAGCGGCGAGATTCGGTCGGCAGATTAGGGGTTAATAATTGAAGTTAGGTGTCGGCAATGTTAGGGAGGGCATATTAGGGGTTAATACTATTTATTATAGGGTTATTGAGGCGGGAGTGAGGCGGATTAGGGGTTAATAACTTTATTATAGTAGTGGTGCGGTCCGCTCGGCAGATTAGGGGTTAATAAGTGTAGGCAGGTGGAGGCGACATTGAGGGGGGCAGATTAGGGGTTAATAAATATAATATAGGGGTTGGCGGTGTTAGGGGCAGCAGATTCGGGGTACATAAGGATAACGTAGGTGGCGGCGCTTTGCGGTCGGCAGATTAGGGGTTAATTATTGTAGGTAGCTGGCGCGACGTTGTGGGGGGCAGGTTAGGGGTTAATAAATATAATATAGGGGTCGGCGGTGTTAGGGGCAGCAGATTAGGGGTACATAAGTATAACGTAGGTGGCGGTCGATGTGGGGGGACCTCGGTTTAGGAGTACATAGGTAGTTTATGGGTGTTAGTGTACTTTAGAGCACAGTAGTTAAGAGCTTTATAAACCGGCGTTAGCCCAGAAAGCTCTTAACTACTGACTTTTTTCTGCGGCTGGAGTTTTGTCATTAGATTTCTAACGCTCACTTCAGACACAACTCTAAATACCGGCGTTAGAAAGATCCCATTGAAAAGATAGGATACGCAAATGACGTAAGGGGATCTGCGGTATGGAAAAGTCGCGGCTGGAAAGTGAGCGTTAGACCCTTTAATGACTGACTCTAAATACCGGCGGTAGCACAAAACCAGCGTTAGGAGTCTCTAACGCTGGTTTTCACGGCTACCGCCCAACTCTAAATCTAGGCCCTTGTAATTAAAAGACATTTGTGTTGTGTTGCTAAAGAATAACATACCAGCCAAGTCTTTTGAAAAATAATTAACATCCTTTTTACTGCAATCATTTCTCAGTTGCAAACTCCACCCACAATTTGCTACCTTATTTGAAGAAGCCAATGTGAACTTTAGTCCATAAACAACAATGCTAGCCACTGGTATAAAATGAATTGTTTTGCAGTTGTTATCTGATAAATCCAATTAGGGATAGCAGGGTTAGCCTTGAGAAGTCAGCACTCTGCATTTCAAGTTTTGAGAATTAGAAACTGCTCAATTTTCAGGTCTTACATAAATGAAAAGGGGCAAAATAAATAATGAAAATACATTCAAAGTTATTTCATTATGCATTACTAGTCCCTGCGAGTGGTGAGCTGCCTCCCATAGAAATAACAAGAGACTCTCTGCTATGTAAAAGTTTGCAATGGAAGACTAAGTACACAGGGAGAACCCAGCGTATGTTTTAACTTTAATATCACGCCTAATACAAATCAAATGATGCTGTTTTCAGTGCCATGTACCTTAAATTAGCTGTTATTTTTGTATGCGTAAGTTTTCCTTACAGCGTAATTAGTGTTTTTAATTTGAGAAAAAAACTGTGAAATCTGTAGGGCATAAATGTTTAGAGAATTACACTGTGATTTGAGAGACAATTTCATATACACCCATGGAATACCCATGTTCACCCCATTTAAAAAAAAAAAAATCCCCTCTGTATTTTGTACTTATTTAAAGGGACAGTATACTGTAAAATAGTTTTTCCCTTAATGTGTTTACAATTGCTTTTTTTACCAACTGCAGAGTAAAAAATGTATGAAAATTAGCTTTTTAAGGTTTATTTGTGTATATTAAAGCTCTGATTTTGTGCTTTGAAGCCACAACCTAATAAAATGTAGGTATAATCAGATTTCATTACTGTATCACATTGTGCACATATACCTGCTTCTTTATCTTATATCTGTCCTTAAAACAATCACCAATACTTTGAGAGAACAATGGAAAATCAACATTGTATTACCTTATCTCTGCTATATCGCACTGGGAGTGTAATTTCTTCTGCTGGCTGTGTTTACAAAGCTTATCTATAGCTGGTACGCGCGGCCACAAACTTTCAGAATAGGTGGGGATACCACATGCTAAATTAACAATTTCAAATGCCAATATAAGGGTAAAGGAGCTACTTGTAAACAATTTAATACACTCCAGCATGTAAAGTGGATCATTGGGAACAAATTAAAGGGGAGAAAATTTTTGAGTAAACTGTCCCTTTAAGTACACTGGGTGTGCAAAAAAACCATAGAAAACCATACTTATAACAATTTTCATTGTGCACTTTTGTAATGTTTGTATCTCTTTCCCATATGCAAATGCCGTATATGCCCCTTAATGAGACCCTATGTTTTCAGGGTAAAAAGTGGCTTTATAGAATTCCACCAGGGAAATAGAAGTACTGACCAGCATTCTTATAGAATCTCACCAGCCCAGAGAGCTTTAGAGAGTCGGGCACATTTCTATTAAAAAGGAAACTATTAGGAGTTATTTTGGATAGCCTTGACTAATCAGTATCACTTAATTTGATACTGACACCACAACCCCAACACAGACCCCTTTATTATCATAACTTCTAAACCCCTATTATTAAAAAATCTTCCTGCTATTAACCCCTTAATAGCCAGACCTCCTTGTTAAAAACCCTCGTTGCTACAGACGTTCTAACTGTAAATCACCACCCACCACCTAAATGGATCCCTACATGAACAACCAAGCACCAAAATACAAAGTCTTAATCCAGAGCAGCACTTTTTTTACTAAGCTTGCCTGCGTTCTCACTTTTTTCTAGCATTTTATACAGCAGTTTTGGCCATTTCTATTCATATTAGCTGATTTATTTCAAATTACTCATTAGAATTAGTCATTGATCCTTTTGATTGATTTGAAAAGGAAAATCAGCCAGTAGATATAGTTTGCATTCTATGTGCATTAATCCTATTGTCTGATTTGAAAATTTCTATAGGCTGTAAGAGGTAGAATGTAAGGACAGTAAGAAGATTTTAGATCTTTTTTAGTAACTTTTTGGTTTCAACGTAACATTTTTTTAATAATATATTTTTTTCCAAAAAACGTAGGTGTTTAGGGGGTCTTAGATGAGGGTGAGTTTAGATGTGGGGTGCTTCTTTCGGGGTGTAGTTTCCGAGGATGTTAGGTTAGGTGGGCGAGTCTTAGGGTAGGTATCAGCTTTGGTGGGGAAGTCTTTTATAAGGGAGGTCTGCGGTAGGGGCTATTATGTTCAATTTAGACTGGGGGGGATTAAGTTAGGCGTCATCTTATGTGAGAGAGTCCATTGTAAGCAGTGATTAGCAGGTTGAAGATTAATAGTGGGGGAATTTTTAGAGGTGGGATCTAGTGGTTTAATGGGTCTTTAATAGAAAAGTGTTGTTTTTTTTCTTTATTAAGAGATGTGGTGTATAGGGTGTTAAGAGTAAGATATTATTGGCAGTTAGGGGTTTAAAAGCGGTGGGGGGTTTCTTTGGGGGTTGTGATAGTTATGGTGTTAATAGGAGAGGGTTTTATTTGCATATGACTGGATTAGCATTTGGGGTTGAAATGGTTTTTACATTTTTTGTGCCTTTTGGTAGACACTTTGCTTTCTCTAGCACTATGTACGCTACTCATGAAATTATTGTAAGATACAAGGAGGTTAAGCGACTACTTGTAATTTCTGCACAAAAATGGAAGGGGTACGTTTTTGTTTGTGCTGTTTTAAAGTTTAGTGACACTTATATTTTTTTAATCCCAACTGTCTCATGGGCCGCTGGCAATATGCACAATTGCTGTTCCTGATTGGCTCACCAAGCTGAACTTTACTTTATACTGGAATATAATAAAGTATATAATTTTCCAAACAAAACCAGCAATACTCTGTGCACTTTTAAAAGGATGTAGAGTAGCAATGTGGATGGGGAATGCTGCCCTCTAGTAATAATTTTCTTCCACGTCAGTGTACGGATAATTTCCACGGCACCAAAAAGGAAAAAGAGAGACAAACAAAAGTGTAATACAGTCAACTTATTAATATAAACTTGTTCCTATGACCATATGACTCAGCTCTTAGCATCAACAATGGTTTTTAGAGATGTATCAGCCAGAAATCAATTGCTCCATATAACTTAATTCCTTGTTAACCACATTTATTTTAAAACAATAAAGATTTTAAAAACAGTGAATACAAAATTACATAAGGTGGTGGGCAGTTTTCATATGGATACCAGTTAGACGGTAAGGAGTCCTTGCTCTTCAGCTTAGGGATTCTATGGTTGTCTCTTACAGTGGCCGAACGCTTCTCCACCCTCTGTTTAAATATATTTTTGTGAAACTGCAACACACTAGGATCTGAATATGCACAGATCTAAGTGTGTTGTGGTTTCACAATAATACATTTGGTCCCGAAAAATAGTCGAAAAGCACAAGCGGCCAGACTTGGAGGTTTCCAAAACTTCCAAATGATCATATCTACTTTTAAACACCTGTGAAGGATGCTATTTGCTTTTGTAATTAACTGTTTGTTGTCCTATATCATTTTCAGACAGTAGTTATACCAAAGGGTAAATATATATAACAAAAACCTTCAAAAAAGTATATTATTTTGCCATACGGGAAAAAAATCCTCTGTCATGTATACAGCTACCCAATATTTTGGTAGTTTACAAACATTATGCATTAAACATATAACATCTGTTAAAACAATGTTTAAATTAGCTGATATATATCTGTCAGTTTGTCAAACATTACAACTGGAAAAGGAGTATATAGTTTGTCTTGTAAAGTAAAAAAAGTTACTTTACAAGACAAAGTAAAGTACTAGTAAAGTACTAGTAAAGTACCATAGGAGGTATTGGAATACATTGCTGACCGTGAAGCACATGATCTACACTACAGAACATCATTTTTAACCTATATTGTCATTGTTATTTTACCTAGGTGATTCTGATGTGGCAGTAGTTAGCAGTTACATTAACAAAATGACCAGAGTTTATCCTGCAGTGGAAGGAAGAATTACGTTTTCAGATGCGGAAACGTGTAATGGATCAGCACATTCCATTCAAAGAAACTTTGCACTGGTTTTATATTTGACTCTAATTGTATTAATAAATAACCTACTATAATATCATGTGTTGCATTTGTAATAAAGCATTTATTGTTTTTTATTTGTGTTAAATATGCCTAAGGGATTATTGAACTTTTTGTTATCTAAAATACTTTACTTACTGTGCCAACCCAAAATTGTATCAAATAGTTCCCAAAATGCCCTTATAGGATATCCTCACCAGAGAAATACAATGTTATAATTCATAAAAACTAACACTAGTGTGATGTAAAGGCTCAAGTGCTCTATGTCCCATGAAGGTGCTCCACTCAATCCCTGTTTATTATAACCCAAAATAATAACATGGGGAAAATGCAAATTGTAAATAGTTTACTCTTATTCTTCTAAATATAAAATAAACATTAGAATGTTCATTGGTTTTCATGCCTGTATTGTTATTGACCTTAACTGTTCAGTTTTAAAACAAATATGCAGTAGGTTCTTTGCTTACTCAGATATATAAAAGTAGTGGTTTCATACATTGTTGGCCAGTTCCGGAGTCTAACGATGGTTTGTGAGTAAATCATTGAGTGCATTTTTATGTACTCCATAAAGTTTGTAAATCATTGCTGTGATCTGTTATTGTCCAAGCACCCTAGTACATGCTACCTTCATTCACTTTTATGGTTATATTGTTCTATAGTTAAACTGTATAAAACATAGAGAGTTGGAAGTAAAACACAAATCATAAGTTATTTTACAGTGAATATAACTGGAAGCTTATTTGGTTAATTACTGTATCAATATGTTATTTATATTTAAGCAGTATTTACATATTTGCTTTTCTTAAAGGGACATTAAACACTTTGATATGGTAACAAAAAATTATCATTCGTATTTATTAAAAAAAATCTGCAATATACTTTCATTATTTATTCTGTCCCCTTTTTCCTGTAATTCTATTCTGAAATTGTGAGCTTTTCAGTTCCTGTTAGAAATGGAAGTGCAGAACACTGTTACGTTCCACACAGCCATTGGCTGCACACTCTAGTGACCTATTAACAACTGCCCCTAATTGGCCACAGCAGATAAGGTAACCTAAGTTACAACATGGCAGCTCCCATTGTTTTATAGACACTAAAACTTTACACTTAGTTTGTCAATATTTAAACAGCTAATGAAACTTTAAAAAAATACATTTACATGTTATTCTCAGATGAATCTTTTCTTTGAATACATCATTCTATCTATAATTTATTTAATGTTTATTATCCCTTAAGTCCAATTCTTAAAGGGACATGAAACCCCCAAAAATTATTTTGTGATTGAGATAGAGCACACACTTTTTAACAAATTTCCAATTTACTTCTTTTAACTATTTTGCTTTGTTCTCTAGGTTTCCTTTGTTAAAAAGTACACCTAGGTAGATTAAGGATCTGGGAGCTAGTTGCTGATTTGTGGCTGCGCATAAATGCTTCTTGTGATTGGCTAGTTTATTTGCTCAACTATCTCCCAGTTGTGCTTTGCTGCTCCTTCAAGAAAGGATATGAAGAAAATGAAGCACAATTTATAATAGAAGTAAATTGGAAAATTGTTAGCAAATGTATGCTCTATCTGAATCATAAATGAAAAAAATTGGGTTTCATGTCCCTTTAAAACTGTCTTAAATAGACTGTCTGATTAGTCATTAGTACAGGTAGAACCTGAGTTTATGCTTTGGCTCTGAAGTGTAACAGCCTGGCTGGACACATCTTTACACTCCACTTCATGCTGTCTTGCGTTACTGATTTGGTCAAGTGAAATTAATAAGAAGTGACACTTTATAGCCACTTAAAGGGATATTATAAACAAAATAAAATCCAATTTGCATAAGCAATTAGGAAGCAATTAAAGGGACAGTCAAGTCCAAAAAAAACTTTCATGATTCAGATAGTGTATGTAATTTTAAACAACTTTCCAATTTACTTTTATCATCAATTTTGCTTTGTTCTCTTGGTATTCTTAGTTGAAAGCTAAACCTAGGAGGTTCATATGCAAATTTCTTAGACCTTGAAGGCGCCTCTAATCTAAATGCATTTTGACCGTTTTTCACCACTAGAGGGCATTAGTTCATGTGTTTCATATAGATAACATTGAGCTCATGCACATAAATTTACTGAGGAGTGAGCACTGATTGGCTAAACTGTAAGTCTGTCAAAAGAACTGAAATAAGGGGGCAGTCTGTAGAGGCTTAGATACAAGGTAATCACAGAGGTAAAACATGTATTATAACTGTGTTGGTTATGTAAAACTGGGGAATGGGTAATAAAGGGATTATCTATCTTTTAAAACAACAAACATTCTGGTGTTGACTGTCCCTTTAAATATTGCAAAATAAATAGTTAATGCTGTTTAAATGTATATTGAAAAAAATAAGGAAATGCATGTTTATTTACAACTGATATTTGATTATATAAGACCTGAGAAGTGGTAATTAAAAGGACACACCACACCTTTTCAATGGAAAGCGACCATTCTACACACAAAAAGTTTCACTTGCCATAAAAACAAAAAGAGGACATAGACACATACTGTAGTTTTTTACAGCTCAGAAGAATCAGAAGTGTAAATAATTCTTGAATTGTTATACAGCATTGTCCTTACCTTTTAAACTGAGATTTATTGTTTGTGACAGTTAAAAAATGTGAGTAGTAAAAATGGGCTCCGTGAGTCAACTATGTGAAGTAATGTCATAGAAATAAAGAGATGAACTTGTGGACAAAAACTGAGATTTAAACAGACATAAAACAGGTTGAGATCTGTGCATATCCTAAAAGGGCTAATTAATTAAAAAATAATTTGCATATTTTTTAAAAAACAAATTGCTGGCAAGTATTTTAAAATAATTTTAAAAAATAAGCAAAATGAAATACATAGCTAAGCTGCCTGGAGTGGCCAACTCTACCCCCCTATCAGTGTTTAGACACAGGCATTGTATTTCACAGCTTCTATGCATGCTCCAGCAGATAATCCCTATGCACTTTTGCATTTTACCAAAACAACAATAAATATAGATACAGCCAGGGAAGGAAATGTGTGGGGGAGTTAGAGCTTTACAATTCAGAAACTATAAAGAAAGGGTTAATGGTGAGGCACTGCAGTATAAATTTGCAGGTAAAGTAATTAAAGTACATATTGGCCTCTATTTAACAAGGTCTGGCGGACCTGATCTGACAGTGCGGATCAGGTCCGCCAGACCTCGCTGAATACGGAGAGCAATACACTCTCCATATTCAGCATTGCACCACCAGCTCACAAGAGCTGCTGGTGCAACGCCGCCCCCTGCAGACTTGTGGCCAATCAGCCACCAGCAGGGGGGTGTCAATCAGAGCAGGCGGACAGGGTTATGGAGCAGCGGTCTTTGTGACCGCTGCTTCATAACTACTGTTTCTGGCGAGTCTAAAGACTCGCCAGAAACACGGGCCGTCAAGCTCCTTTCAGAGCTTGATAGATAGGCCTCATTGTCTCTATCCCAAATTGTTGTTTGTCCCTTTAATAAATAATGCATCTTAATTTTAGCTTTATGTCTCTTCAAGGTGTTTTTTAGTTTGTTAGGTTAGTTTGTAGCCACTAAAATGGAATTTCAGGAACCTAATACCCTTTCTGTTAAAAAAGAATTTTCATTAATCTTCTGGTCTTTATTACATAATATATTTAAATAAGTGTACCATAGGGGTATTCCCTATCACCACAGTAAATAAATATTTGCATAGGATATCTAATATTATTACCTTTCACATATGTCTAATCTGTATAGAAAACATCCACAGTTTCAACTTTTTTTCTATTTTGTTCTACTAATATATCTAAAAAGTTTCTAATGATCTGGTTAGCCTTTCTCAGCCCAAGTCTGACCTTATCTACAAAACATATTTCTTTGTAGAACCAGTAAGGCTTTTTAATTATATTCCAAGCTCTTAAAAATTAAATGGATCATTTTTAGTAAGGCTATAAAGTATCTGCTTGTATTATTCATTTTGTCAAAATTAGATGTGTAACTTATGATCACGTCTGTGCAAATTGTGGAAAGAGGACTTATTGCTGTAAATATTTAGGTTAAAAACAATAAGGAAGCATCAAATGCATTTGTTCTACACACCTGTTCCCTGAATTGTTGTGCTGAACTTTTTATGTTAATATAGTGAATAAATACTCTCACATTTATAATTGATACTCAAGGTTGAAGCTAATGTTCAGACTTTATATACCTCAGCTTTGTCATGTGTATTTCTGTACATTTACCAAAGACAATAGACATTACAGCTTTTAAATATAACTTAAACTATGTTGTACATATATTTGTAAATTGTTTGATGCCTACATTCAACCCTTATTTACTAATAATAAAAAAAAATATTTTAACAGTGTGCGTATCTTATTTTTTTTTCTACTTTTGCATTGCAGATTCAATTCTTTTTTAATAATTTACTACAAATTGTATTAATGTAAGCGATGAAACGGCATAGAAACTCAAACACGAGTCTTAATAAAAATAATCATCAAAGAATGACACCTTATATAGTGCAAGATTACGGGTTGAGAGCTATTTAGTGCTCCCGCTTGCCTGTTAACTTCGCTAGACGCAGGCTTTTTGCATGTGTTGGGTTGTGCTCTTATTACAAGTTAAAAGTTATCGCGCCAGTGTAAACCTGACACTCGCAAAAAAATTACATAGACACTTCACATGGACTTCAATGGAGTGCAAACACAGCAAAGAAAAACTTACACCCATACTCGCTAGCTAACCCGACCATGCATATTCAAGAGCTCTAAATTAATATTTCACATTCCAATGTTCTTCACAAAGCATATGTCCTTTTTATTCTTTATATATATATATATATATATATATATATATATATATACTTTATATACATTTACATATATATCTATTCCTTAGATATATAGGTATAGATATGTATTTTACATGAACTGTATCAGATATATATAGAAATATATAGGTATATATAGGTTGCCAGACAGATGTGGCTTCCTTGATTATAATGGAGCTGATCTTGTAACTTGCAGCTTTAATGAGGGGCGGTTACAAATCTGTTTGAATTCTTTTTTTAAGTTTCTGCAGTTTTTTTAAGCAATAAATTAGTTTTATTCAATCTTGGCCATAGGCAAACAAGACAATAAACAGTAAGATAACAAGAGAATATGGTGTGACCGCCAATGTATCAAGAGTATGTCTTGATATACCAGTTGAAATATATTTAGTTAAATATGCATAGGACTATATATATCACATTATTTCCCTGAACCAAACATATTTGTCACTTAATAGGCGAAGTATTAATTTACATCACAAACCCATTTTTTTAATTACTTGCACATCAGAGCTTTCTGTTATGAATACATTTATCTAGGAAAATATGGATTCACGTTTAAAGAGTCAAAAGCCGTCAGTAGCAGCTATAATAATCAATATATCATAGATGCAGCTATTATGGGTGAATGGGGATTTCACGTCCACAGGGGACACCTACTCACAATATTAAAAATAAAACAACATTTAAGCTTAGCTGATAAATTTATTTAATAAAGGTGAGAGTTCACTTGTAAGAGTAGGCAAAAGACACACCAGAGCCTTAAATCCATTTTATTTCCCATGATCTTCAGTCATACATATAGCTGAGGAGAAAAAAAGAAAGATAAAGTGGGACAAATCAAGTTCTGCCGCCACCTGAACAAACAAAAGGCACTGCTCATGGACTCTTACAATCATTAAGGAAATTAATTTATCCAGTTAGAGGCCATTTGATCTATATCTGGCACCGTCATAGACCATTCCCCTTCGTAAAGAGACTGTTGACTGAGTCATTCTCTCTTTTAATAGCTCACACCCCGAATGTAGATGGCATAAATCAGGCAATTTGATTGCATTCTGGGAAGGTAATGATGCGGGACACTTCCTTCATCGTTATGGAACTGCAAGTTCCTCCCTGATGATCATTGTCTGAATTAAATCCCAGGAAAGATCCCTGTAAGAGGTTGGGCCAACTCTGGAGAACTCTGAAGAATGCACAGAGTTCCAGGATATTTATGGGTAACCTCACCTCCTGAGGAATCCAAACTCCCTTTGTGCACCCCAACCTAGTAGGGTGGTATCTGTGGAGATTACTACCCATATTAACTGACGAAAGGAGGCTCTCTAAACCAAGGAACAGTGAGTCTACCACTAAGTTAAGTACTGTCTTGTCCTGTAATATAATAGAGTTCTCTGAGGCCCCCATTCCATTGTTGCAGCATCTGCAACTGTAGGGCCATAAGATAAAATCTGGCAAATGGAACTACATATGAGGCAGCCACCATGAGACCCACAACATCCATGCACTGAGCAATGGAAGGGAGAGGATTCAGCTGCAAAAGGGCACAGGTCTGTTGAAGCTTCAGTCTGCGTTGATCTGTTAAAGACAAATGCATAGTCATAGAATTAATTATGAACATCTGAAAAGACACACGGGTCTGAGGAGTTAAGGAGCTTTTTGGAAGATTAATTTTCCAACTGTGACACTGAAGCAACTGGAGTATCATCTCAGTGTGAAACACAGCCAGATAAAAAGAATGAGCTTGAACCAGAATTTATTCTAAATAAGGAACTACTAGAACATAAAGGGACAGTATACACTCATTTTCATATAACTGCATGTAATAGACACTACTATAAAGAATAAGATGCACAGATACTGATATAAAAATCCAGTATAAAACTGTTTAAAAACTTACTTAGAAGCGGGGGCGGAGCCAAGCCGTGCTGGGACATGGCTGTGTTCTAGCTAAGCTCTGTAGCTGTCGTAGCTCAAACTGAATAATAGGGGCAGATGGTGGCTCTAAATTGAACATTATTCCCTCATTGATACCCAGGACAGGTCATTGAACCGGATTCGGCTAACAATGGGCCCATAAAGAGCTTAATGTTAAAGAATTCTGGCAGATCTGTCGAACTTGCATCCGCCATCTTGGGTCGCAGTATAGAAGCAGGCCTTGCTGACCGGAGGATGGTAAACTGTGCTTGATCTGTGCCTGAACAGTCTGATCACTTGACCGGCTCGGTGACCTGAGGTCTCACTTACCTGATTTCTTGGTACGGCTTGTGCAGTTTTGTCCGGATACGGAGCGGACCCGTTCTGCAAGTTACTGCACCACATGTCTTGGTGGCATCCGAGGAGGTGAGTTTATATATTTCCTGAGGGAGACTAATACTAAATGGGACTTACCTATATCCTATAAGAGAAAATTGAGTTATTTGGAGGTGAAGGGTGTTGTGTGAGAGGAGAAAGTCAGAGGGAAGATTTTATAAACATAGTGCTGGGCCTCCTGGATCCACCAAGCTTTTTATTTCACGCAAGTTAAGCAAAACCCCAGTATAGGAAAACATAAGGTGATAAGAAGAAGTCTGCAGTTATACATGAACAGACATTCTTGGATACAATAACCTAATTAAAGAAAAACGTGAATAAAAACTTAGGAACATATTCTACTGTGGTTTGCCGAGATCTGGGGGTATATTCTTGTGTCTCTTTGGAGCTCAGGGGTATGTCGCAACGCAAGGGCCCAAAAATGGACAAACAAGCCAAAATGGCATCCAATACACCCTCAGTGACCACTTTTTTCCACACATCTGAATCAGCCGCTCCCGAACTGTCCCACTCGAAAGATAAGCTCACATCTGACCCTCAGATAGATTCTTCAGCTTCGCATCAAACTACACTACAGATATTACAGGCAAAGCTAGCTGACCTCCCTTCTAAATCTGACCTTGCATCCTTAAAATCTTTTATAAAGGAGGAAATGAGGGATCTCAAGAAAGACCTAACAGATATGGGCTCCAGAATTGAATATCTTGAGGAGGGACAAGAAGCTCTAAATAACTTTGTTAGCTCGAACACCACTCAAATATCAATACAGGACTCTATCGTACAATCACTACAGGAAAAACTAGAAGACCTTGACAACCAGGGTAGACGTAATAACCTCAGGATAAGAGGTATCCCTGAGGAGGTCCAACAAGACCAATTAAAGTCCTATCTTAAGGACTTATTTGTTTTTTTACTCCCGAGGTCATCCACCCTCCAACCTGAAGATGTTGAACGAATACACAGGGCACTCAGACCGCCTTCTAAACCACCAGCACCACCAAGAGATGTGATTATAAAATTCTTGCGCTATACTACCAAGGAGGACCTTTGGCATGCGGCTCGATCTAGAAGAAAAATCACATTCAGGGATAATGCCCTACAAATTTTCCAAGACTTATGTCCACAGACTATTCAGAGAAGAAGAGAGGTGAGATTTATCACCAAAGCCCTTCGAGAAAATAATATCCGTTATCGATGGGGTTTTCCTTTCAGTTTAATTGCCACGTATAACGGCTCCCAAGCCATATACAAAGGTTTCCAAGACTTGGATATCTTCTCTAAGAAACTAAACTAAACTATTGTCCCAACTGAAGACAATGTTTTGGAGACTACTCCCCGACCAAGAGACATTAATCTGGGAGCTCCCCAAGAACAACGTTCTCAATGGACAAGATCACAGCCCAAGAGAAGGAAAACAGATCCTCCTCCACAGGAGGGCCCCCATTGATTGTGTGAACTTGACTTCTCTGTTTGCCCTTAAGGGCCTCAATATTAAATCATATAACGTGGCATAACTTAAAACCTGTGATACTGATCTCCTGTGGTCCTCTTTCAGAGGACACCCGAACATGAAGGTTGGGTAAGACCCATACAACTAATGTTACTGAAAAAATAATGTTTGCACTGGCTTGTGTATTGCTCTTGGGCTCCTATCCCTCCTCTTACCTTTACACTTAGATATAGGCTCAGGGTAATTATCATACTAATCTCCTTAACCTTGAGATTATATCAGTGAGTGCTGTTGCCCCTGGGTTCTGTTGTAGTAAAGGCACTAAAAATTTAATTGAGCCTTTAAAGATCTCATGTCAGGGTATCTTGTCACTAACACATATACAATGTATGTAGGTATTTCCATCGATTGGGGCACCCACCACCCCCTCCTTGTAGAATAATTGTATCTAACAAGAGCAAAATACGACACCACTTCCCCCCCAATGAAGGTGTATAGTTTTAAAGATACACTATGTTTCAAAAAAGTTTATTGTTTGTGTTTAATATTTGTTTTGATATTTATGTTTATATTGTCTCACATGTTCATGTACGAAATCGCTTTAGAGTTTAGAAGTTCTAGGTATATTGTCACCAAGTCTGTTAAAACACGATGTGTGCTGAAAATCAATAATGACATCAGATAGGAATAATTTAAAAATTTTGTCGCATAATGTCAAGAGGCTCAATATTCCACAAAAAAGATCCTTAGCAATCAGGGACTATAAGAGATTGGGTTGTGATATGGTATTGCTCCAAGAAACCCACTTTAAGAGAGGTCATGAACCTAAATCTTCATTCGTAAAATTTGGCCCCGCATATTTTGCCTCAAACTCTACCAAACGTAACGGTGTCAGTATATTGATTAACAAAAATACCCCTTTCAAAGTTAGTTCAACTATAAGGGATAAAGAGGGCAGATATTTGATTCTCAAGGGGACCTTTCATCATAAACTTGTCACGATAGTTAATATTTATGCACCTAGCATTGACTCCCCTAGATTTTTCCACCACATTTGCAATAGAATTTTGGAGTCGTCGGGGGGTAGCCTGAT